>NC_067407.1:28007875-28348375 GCF_009764475.1 Pristis pectinata | reverse complement strand
TTATAATTGATTTTATATCTAACAAACAGTTGAATATGATGATGAACTGCTTTATTAACAATCAAATTCTATGTGCAGATGTATAGGAATGGAAAGGATCTCTGTGAAAACATGTGGGGTACATCTTTCAAAGTGCCTTCATGCCCTTGTGACTGTCTGATGATGGACCATGATGATAACAATGTGGTCCAACACCTACAGCTCCACAACAGTGGAATATCAAACCCAGCAGAAGCTTTGGACAGAGAAAACGATGAAGCCTTCTGCCAGCAGAGGCAGAAAAGTCTGCGTGAAAGGAAAGAAAGGAATAAGAACAGATAAGGTACAAAAATGTGGAATGACCACATTTATAGAATGGTAGCTATTCAAATGAATTCTTTACTACTTAGATGAAAATTTAGCTATGCACATCCTGCAGTTTACTATCACAGAATAAAATTCAGCATTAACTGGCCAAATTCATCTGTCCTCAGCTCACTGTATTTCAAATAATGTTTGGGTTTTATTAACCTTAGGTACCTGATACAGTTGCAAGCAGTGAATCAGATACATGGAACAGTTTCCAGCCTCCCACTTTTGAGTTATTTCTCATCCCCATTGCTTGGTCTTTTCAAACTATTTTTCAATTGAATCAGTCAGAGCATTGGTCAGTAAGACATCGTTTCTTATCAGCACATCTATGATGCTCTTTATTTTCCCACTGACGTATAATTATCTCTTGCCAGATGGTTAAGGCAAATATACTTCCCTGATGCATACATGTGAAAATGAGAGAGAAGTTAGGTTGCATGATATCAAAGAGAACGATTCCAGTTGTTTTATATGACTATAGAGTGCAAGTTTACTCCACATTTTATTCTGTGATAGCTGCAGGATGTGCACAGCTGGACTTTCACTAAGTGGAAAAGAACTAATTTGAATAGTTACCAGCTCCCCTGGGTTTTCAACTGCAACATTTGACACACCTATTGCAATGAATTTGAAGCAGGTCTGAGGGAATTCTGAGCCATTATGTTATTCAATAGCACAAAAAGAGTACTGTGAATGTTCGAAACCTGAAATGAAAGCAGAAAATGCTGGAAACAACTAATAGAGGAGGTAGCATTTGTGCAAAGAGAAAAAGAGTTCTCGTTTCAATTCAGTCTTTATATTTAAACATTAACTCTCTTTTTCACTCCACGTATGCTTTTTGATTTGCTGACTATTTCTGGCTTGTTCTGTTATTATTTATGTCAGTAAACAACATTTTAATGTAATTTTTGTTTTAGTTTTTAAATTAATAGTATAATGGAAGCAATGGCCAAACCATCTCTGCTCATTCAGCAGGGTAGGAGAGAGTAATGTAATCAGTTCTGAACTAGAAAATTTTCAGGAAACTATGTCAGTTTGTTAAACTTAAAGTGAGAAATAGTTAGGTAACATTAATTCACAACCTCCTACTTGACTTATACCTCCTAAGTCAAAGCATGCTTATGATTACTTTTATTAAATTTGAACAATGTTGAATTAGTTCTTTATCAAATTTATTCATATCTTTCTTTTATTCACAGCATAGTAGAACTGAAGACATTTCTGACCAGGAAATTACTTGAAGAATCAGGCATGATGTTTTGGACAGACAGCAATGTAACAGTTTTACCATCTAATAAACAAAGTCAAGAAAAACTTTCCACTATTATTACCTTTTTGATGTTTACATTTTAATGTTCAGTGCAAGTTCTGGGGGGACATTGATATCAGTGTCTGTAATCTTCATCGATCAGCAGAGGATTCTGAATTCTATTCGGTTTATGGGAATTACATCTGAAACTGCAGATCTCTGCCACTCTCAGCTAAATTCCATTTCCATTCTTAAATTTTTAGCCATCCAAATTTACATTGTTAAGGGTCCTTCAACTGAATTGGAAAAGATTAGTTTACTGCAATACAGTACCAAATAGCCCTCTAATCCTTCTCACAAGACAAGGATTGAAATCCCCATAACCTGGTGAAACATCTAAATCTATCAATTTTAAAAACTCTTCTATTTCATCAGCGGGGAAAAGAAACATTTAAAGTAAAGCATAAAATTAAATATAATTGTGTTCACTTCCCAGCCACATCTTAGGTTCACACTGTGCAACTTCTGCTCAAATATTTTAAAACGTTACCATCTTTACGTCCTCTCAAGTTTACAAATGCACTTCTGGGAATGAAATTTTCTATCTTTATACTGAATAACTGACTCTCCCAAGATGGAGTAAGCAACGAGGATTGCAAAGGGACAGAAAATTCCTGGTTGGGGAATTTCAGCACCCAAAGTAGCTTAACCATATGATCCTTTTTCAAAATTACTCCACTGATATACAGTTGTATGAGACCATACTCATTGAACTTCATTCTTGCCTGTCAGATCATAGCCACACCATTACTACTGGTGTCCCATGACTATCTATCACTCCCACTGCCCCCCTTACATCTACATACTGTCTTCTGGGAACATCTTCATGTAGATAACATCAATCTCTATCTCTCCACCACCTCCACCAACCCCTCCCTCAATTATAAGACAGTTTTTCCAACATCCAGGACTGGATTAATGAAGACTTCCTCCAGCCAAACATTGGCCTCAGTCACAAGCTCTGTTCCTTTGAAATGAACTCCATCCCTCACCCTGACAGCTCCATGAAAGTAAACCAAACAGATCACTGTTAGGGAGCAGAGGTATATAGTCAGAGGGTATAAAGTTAAAATTAAGAACCAGCCTTCAATCTATTTCCATTGAATGTACTCGTAAGCAGTGATTAGCTTTGAAATTTTAAGGTACAGCTCAGATAGTTGATGTCTTGATTTTAAAAATTTGTTTACAAATCTTGCCATGCTTTTGTTCCTTCTTATCTCCTCACCCAAATAACCCAAAATTCTGAGCTCCTTGAAATGCGGTCTCTAGCTCATCCCTAAATTCGACAGGTTCACCAGAAGCAGCTGGAATTCCTTTCCTAAAAGAGAGTCATTCGCCACCTGCTCAAATGTGTGCCTCTCCCATTTCCCTACTATACCCACTTTTCAAGCCCTCCACTCACTTGCCTCCTTTTCACTCCCATACTTTCCCTCCCATCTCCCCCTTCCTTTACCCATTCCCTTTCATCCTGTATCACTTTCCGTGCCTTCCCAAATTCTTCTTATCCCCTCTTCCTCACCCCTTCCCTTTGCCTCTCTCCTCACTATGCCCCTTGCCCATCTCCCCTATTCCACTCCATATCTTTTCTACCCTCATAACCATCTTCCCTTCACTCTCCTCTCTCACCTTGCCTTTGCCAACCCATATCCTCGGTTTCCTTCCTCTGCCCTCTCCATCTACCCCTCCCCACCTCTCCTGCCTCTCAGCACCCCCGCCCCCTCCTTCACCATGCCTCTCTCACCATCCCTACCTCCAAGCTCATTCCTTCTCACTTGTTTCCTTCTCCCTTCCGTCTCCCTCCCCTTCACCATCTCCCACTTTCACCCTTCCACCACTCCTCCCTCCCCTTCCCTCCCTGCAAATTTGCTCCTCCCATTTTCCCATTCTTCCCTTCCTTCCACTTTGCCATCCCTTTCCTCTCTCACTCGCATTCCTTCTTTCCACTCTCCCCTTAGAATCTGTTCCACGATTCAACATTATCATTGCCTGACCTTTTATTTCAACATGGTATTCCCGTTCTCTCCCTGCACCTCTCGATGCCTTCTGTATATACCTTTTTCTTATATTCAGCAACTTGGCCTCCATTGCCTTCTGCAGTGCAGAATTATACACCCTCTTTATGAAGAAATTTCTCCTAATCTTAGTCCTTAATATCTCATTCCCATATTCTGAGCCTGTGATCTCTTGATCTCGACCCTCGCCCTCCAGGTAGGGGAAATATCTGTCTAATCCCATCAGAATTTTGCACACTTCAATGATATTCCCCCTCGTTCCTCTAAACTCCGATAAATACAGGTTTGGTCACCCAATCTAATCTTATATGATTGTACAGCCATCCCAAGAATCAGGCTGGTGAGTCTTTGCTGCACTCCCTTTATGGCAAGTATTTCCTTTCTTGGATAAAGGGAACAGAACTACACACTTTGGTCTCATCAAGGTCCTACAGAAATGTAGCAAGGAAAATCCTTGCTTCTGAACTGAAAACCTCTTGTAATGAAATTATTGTGTCCAGTTCTGGTCACCTCATTATAGAAAGGATGTGGAAGCTTTAGAGAGGGTGCAGAGGAGATTTACCAGGATGCTGCCTGGATTGGAGAGCACGTCTTATGAGGAGAGGTTGAGCGAGGTAGGGCTTTTCTCTTTGGAGAGAAGGAGGATGAGAGGTGACTTGATAGAGGTGTACAGGATGATAAGAGGCATAGATCGAGTGGACAGTCAGAGACTTTTCCCAGTGCGACAATGGCTAACACGAGGGGACATAATTTTAAGGTGATTGGAGGAAGGTATGAGGGGGATGTCAGAGGTAAGTTTTTTTTAAACACAGAGAGTGGTGGGTGCGTGGAACACACTGCCAGAAGAGGTTGTGGGGGCAGATACATTAGGGACATTTAAGAGACTCTTAGATAAGACACATGAATGATAGAAAAATAGTGGGCTATGTGGGAGGGAAGGGTTAGATAGATCTTAGAACAGGATAAAATGTTGGCATAACATTATGGGCCGAAGGGCCTGTATTGTGCTGTAATGTTCTATATAAGGCAGGACATGAAAGGCACTCCATCTCAGGTTCCTTCCTGCTTTAAGAAGACCACTATCATCCCGGTACCAAAGAAAAGCAAGGTAACATGCCTCAATGACTACCGACCAGTGGCTCTGACATCCACCATCATGAAGTGCTTTGACAGGCTGGTCATGGCACACATCAACTCCAGCCTACCAGGCAACCTGGACCCATTGCAATTTGCCTATCGGCAAAACAGATCTACAGCAGATGCCATCTCCCTGGTCCTACACTCAGCTCTGGAGCATCTGGACAGTAAAGACACATACGTTAGACTATTGTTTATTGACTACAGCTCTGTCTTCAACACAATAACTCCAAGCAAGCTTGACACCAAACTCCGAGACCTAGGACTCAACACCTCCCTCTGTAACTGGATCCTTGACTTTCTAACAAACAGACCGCAATCAGTGAGGATAGGCACCAATACCTCCGGCATGATTATTCTCAACACTGGTGCCCCACAAGGCTGCATCCTCAGCCCTCTACTCCCTATACACTCACGACTGTGTGGCCAGATTCTGCTCTAACTCCATCTACAAGTTTGCAGATGATACCACCGTTGTAGGCCATATCTTAAACAGCAATGGATTCGGAGTACAGGAAGGAGACAGAGAGCTTAGTGGGATGGTGTCATGACAACAACGTCAACAAAAGAGCTCAATGTCAACAAAAGAGCTGATCATTGCCTTCAGGAAAGGGGGCGGTGTACATGCACCTGTCTACAGCAATGGTGCTGAGGTCGAGAGGGTTGAGATCTTCAAGTTCCTGGGTGTGAACATCACCAACAGCCTGTCCTGGTCAAATCACGTAGATGCCACAGCCAAGAAAGCTCACCAGCACCTCTACTTCCTCAGGAGGCTAAAGAAATTTGGTTTGTCCCCTTTGACTCTCACCAACTTTTATCGACGCACCATAGAAAGCATCCTATCTGGATGTATCACGGCTTGGTACGGCAACTGCTCTGCCCAGGACCGCAAGAAGCTGCAGAGAGTTGTGGACACAGCCCAGCGCATCAGGGACACCAGCCTCCCCTCCTTGGACTCTGTCTTTACCTCTCGTTGTCTTGGTGTAGCAGCCAGCATAATCAAAGACCCCACCCACCCAGGACATTCTCTCATCTCTCCTCTTCCATCGGGTTGAAGATACAGGAGCCTGAGGGCACGTACCACCAGACTTAAGGACAGCTTCTACCCCACTGTGATAAGACTATTGAACGGTTCCCTTATACAATGAGATGGACTATGATCTCACAATCTACCTTGTTGTGACCTTGCACCCGATTGCACTGCACTTTCTCTGTAGCTGTGACACTTTAGTCTGTACTGTTACTGTTTTTACCTGTACTACCTCAATGCTCTGTACTGACTCAATGTAACTGCACTGTGTAATGAATTGACCTGTACCATCCGTTTGTAAGACAAGTTTTTCACTGCACCTCAGTACTAGTGACAATAATAAACCAATACCAAACTAAACCACGTCTGTTCACTTTGTTTCCAGGTGTAGTTTGTGACGTTCAGCCGGGGACAGCGCCACCTGTCGTCTCGGAAGGCACCGTGCCACCACAGGCACAGCGCCACCTGTCGTCTCGGAAGGCACCGTGCCGCCACAGGCGATTGCTCGATTGCTCTCCCTGCCAGGGAGAGTCAGCTGATGGTTGGTAGGTAACGGGCTTGATCGCTGTTGGTCCCAAAGGGGGGAGCAGTTGGGCGGAGGAAGCGGTCGGCCCGAGGGCCCTGCCGGCTGGGTGACAGGCTCATGGCACAGTGCGTGCACCCGAGCCCGGTGTCGGAGCAGGGTCGGTGGGCCAGTGAGACATATGCTCGGACCCTGCTGGCCCAGATCAACCGCATGAGGGCCCGCGCCGACTTCTGCGACGTGCGCCTACAGGTGGAGCGGCAGGTCTTCAGCGTCCACAGGCTGGTGCTGGCCGCCAGCAGCCCCTACTTCGCCGTGCTGTTCGCAGGAGGCCTGCAGGAAGCCGGCAAGAGCTTCATCCATATCCACGGCATCGAGGCAGAAATCTTCAAGCTGTTGCTTGACTTTATTTACACTGGTTGGTACTTGAGGAGATGGATCGGTGTTCAGTCGCTTCACAGCTGAAAACTATTGGGAATAAAATCATTGGATTGAGGGAGGGAAACAGTAGCTCTGTCAGCATGGGCAAGAGAAGATTCGAGCACAGATTCCCCCTTCAAACTTAAAATCGTCCTCTTTGATTAAACTTCAGATCACTTTCTTTGGCTGATCACTTTCTTTGGCTTCATATCTTTGTCTGGTTAGTTTCTGTGAAGGTTCCTGTAGCTTAATTCTGCACTTGAAGGTGCTAAATTAATGCAAATTGTTGTGATAGATAGTCCTTTGCTAGCACCAAATAACAGTCTGATACCAAAATAAAGTCACAACACAGGACTCCTTGAATGTTAAACATTGGCCAACGTGATCAAAATAAAGCTTTCTGTGCTGCACACTTTTGAGTGATGCTGATATACAGTTAAATGATTCTGAGGGTAAAAGGCAATTATTGTGGAGTGTAGGTATTATAAGTTTAAGAGATGTGTATAAATTATTTAAAAGATTCTTAACTAAAAGTGTGAATGGACTATCCCACTTGGTCTGTTTTTCAAGGTTCCCACTATCCTTTAGTCATTGACGTCAACAATAGGAAGTGAACTAGGGCATTGGATCCTAACAGATCAGGTAGTTATCATGGCTTGTGCTGGCATCATCAGTGCAACGCAGTGGTAGTATGCACTATTCGGAGGATATTTCGTAGCAACATGCTGGCTTACTTCGACACCCTTCCCTTTCCTGTAGTCTGTATTAACAGGAAGGACAAGACCAGCAGTATCATTTGAGCTATCTCCAAGTTGCCATTCCTATTGGAATTCATTGCCATTTGGTTTTAATCTAAAAATTGCCTTCAGTGAAATCATTGTGGGAGCTACACAAGATAGAAGCCCACCACCACTTTAGGGCAGATAAGGATGAGAAATAATTCCACCTGTGCTCAGGAACAAATAAAAAAATGATTAGTCATAGACCATTCAATGTGAGGGCTGAATTAACTGGTAGATTAGTGAATGAGTTCCGATAAACTCAGTATATGCTGATGATTAAACATTCAATGTATACTTTATAATTGAAACAAAGGGATTTTACAGTAGAGCGACCAGATCTGCATCCTTTCATTTGAAGCCCTATCAGGGTGAACCGAGAGTAGAGTCTTCTATTTTGCAGTGTGATCAGTATTGACACCAGAACTCTATCCTCACAACCAAGTATTGTGAACTTCAAATGTAAGACCTGTAATTTGCATTTTCTTTTACTTTGTTTGCAGGTGTCATCAATATCAGCATAAAAAATGTACAAGAGGTGATCCTTGCTGCAGACATGTTGCAGTTGACTGAGATTGTGAACATGTGCAGTGAATTTTTGAAAGGACAAATTGATTCCTCAAACTGTGTTGGAATTTATCAATTTGCTGAGCAAATTGCCTGCCATGATCTTGCAGAATTCAGTGAAAGTTACATTTATGTCCACTTCCTGGAGGTCTGTAAAACCGAGGAGTTTATGGGATTAGCAAAAGATCAATTGGTTAAAATCTTAAAAAGTGAAGAACTCCAGATTGAAGATGAATATCAAGTTTTCACAGCTGCTATGGAATGGGTTCTCCAGGACATGGTCAAAAGGAAAAAGTACGTGATTGAAGTTCTGGATCCTGTTCGATTCCCTTTGCTTTCTTCACGGAGATTATTCAAGTATATTGAAGGTATTGTACAGATTTGAGTATTCTGTATTCCCTAGCTGATGCTGCTAATCCTTATGCAATAACATTCTGAAAAAAAAACTGTACAAGTGGACATTGTTGTGCACACATTGTTTGCTATATTATCCAAAACATCATTGTCCTTGTACATTGTCTTACCTATGGATTCCTCCCATTTAAATACACACACTGATCTCAAAGGAAGATCTTTTCGAGAGCTCTTCACAGACAGCCCCTTTGAAAGTTACGATATGTCGCAAACCAGAGATCTGTTAATCATATGGTTCAATTATTAAATAAGTAATTGCCTTATAGCAACAATTATTGTTCATAATCGATATTGCATACTACTTCCCATTTTGGTTTTGGAAAGGGAAACATTCAAACTGAAGTAACATTTGGTTAAATTTTACATTTTTTATTGGTTTAGTCATCACCAGTTCACACAGTCTCCATGATCCTCTCGCTGCTGTGGTGCCACTTACACTGAGCTTACAAATTTCCCAGATGTTATTGGAATGTTGTCCAACTCCAGACCCATGATGTTGTCTCATCATTGCTATTGCCAACAATATCACAGGTTGACTTCTCTTTATCAGTTCTTGGGTGTACATCAGCAATTTTCTCTGCTGTGCTTCTGGGAAGAGGTCAGTGTGAACCTGACAGAATCTATCACCAATTTGCACTTTGTAAGTCCAAGTGCCAGACACTTTCCACTATTTCCTCAATATCGCAACTCTGCATCTCTTCCTTGCTGGGAGGTTCAAGTTCTCCTTGTGGCATGAGTCATGACAACCAGCCTGTTTCTAATTTTTCTTCAAGTTTTCCTTTCAAATTATGTTGGACAAGATTCCATCTCATTCTGAGTCTCCCATTCATTAACATTTCAGAAGGAATAAACCCAGTTGTGGAATGAGTTTTGATTTGATAGCTTAGACAAATGCTGCAAGATATTTCACGGTCATGTTCAATCAACCCTCCGTTATGTATTCCTTCATTGCCACCTTTACCATGCAAACTCTCCTTTCCCATTGGGAGCTGGATGGTCAGGAGAAAAGAAATGGTGCTTTGTCCCACTACTCTTCATCAACATTTCAAACTAAAAGAATCTGAGTTCTGGACTATTGTCAGACATGAGTTTTTCGGACAGATCATGTTTATCAAAGGTATATCTTAATTCTCTAATCATACGGTCTACTGTCATGCATGGTCCTATGTATTTGATTTTGAGCTACTTCAAATGGCTATCAATTAGTCCCAAAAAGTGATCCAGCATTTAGTCCTAGTGATAATGAAGGAAGATGATGCATTCCAGTGTCACAAAAACAGAAATGCCAGTCAAGCAGCATCTATGGAAAGAGAAACTATTTAATGTTTCAAGTCAAAGATCCTTCATCAGAACCAAGGAAGAGAGAAAGCAAGTTAGCCTAAGTGACAGAGAGGGTAGAGGGCAGTGGGTGGAATAAAGGGAATATCAGTGATAGTGTGAAATGATGGACAGCTATTGAGTGGATAGTTTAGCTCTTTTGTGTAACATAATGCTAATGTTGTGAAGTCTGGGCGATGCTGTATAGACTGGCCAACTGGGACATGCTGAGCTGGCAAGAATATGCAAATAACAATGAGTGGGGGGGAATGGCGTGGATAAATGGCCAGTCCTGATACAAATAAAAAGAAAGAGCAAGTTATCTCAAGTTGAAGAATTAAATATCGAGTCCTGCAAGCTGCAATATGCCCAGATGATAAATGAAATGTTGTTCCTTGAGCTTCAGTTGAGCCTCATTGTAACAGTGCAGCAGGCCACAGACAGAGAAGTCAGAGAGCACTGCTGTTAAAGTGGCAGGCAATTGGAAGCCATTCACCATTCACCCACCTCCTCCTCCCTCATCCTCACCCAATGTCTGCTGTTGATGTGAAACCGGAAATCGTTTGCCTTTGGCTATTGACATTACTATTATTCCACCAGCTTTGTATAATGTCCCCACTTTTCATTGTAATATTCCTGTAGAAGAATTCTTCCTTGCCCAGGAATATTGAGTCCAATTGACAAATATCCCTGTGATACCAAAATCATCCCTGTGATCTTTCTGGTCTGTAGGATATGATGCATTTACCAGCTGAGCTAAGCGAGACTCAATTCAGTTAATTTTTAATTCCACATTTTAATTGCATGTTAATTTTCAAAAAAAATCTTTCTGCATTAGGTCTTTATTGCTTTCCTGTCCTACTCCATCAAACCACAAGGCTTTAGTTGTCTGTTATTCTTCAGTAGTTCTCTCTCTTTCAGCACGCCTAGCCACTCATTAGGAAGACCAGAAACTCCTTGTGTGACACATTTAATTAAAATGTCTCATGAAAAAATAACGATCCACATTCAATTTGTATTGTCTTGAAGTTGTGGTAACCCAACTTAATTTTAGGCTGTTTATTGCTTCTACCTAATTAAATATCCAAATGTGAGTAACAACTTAAAAACCAAGAACCAAATGTCTTCAAGATTGACATAAATGAACTCATTGGCTGTATTTACCAGCTGGTTTAATCTGTCTGGGTTTACAAGTTGCAACATGCCTGCTTACACCAGTTTATCTTCAAATATTGAGTATGTATTGTTGAGGGCTTTGGTGTTATATTTCATGCGATTTTTTTTTTACACAATGCCTTCTCATCTTACCTCCAGGTATTTCTGATTTTAGTCTACGAGTTGCCCTGCAAAAGTTGCTGGAGGAATACAGGGAAGTCAATAAACCTCAGAAAGAGATCAAGTTTGGCAAAATGCCACCTGCATCAAAGATTCGTCCTCGAAGAAAAGCCCGGAAATACCTCTATGCCATAGGTTACCAGTTTTACTATAACCACAATGTTAGAGAAGTATCGATGGTCATTGGAAATCAGGCCAGAATGAATTAGTGTGTAGTTACATATGTCATAAATACAGCCCTTCAACCCACCAAATCCACGTAGACTGTCAACCACCCTTTGATTTTAATATCACTGAAAAATAGGATACCTGAAGTTGCAGCAGCTGGAAGCTAATTCAGCAGGGCTGTATATAGTAACCTTTTAATTGAACTTCGTTTCTACATTTAGGAGGCCAGGCCACATCTGTGGGAAGAGAAACAGATTCAACATTCCAGGAATGTTGACTTTGTTTCTCTTCCCACAGATGCGGCCTGGTTTGCTGGGTGTTTCGAGAGTTTTCTATTTTTTTAAGATTTCCAGCATCTGCAGTTTTCTTTGATTTTTATTTGTACATTGACGTTGTGCATTCATTATTAAACACAACCAAATATTATTCTCTTCTTTACTGAAGCTCCTTAAGTTGCCTATGATAGGAGATCTGCTGCGTTATTTGATTTCTCAGATCTGGAAATAGCATTCCCAACAGCAGTTACTTTTGTGAATATTTACATGATGGAAAAGGGCAAGAGCTCAATAGTTGAAAATCAGGTACACAAATGTTTTCCCTGCCCCCACCTAACTGGTACTGCTTATCTTGCTTGAGTGCTCGTTCTTCATGTGTGAATACTCACCATGATGACAGGATATTTGTCATTAAGTTTATCTTCACTTAAGTTTATCTTCACTTGACATTCACATCTTACTTGGAAAGCAATCATGCAAAAATTTCCATTGACTTAAAAAGTACATTATTTTTCTTCTCACAGACAGGAGTACAATGGCTACTTTTAACATACCAGTCATCACCTCAGTTATGCAGATTATTTAGTACAAACCAGATATTAAATTGGGGACTTTCAAATTTGCATCTAATTGAGCATAAGATGGACAGAAATGTGAATTAATTTTCAAAAGATCCACTTTTGTTTGATCTTTATTTTTTAGTGGGGAAGGACTCAGGAACTGTATAAGTTTTAGGAATATTTTGTTTGCCATTTATCTGTGTTTTTTATGTATGTAGAATATTTAAATAATAATCAAAAGCATTCTCCCCATCCCCCCTCAATTCAGACCCAGTGTCTTATTTCTGTGAAGGGTGCAAACAGAAATGGCAATCCAGTCCTCTTTAACCTGACATAACTGTCAGATGTTAATCTAGAAATCTCATCCTTGTGTCCAAATGAATGCTTTCATTTTGTATTGCTGTTACTCACATCTCAAATAATTCGTTGTCTCCAGAAATGAATACTTTTTCACAAGTTGGTGTCAGATTTTCACATTTTATGTCATGAGAGTATTATCTTGAAGGATAGAGATATCTGAATAAAATTACTAATACTTGCCATGAGCCATGTAAAATGTGAAACCAAAACTTGTTTTTGCTTCTCTTTAACTTTCTTTCTTTTTCAATCTTTTATTAGCTTTCAAATTAATACAGATTAATATATAACATCAATGTTTGTACATGTAATACAAAGAGATCAGGAGAACAATCATAGCATAGATAATCATAAAGAACAATAAAATATTAAAAAAATCTGTAGATCTCACGGTCCCTTAGTAAATGAATATAATATAAAAGAAAGAAAAGAAGATTTATTATATATATATATATATATATATATATATAAAAGAAAAGAAAGAAAAAAAATCCCCAAATCAATGAGAAAATTTATAAACAATATATCAAACCAAACTAAACAGAAAAATTTCAAAAAAAAGAAAAAAAAAGACTGGACTGAAATTTCTCAGTAGAAACAGAGCAATATTATGTTGTCAACTCCGTTCCTCTAAATTGAAAAGTTATTGAAAGGGGATCTATATCATGTGAAAATATTGAATAAATGGACTCCAAATATCTTCAAATTTAAGTGAAGGATCAACAGTACCACTCCTAATTTTTTCCAAGTTTAAACATGAGATAGTTTGAGAGAACCATTGAAAAGTAGTAGGGGGTATTGGATCCTTCCATTTAAGCAAAATGGATCGTTTGGCCATTAATGTAACAAAGGCAATCATACGGTTAGCGGAAGCAGATAAATGGCCAGACTCTATCCTTGGTAATCCAAAAATTGCAGTGATAGGGTGAGGTTGTAAATCAATATTCAATACATTTGAGATAATGTTAAAAATGTCTTTCTACTAGTAGTGATAGTACTGCAGGGATAGATTCCTCCAGATTAGAAATATAAAGTAACAGGTCGTCTGTGTAAAGAGATATGAATCTTCCATCCGCGAGTAATGCCACATATATTTGAAGAGTCCCAGAGTGCAATAGCCAAGGGTTCCAAAGCAATATCAAATAATAAAGGGCTTAAAGGGCAACCTTGTCTAGTACCTCGAAAAAGCCTAAACAAAGGAGATCTTTGATTATTAGTAAGTATTGAAGCCATGGGTGTATAATAAATCAGTTTAATCATAGATATAAATTTAGGGCTAAAATTAAATTTTTGAAGTGTAATGAATAGATATTCCCATTCGTTCTTTTATTTTAACCGCATGAGGTATTTTATTTATAAATATGTATTTGTAAAAATGATATTGTAATGAAAACCAATTCAATGCAATAATGTTCAATTTCAAATTCCTTCCTAATTTAAATGAAATCTAGGCTCAGTCAAAATTTCTGAGGCATTAGATTAAGATTTCAGATTAGTTTATTGTCATATCCATCAGAGTGCAATGAACTTCTTGGCTTGCATGATGCTCACAGAGTAAACAGTAAACAAGATAATAAATACAACAATATATACAGTGACGAGTGCAAAACAACAGTATGGTGCAATGATTGTAGTGCAATCTAAAGTAGTGCAAAATGAAATGCTGAAGTGACAATAATGGAATAACTGAGGGAGGTAGAGTTAAGAGTCTGAGAACATGGCAGCACATCTGGGAAGGGGATGTGAAAGAGGTGAATGGTTCAGAAGTCTGGTTAAGAAGCCCTTTCGTTATTTCATAACTAGTCATGATCAACACACCTCGTCACTTGCAAACCCTGTTTTATTAGGGGGATCCAAACCACTGGTTTTCATTCAAGAGATTCTAAACTTGTCATCACAAATTTAATGGTAATGTTTTTGTTAAGTTTCCTTTAATTAAAATCATTTAAAAATATTAAACATGTTGTTTCTGGGTCCCTAAAAAAAAATTAAGTCCAGTTGTTCAGTTAGCACATTGAAATAGGTTTTTAAACACTGACAGAAGAGTTGAAACTCAATAAAGAATCTGACAGGGATTTGTCTACAGGTTTAATTTCTTTTCTTTCTTTGCTTTTGGCTAGGTGGTTACACACGGCTTCAGGGAGGTCGATGGAGTGATAGCAGGACTCTTAGTTGTGTGGAACGTTTTGATTCATTCAGTCAATACTGGACAACAGTGTCATCACTCCACCAGGCTAGAAGTGGACTGGGTGTTGCAGTACTTGAAGGGATGATCTATGTAATAGGTGGTAAGTACCATTGCTGCTGTGCAAACAATTATTTCCTTTGGAACAACAGCATGTTTCCACATATAGGATATAGTATCTATAAAGTTTCTCCGTGCTTTCTCCAATTGTGATGCGTCAGCAGGGTACTCATTATTTTTGACCTGTGGGGGGAATGTATTTTCTCCTTTAGTTGCCATAGCTGATGTTTCAAAGAGTTTGAATAGACGATACCTAAAAATCTTGTGATCTCGGTTATTTTTTTCATATGGTCAGTGACTTTTCCAGCTGCAAACATTCTTTGTGTCTGATAAATGTGATGTTTATTTTTCACATGCTGTTAAGGGAAATTAGTCTTCCAGAACATTTCCAGTAAGTTACCAGGGCCATAAAAAACATTTGACTCAGAAAATGAGCCAGCAATTGGACAGTTGGGGGAATTTGAGATGCTGTGGGCAAAAAATAAGTTAATTTGGTATTTTTATAGTTTCTCTTCCATCAAAGTTAAAAGCAATATAGTACATATGATTTTTGAGTGGTCAGGATTTTAAGTTCTTTCACAAAAAATGGAATTTTTGAATATTTACTTAACTTTACCATAAAGATTGATTTAATAAATTTGAAAGAAACAGATTACATTTTTAATTATACTGAAGGGGATAGGTTATGAAAAACAGTGTGATTAGCTGTACAGGTAGGTATGTTCATGATGCCTTCATTTCTTTTCCAAGGTGAAAGTGATTCCATGATTTTTGACTGTGCCGAGCGATATGATCCAGTTACCAAGCAATGGGCAGCAGTGGCCTCCATGAATTCTCCCCGATGTGGACTTGCTGTATGTGCCTGTCATGCTGCTATTTATGCTCTCGGTGAGAGTTCAAAATATGATTACTTATGTTTTGTAATTAGCTCTCTATAAAACTGCAATAAAAGTAATTTTGATAATGCAAAACCAGTGCAATGAAATATCATTTCATTGTGGTTAAAAAAAAATTCTTCATTCAATTTTGTATTCTGCCACAAATTACAACATAACCTAACAATGCCAACTATGTAAATTGCACAGAATAGTGGGTAATTGGATTGGCTATTATTAGACTGCATATAATTACCAACTTCTGAGTAACAGAAATATGGGATCTTCACTGGTATTGCTTCAAATTTTCAGCTTGACCACAGCCATAGATAGTCCTCAAGCAAATGTTCCAATAAATTGAATGACCTGACTTTTTCTATTGCTAATATTTTCTCTTTTAATTGCAGGAATATGAAATTTGACACTGTTTGCTTTTGTGAGTCTAACTTAATAAGATGTTAGTAGTGAGTCAGATGAACAGTTATATGCAAGTACCATTCAGACCACAAGGGTGATATGGTCAAAAGAGGTGCAGGTTGCTTACAGCAAACAATGAAGTTTGCAGATTGAAAACATTCAGAATTAACATACAGACTTTATTAAGAAAACTAAGCAAATGTAATATTTTAATTCTGCTAATTAACATGTTCTGTGTGAGGTGTGTACAGTTCTGTAACATTTTTAAGAAAAGTCTTCAAATTTTTTCACACAGTGTGCATCTTTTGAATATTTCCAGGAGGCTGGGTTGGAGCAGATATTGGGAAGACTATGGAAAGATTTGACCCTTCTGACAATAAATGGGAAGTTATTGGTGACATGCTTATCCCTCGATACTTCTTTGGTTGTTGTGAAATGCAAGGTATGGCATTACCTCCAGAATATCATTTCTCATGAGTGTGAACAAGTGAGTGTTAATGGCATTTTCTGCTTTTATATAATTTCTTGTACCAACTCAATTTTATCTCACCATATGGTTATTAAGATTATTTGCAGTAGATTTCATTATTGTAGATGGTAGTGCAAATTGAGAAACCTGGACATTGACTTTACTATACTTTTATTTCCTACATATTAGAATGCAGTAAACAAAAGTATAATAACGAAGGTACAATAACTTAAATTCTGACTGATTTCCTCATTTTTCTCCTTTCTGCCCTGATTCTTGCCAGGCCACTAGTAGCCTGCTTATATTTTGCTTGAGTGGTCAATTTTCAGGTATATACCTTGATAAGGATTTTGGGAGTTTCGGGACAGCATAAAACATGGAGTCTCTGTGTATTTTAGAGTTAGGGTTAGGGCTAGCATGGGAGAAGCACACTCTGTAAGTTTTGAGTTATTATATATCCTGGGTGATTTTGGCAGCCAAATAAGAAGCGCTGCCTTCATTGACTGGGAAGTCATATGCTGGGATCTGGCAGCCCGTCAGCAGAGCATTGGCAGACTGTATCCTGCAGATATTGGGCAGCGCCAGGCAGGCTGCGGAATGTTCTCTCGAGGTTTTCTGGGAAGTTTGGGGAGTCAGAGCTACGCTGCAAAGCTTCAGTCAGTGCAGCTGCTGGGGGTGTGAAGGGTGATTGGTAATGAAGAACAGCTCTGATAATGCCAAGTGGCAGCACTTGTATGGTCACTTTACTCTGCGAGAGAGCAAGCAGCCATCAATTGGTGGGGGGGGGGTGATGTTGGGGAGCTGGGCTGTTGAGACTGGAGTGGAGATTAGTCATGGGAGAGTCTGGAGCAAGCGAGAGGCAAGGGAACATAGAAGTGTATAAGAGGGAAGGGCACGTGAAGGGAATTGAATGAGCAGGATGAGGACTATGAAAATAGAGAGACTGAAGGCAAACAATTAGGAGAAAGGGGACAGAGATAGGGAGACGGAAGAAGGAGGTAGGTCTGAAGCAGGGAGGTGACATAGGTATGGGGGCTGAGGTAGAGAGCAGGATTGCATCAGAGCCAGTCAGACGATCAGAATGCAACTGTGTGTGCTGTCTGTGTGGGAGTATCTAGTCCCCAGTCATCTTGGACCTCTTGCCACTGGACCAAGACCTTGCTCTGTCAAGTTTGTGTGGTAGCTGATTTTAATGCCAGCCACCCCATGTTAAAATAATTAAATCACAGCCATCTTTTGCCTGAGCTGGAATACAAGCAAATCCTTCTTGACTTTGAGGGATGTCTATGAAAAGAAGATGAAGCTCATTCAAATATAAATGTAATTACAGCAGTTCAAATCTCTCTTCATCATGTTTGCATTCCAGCAAATTTTTCAAGTACCAGTCAAGAGGCCTACATTTCATGAATGCAAAGTTTATGCCAATATATTTCATTAGGATTGATGATTAATTTTATAAAAATAAATGGAAACAAATTATCAACATGCCAGAAATATCTGTGATTCTTTCACAGGCTTAATTTATATTGTTGGAGGTTTAAGTGACTCGGGGTCAGAGCTCTGTTCAGCTGAAATGTTCGATCCTATTACAAAACGTTGGACAACATTAGACAGTATGAAAACAAAAAGAGCATATGTTGGAGTAGCAGCTCTGAATGACTGTATTTATGCTGTTGGAGGATGGAATGAGACTCAAAATGCTCTACGGACAGTCGAGAAGTATTCCCTTCAGGAGGTGAGTGTGATTTGCTTATAGTTCAGTATGATGACATTGTGTTCCCAAAGAAGAAAGATAAAATTATGCTGCAGGTTATTTGGTAAGATTGCAGTAAGTAAATACAATATTAGATAACCCAGTACTGTTAAGGTTCACTGAGGTTGTTTTTTTGTCTCTGGCCATTTTGTGAATGTGAAAAGAGGGCTACGGTAACAGGCCTAAACAGCAGAAGTAGGAAGCCCCAATCCAAAATATTAATTGGGGTTAGAGGATACTCTCAGACCGTGCGTCTCTTTTTTTTATCTTGACTTTTTTAGCTGCCCTCAAAATCTGCAAATTGTCAGGTCCTTTCAGGAACTCCAGCATTATTGGCTGTCTTGATGAGCCAATAAGGCAGGTGCCCGAGAATGCTCCCTTTTGTCTCTGTAATATACCTACTGAATGTAAAACTATTGGAAGATTAACCTACTTTCCATGCATTACAAAGTTCTGCAGAGATCCTTTTGCAGCTCAGCAAGCATATGGGTCTGAGTACACAGAACGTAACAGCACAGTATAGGCCCTTCGGCCCACAATGTTGTGCCGACATTTTATCCTGCTCTAAGATCTATCTAACTCTTCCCTCTCACATAGCCCTCCGTTTTTCTATCATTCATGTGCCTATCTAAGAGTCTCTTAAATGTCCCTAATGTGTCTGTCCCCACAACCTCTGCCGGCAGTGCATTCCATGCACCCACCACTCTGAGTAATTGAGCATTTGCTATATCATACTTATATAGACACAAAAGGGGACCATTTGTTCCATCAGATCCATGCCAAGTGAGCAATCCCATTAGTATCATTCTCCTCCTTATTTCCATGTACATTATTGTCTCTTCAACATGCCCATCAACTTTCCTTCGATTCTTTCTATCATTAACTACACTAGGGTAATTTACAGTAGCCAATCAACCTACCAGCATGTCTTTGCAATGTGGGAGGAAACTGGAGCACCTGAAGGAAACACACTCTCGGCAATTGGAGACAATCTGCTGCTAGGTTGAGTATTTAGTGTTTCTTAAAGATTTTTTTATTTATTTGTTGCTCTCACATAAGCAAAAGGTTGTTTCATTTAGTTTTGTGAATGGGATTGTATTTTCATCTTTTCTCTTTACCTTTGTGAACTAGTAGGGGGATTTGATAGTTAAGCATCACTTCATTGGCTGTAACCAACTTGATTTTAAGCATTGGGGAGTTTTTCCTGTATGATGAATGCATTTAGATGTTCACGTAACTTTAAAAATGACAGTAGGGGAGTACCCATACAAACCTAACCTGGGGTTCTGCTTCCTTGGACTGAAAGCAATGGACTTGGAATGCTGAACAGTCTGACTCTCCTGGAATGCTGCCGCTAAGCACACTACCTGCCTGTTCTGATATCCACTTGGCATTTTTACACAGCTATGATTTGGCGATCAGGAAGTCTGGGCAGAAATTTGAATCCTGCTTTTTCTGGAATATTTCATTAGCCTTAAGGACTAATTTCAAAAAGAGAAAAAAAAATTATTAGCAATATAACTGAAAAATATTAAGCCATTCTAAAAATTGGAAACGTAGCATTGCAGTGGTAAATTAAGTTTCTGAAGTAATACCATGAGATTATCTGATGGATTACTTCAGAGTAGGAAATTTGCATAACTTTGTGAATTCATATTTCCCTTTTTTTTGTTCTCTTTTCCAATTCCTATTTCAGGAGAAGTGGTTTGAGGTTTCTTCAATGAAAATAGCAAGAGCAGGTGTTTCAGTCATTGCTGTTAATGGGCTGCTTTATGCAGCGGGCGGTCGAACATCAGGTCGGGATTCCTCAGCTCCTGTTACCCTAGACTCCGTGGAGGCGTATGATCCCCATACTGACACATGGATGGAAATCGGGAACATGATAACTAGCCGCTGTGATGGGGGTGTAGCAGTGCTTTGACTGTTGATGACTATTTCTAAGGTTTTAACAAAATTGCTCACAGAATGCAGAAGATTTCTGACATCTTGAATTGTCATCACCTGTCTCTGAGTTTACACAGCTATTTTTGGGTTACAACTTGACTCAGCACAGAGTCAGTGTCATAGAACCTAAATACAAAGTGTAGGCATTTACACTACAGGTGAGTTCCTCCATTTGATGAGTTGTGGCTGCTCTTCTACCTCAACTCCTTTCCTCACTATCCCTTTATTCCCAATTACTTTAATATTCAAAAATATTTCAATTCCTGTCTTAAATATTATCAGTGATTGAGCATTCACTAACTGGAGAGAGAATGGCAAATATTTAAAACCATTTGGAGGAAGAAGTTGCTCTTGCTGATAGTTAAATATGTAAAATAAAAAAATGTGCCACCCAGTTTGTGCACAGTGCACTTGCACAAATGCATGCGAGACAATGACAGAATCTGTTTCAGAGAAATTGAATACAGGGTGATTGTTGTCAAGGAAACCTTCCTTTGAAATGGTATCATAAAGGAACTTCAAAAGTGAAGCAAAGGAACACCAGCCTGGATTTATGTACTCAGGTGTGTGGAGTGGAATTTAAATGCCTGTCTCTTGAATGAGAGGCACATTGGCTACCAACTAACTTACAGTTGACACAAATCAAACTTTGACATCAAACAACTAATTTCAATTTAATACTGTATGTTGAAGTTCAGGAAAAACTTGAAGCATTATCATTTGTACAAGCCTTTAATTTATAGCATTTTGTTGTGTTAATGTTTTGAGTGAAGTTTTCAGAGAGTCACAGAGAGATGCAGCACAGAAACAGGCCTTTCAAACCATTGAGTCTGCACCGACTGTCGATCACCCACTTGCACTAATCCTACATTAAACCCCATGCAGCTGAGTGAAATTTTATAATGGGATGTGTTCAGTGATTTAACTGAGTCAGTGCCTTTTCGTGATCTCCAGTGTCCACATTATATTTAGAGATGATTTTGATGATGATTATAACTTCTAACAGTACACAACTGCATTGTGAATTTAATGGATGGATTGGTATTAACTGGCAGTTTTTTGTAACTATTTTCTTAATAAATGTATTAAACCACATTTAATTGCTTTGCATATATATATCTAAAAGTACAAAGTAGTGCTTTTTGATTTTATTTCAAAACTATAGAATTGAAAGGATTTCATAGAAAATGCAACAGTATTTCATCATTGCTTTTCAATCCTCCTATTAGGCTAACCCTGTCCTTTATATCTGTAGTCTTGCAACCCCTTGAGGTACCTTTGCTGTTCCAATTCTGGCCTCTTTGTCACTCCTGAAATTAAGTGGTCCATCAGTACTTGCTATGCCTTCACCTCCCTTGGGCCTTCTTTTCAATACAAGCATTGGTGAAACTTGGAAGAAAGTTAATTCGATTGGTGACACTTGAAAATCATTGACAAGAATGTAACAGTTTAGTTAATATTGCTGAAGTGCCATGGCAAATTAAAAATCATTGCATATTAGAGAAAAAGTTCTGCATTGGGACCTGTCAGTACTAACACACACATGAGGTGGCAATGGCTTTACTTTGATATTCAGCTTGTGTGTCAATGGAACTGCACTTCTCTAAGCAACTGAAGAATAGCTTTACGCTTGATTTACCATTTGAATTTACTCTCATCGATCACCCTAAAAAAAAACATGCTTGCATTCCTGACAAATAACAGCATAAAGAACAGCACAGCACAGGGACGGGCCCTTCAGCCCACAATGTCTGTGCCAACCACAATGCCAATCTAAACTAATCGTATCTGCCTGCAAAAGGTCCATATCCCTCTATTTCCTGCCCGTTCATGCATCTGTCTAAATGCTTCTTAAATGTTGCTATCATATCTGCTTCTACCACTTTCCTTGGTAGCGCAATCCAGGCACCTACAACCTGTGTGTAAAAAAAAACTTGGCTTGTAAATCTCTTTTAAACTGTCCTCCTCTCACCTACATCTATGCCCTCTAGCATCTGACGTTTCTATCCTGGAAAGAAGAATGATTATCTACCCCATCTATGTCTCTCGTCATTTTATATACTTATATAACATTTAGCCTTATCTGCTTAATATCTAAATTTAGCAAAATTTAACAAATGGAACAGGAAACTCTTGACCCTATATTCTGATACACTGCAGTTCATCAGTAAATGTGAGGTTATTCCATTACTCTTCAATCAATGGATTTAAATACAATTACCAGACTGAGGATAAGACAAAATTAACAGTCAAATCTGGATAGCAATAAACCAGAATACAAATAGTTTTGTGAACAAAAATTATTTGGGGTAAATACAAGTTTTGAAATGCAAAACATTTTAAAAAATGTTGTCGACAGATTGTAGTCTCCCTGTGCTTTGCAGATGGGATGATTCCTGGCACATGATTTCCCAGTTGACAGGTGGATTCATCTTGCAGAAGCAGGAGTATCTTATTTTGCTGCCATCATCCCTCAACATAAACAATGGCCCTAAATTTACAGGCTTCTGACTCCAAGACTGCTTTTAAACCATCAGGAACATTCTAGCTTAGTATATCTTGAACAATATATGGAATAGATATATTAGATTCCAATATATAAGTATTGGCCAAACTTTAATGTTTTATCCAGTTTACATAAATAATTGGCTTCAATCCTACATTTGGATTGTGGCCTGTAATAAAGACACCAATGAATGTTCTAAAACAACCAAAAATACTTTAGCATAAAGATCTCTATTAAGGCTAAATTGATTCACATTTAAATATATTTTTCCTCTTTGTTTGATCACATTATCACCAAGACCTTTTGCAATGTCAGCAAAAGGACTCAAAAAAGGAATACTGTGAATGTTAATTAAAAAAACTTCAAAATTTTTAGATTTTCATGTTGCCTTAAATGTAATATAGGTGCGAATAATTTGTTAATCACCACATTTGGATTTCTCCATACATGATAAGTTTATCTGAATTAAGAAGATGGCATTCTCTACTGTTACCCAATTTGAAGAAGTAATAAAATTGACTTCCTTTAACAAGATTTCCCCTTTCAAACTAACCTTTTCTCAGGATATGTATTTTTTATTATTATTGAAGCAATCAAAGAGAATGTTGCTACCACAGTCAGTACTGTTCGAAGTGCTCTGAGCCAACTGGGATAACCTGGGAGTAAGTTTAAGTCATAATGTAATGCTATACCAAGACCCATGACAATCATAATTGCTGCCTCAGTGAGATTATCGTGAAAGAGTAGGGCTATCCAGGCAAGTATGGAAGGAACCACACTATTTCCCAGATTCAGCCAGTCAGGTTTTGCAGGGCTGTTTTCTGGAATTGAAAATCCCCATCGTGTCCCTCCAAGGAAAGAGAGTATTGTTGCTCCATATGCTATTTGGGCAAAAGCTAGTTCAGGGAAATACGTTTCTGTAATGGCCATAAAGAGAGGAGCTGAGACAAAAGGAATTAATCCACCACAACCAAGATAGAGAGCAGGTTTGGGACTGTTCTTCAGTTCTTTAAAGTCATATCTTATCAAGTCTAATTCACGTTTCTCTGGTTCCTCTACTTTCTTCATCTTGGATGCTTGAGAGGACACATAAAAAGAGCTCGTCTGAATCCAGAAAGGTGAAGATCTTTGCAAGTATTTCATGTTTTGGTGCAAGGCAATTCTTTGCATATTAGGGATCGATAAATGATGGGTAGTGATTTTTCTTGATTCATTTGGAAACAGTGATGTCAATTTCTCAATCTGGAATATAAAGTAAAAGTAATTAATGGAATTAGTATGTGTGGTCGATTTAGCACTAGAGTTTGTTTTGGGTACCGCATGCATAAAAACTTCAATCTAAAATTCATGGCACACTTGTTATCTGTAATTTTTTCAAAAAATCCCACTCTTCCTCAAACTAGGTTTGCAAAAACACCACTGTTTTCTGAATGAGAAGTAGAAAGAACTTCAAGAATTAAAAACCACAATCAGTTTCACACAAGGAATTGTTCAATACTATTTCAGGGTCAACTGCAATTTGACTAAAGTTCAAAGGACTGGATTAACAGATTTATTGACTTTTGGTTTGATTTGCTGGATAATTAAACAACAAAAGTCACTAACCAACTATACAGGAAATGTTGTTTCCATGTACATCAAAATTGTAACATTAGATTGCCGCATGTAGTTGGCCACCTTAACTTGCAAAAGTGGAACGGATATTTCCTTCATCCCAACAATGAACAATTTGTTTCTAATGATTCCAGTCCACTTCTTCAGTCACATAATCCAAATCAAATGGCAAACAAATCATCTGTTCCTCTGGAATGTGGTTCCTAAGTCAGACAGTTGGAATACTTACTGTCAGGATTGGTCCAGCTTTGACAACAATTCTACTGTCCTGTCAAAAGTGCTCACATTTAATAAACTTTTAGTGCATGGGTGCAACACTGCCATTTCACCCAATGGCTGCACTTCATGTATGAACAAATGTCAGAATCCAAACAGAATTTATTGCTGCTTCGTATTCAAAACACTTACACATTTACCATTGGTCATGAAACACCAATCAAGAAGAAACTTCTGCAACAGAAGATGTTTTTTCCTTCCTTTGAGATATCAAGCATTATAAACATCAATAGCTCTGGAATTCCAATACCCTTCTTTCCTCTGATCCCAGCTCTACCACCTGATTTATCCGCTGCCATGTTTTCACTATTCCTTCTGATCTTCCATTCTTCACTTCTAAATGATCAGTTCTCATTGGAGCAGTCCTCAGAAGAATCTTCCCTGCATCCCCAACTTAATTCCGAGCCTAGCCTGACATTGAACTCTTGCCACCTCCACCTTCATGTCCATCTCTGGAGCCATGAGGGTTCATCCCAGGTATTAACCATTTCTCCCATCTCCAGAATTCCAAAATGACCTGGACCTCTCCATCAGGCCTCTTATCCTCTGTAGACCTATACATCCCTAATTTTCCTTGTGACATTGATTCAATTTTTCCACTCCCCTTACACTAACTTGGCACCTTCTGAACTAACAGCGCTGTGCTCATGAAGGACCACCCCTGATATAGTCATCAAACCCGCTAATGAGAATGATACTGTTGTGCCTTGGCGAACTGGCCTCTATCTCAGAGAGGTGAAACATCAGTTCTCTGATAACTCCTCATACCTCCCTCTGGACCATAACTCCGCCACTGACCTCATTTCTTCAGATGTTCCCTCCACAGCTTTTAGCCTTATAGTCCCCCAAATCACAATGAGCCTGCTTCTATCTCCTGCCCAAGATCCACAAGCATGGTTGTTCAGACAGACAGACTGTTTCATCCTGCTCTTGCCTTTTGATCAAACTTATTTCTTCCTTCCTGGACTCTATTGTTTTTTTCCCTTCGTCCAGTCACTTCCCACTAACATCCCTTCACCATTTTCCTGGTCCATCTGCTGCATTTGGCCATAGATACACAATTCCATTGCACACTAGAATGGTCTCGTGGCAATCTGCTTCTTTCTTGAACAGAGGACAACTAGTTTCCCTCCATTAACACACTCCTTCTCCTGGCTGAACTTGATTCACATTGAGCAACTTCTCTTTCAACTTCATTCACTTTCTCCAGATCAAAGGTGTAACTTTGGGAAGTTGCTCAAGTTGTAAATGCCTTTTTGTGGGAAACATGGAACAGGTTGTTTCAGTCCTACTCAGGAACCCTCCCTCAACTCTTTTTCTGGTACATGAATGAATGCATTAGCATTGCTTTCTGTACTTGTACTATCCTTCGCATGGCCCACCTCTGAATCTTCCCCTACCTTTCTGGATCTCTTGGCCTCTGTTAGAGACAAACAACCATTACAAGCCCACAGACTCCTACAGTTATCTCCATTATACTTCTTCCCATCCAGCTTCCTGGAAGGAGTCCATTCCATTCTTCCAGTTTCTCTGCCTCCAATGATGAGACTTCCCACTCAGGTGCCTCCGAGATGTCTTCCTTAACCCATGACTACACATCGACCACAACTGAAAAGAGCCCTTGACTGCATCTCATCTATTTTCCACATGTCTGCTTTCATACAGAGTAACAGAGCATACAGAGCCTCTCCTCCCATACAGAGCAACAATAGAGATCCCCTGGTCCTCACTTTCCACCCAGAAGATTCCGCTTCAATGGATGATTCTTCATAATTTCTGCCATCTCCAAAGAGATTCCACCACTAGACACATCGTTCCCATCAGTCACAGCATTTTGAGAGGACCATTCCCACTGCGACTTCCTGATCCACTTATCCACCTCCAGCAATGACTCCCCAACTCAAGACAACCGCAAAAGATGCAACCTGTCCTTCTATTTCTTCCATTACCACCAAACAGGAACACAATCAGTCCTTTCAGATGAAGCAGTGATACATTAACACTTCTTTGAACCTAGTGTACTGCTCTTGTTGCTTGTAATGTAGCCTTTTCTGCACTGGAGAAACCAAGCACAAATTGGGTAATTACTTTGTGGAGCACCTGCATCAATCCACAGGGATAACTCAAAGCTTACAGTTGTCTACCAGTTTAATTCTGCATCACACTCTCTCTGTGACCTTCTGCATGGTTCTGAAGAGATCCAATATAAACTGAAAGAGCAACACCTCATTTTCCATCTGGATACTTTAAGTTCTTCTGGCCTCAATATCAAATTCAACAATTTAAGATAACTTATATTCCCTGCTTCTATCAGAATTTTCAAAAACAGAATCAGAATCATGTTTATTATCACTGACATATGTCCTGAAATTTGTTGTTTTGCGGCAGCAGTACAGCACAAGACATAAAGACATAAAAATTACTATGAGTTACAAGAAAAAATAAATAGTACAAAAGAGGAATAACGAGATAGCGTTCATAGGTTCATGGACCGTTCAGAAATCTGATGGCAGAGGGGAAGAAGCTGTTCCTGAAACATTGAGTGTGGGTCTTCAGGCTCCTGTACCTCCTCCCCGATGGTAGTAACGTGAAAAGGGCATGTCCCAGATGGTGAGGGTCCTTAACGATGGATGCCGCCTTCTTGAGGTACTGCCTCTTGAAGATGTCCTAGATGGTGGGGAGGGCATGATGGAGCTGGCTGAGTCTCCAACCCTCTGCGGCCTCTTTCGATCCTGCACATTGGATCCTCTATACCAGGCGGTGATGCAACCAGTCAGAATGCTCTCCACTGTACATCTGTAGAAATTTGCAAGTCTTTGGTGACATACCAAATCTCCTCAAACTCTTAACGAAGTAGGGCCGCTGGCGTGCTTTATTCTTAATTGCATCAATGTATTGGGCCCAAGATAGATCCTCCGAGATGTTGATGCCTGGGAACTTGTAGCTGCTCACCCTTTCCAATGCTGACCCCTCAAAGAAGACTGGTGTGTGTTCTCCCGACTTCCCCTTCCTGAAGTCCACAATCAATTCCTTGGTCTTGCTGACATTGAGTACGAGATTGTTGCAACACCACTCAACCAGCCGATCTGTCTCACTCCTGTAAGCCTCCTCATCACCATCTGAGATTCTGCCAACAACAGTGGTGTCACCAGCAAATTTATAGATGGGGTTTGAGCTGTGCTTACCCACACAGTCATGAGTGCAGAGAGAGTAGAGCAGTGGGCTAAGCACGCATCCTTGAGGTGTGCATGTGTTGATTGTCAGCGAGGAAGAGATGTTACCACCGATCCACACTGACTGTGGTGTCCCGACAAGGAAGTCGAGGATCCATTTGCAGCAGGAGGTACAGAGGCCCAGGTTTTGAAGCTTGTTGATTAGTACTGAAGGGATGATGGTGTTGAACACAGAGCTGTAATTGATAAACAGCAGCCTGACGTATGTTTTGCTGTTGTCTGGGTGCTCCAGAGTGGAGAGCTAGTGAGACTGCATCCACTGTAGACCTGTTGTGGTGGTAGGTAAATTGCAGCGGGTCCAGGTCCTTACTCGGACAGGAGTTAATGCTAGCCATGACCAACCTCTCAAAAGCACTTCATCACAGTGGACGCGAGTACTACCGGGCGATAGTCGTTGAGACAGTTTACCCTACTCTTCTTGGGCACCAGTATGATTGATGCCCTTTTGAAGCAGGTGGGAACCTCCGACTGCAGCAGTGAGAGCTTGAAGATGTTCTTCAACACTCCAGCCAGTTGGTCAGCACAGATTTTCAGTACTCTGCCAGGTACGCCATCGGGGCCAGTTCAAATGCGAGTTATCCATCTATAATATTTTCTTTCTCAACTAATACCACCTGATCTGCTGGTTATTTCCCCACAGCTCCAATGTGCATTTCACAGCTTTTACAAATTCTTTTGCTTTCTCGCTCTAACTGACCTTATCAACCAGATGGTTTTGGCAACAGTTAATCATCATGGCAAATCTGACTTCACCCCATTAAAAGAAATTCCATTCATTCAATCCATCCCTCCACTACACTTTCTACAATTTAAAATTAACTTGCTTTCTCACTTTCCCAATTCTGACAAAGGGTTTCTGACCTGAAGCTGTTTCTCCCTCCACAGAGGTAGCCTGAGTGTTTTCATTCAGGAAGAAACTTCCACTGTCTTTTTCCCTTTCCTAGTGCAGGGGGCTGACTACCTACAACCGCTGAACTCATCCTGAACAGCAATCACAGGTCTTGATCTGCAAATCCTATTCTCCTCAGTCAGCCTAAGGTGGTGCACTTTGAAGACGATGGTGAATTTCATCATCAGTGTCTGCTTTCACTGAGAGATGATTCCCAAGACATGGGAAGTGTTCCACATTGTCCATGGTCTTACTGTGAATCTTTATTGTCAGTTTGTGCAGCAGGAGCAGGTTAGGAGCAAATCTTTGATTTGTGGTTGAGGAATGTTCCTCTCAAATGCTTCGGTGAACAAGTTGACAATAACATGGAGCTTGGCCTCTGAACGTGCACAAATGCAGGCATTGTCTACATGCTGCAGCTCAAGCTATGAAGGTTGAGCTGCCCTTAGTTTTGTCATTAAGGTGACGTAGGTCAAGTAGCTTCCTATTAGTCCTGCAGGTTAATCTCACTCCAGCAGGAAGCTTGCTGGAGTTCAGCTTCAGCACTGCAGTGAGAAAGATTTTAAAAATAGATCGGGTGATAACACAGCCTTGTTTGACACTGGTCTGCACTGAGATTGGCTCTGTTGTTGACCCACTGGTTAAGATCATGGCTTGCATACCATTCTGAAGCAAAAGTAAGATAGAAATGAGTTTCCATGGGCAGCTAAACATCAAAAGGGTGCACCACTGCCCTTCAAAATGATGGATTCAAAGGCTTTATTGAGGTCAAAAAAGGCCACATATAGTAATTGGAGCTGTTCCCTCTATTTAGCTTGAGTTTCCAATGCAGTGAAGATCATGTCCATTGTGCAGAATCCACACTGCAAATTAGGGAGTAGATGTTACAATGCTTGAGCATTTTACAATTGATCATGAACTACTAATCAGGAAGAAACTTTGGCTAACAATTTTACTTCCCTAGTCCAGGGATCAGTCATCCCCAGTTACTGAACTAGTTCTGATCAGCTATCGTAGGTCAGACCAGTGTGTGAACCTGAGAAACCCATGGGCTCTCTGTCTCTGTTCCACATTGGGCTGTGCATTTACAACTGAGCAAATGAATCAGAATTGATTACATAGTTCTCCGCTGCCCCAGGCATTCTATATCTTGGAATCAACTTCCACATGTTGATCAGTGATGCTAGGCTCTCTGTTCCCACCTAAGGCTATGGAATTGCTTCCAACTTAAGGGCCATAAAATTCTGCATGTGATAGAATTAACATGAGAAGAGTGAAGCCATGCTCTTCAGCTACCATTCAAAACAAAGCCAGTGAACTTGTGGCACAAATCAGTACAAAGGGATATGATTTAGTGGCCATGACAGAAAAGTGGTTGCAGGGTGGAGATGATCGGGAATTAAACATCCAAGGGTATCAGGTAATACAGAAGGCTAGGCAGAAAGGCAAGGGAGGCGGGGTAGTGCTCTTAATTAAGAATGAGATCAGGGCAATAGTGAGAGATGATATAATATCTAAGGAGCAGAATGTTGTGTCCATCTGGGTAGAGATTAGGAAGAGTAAAGGGAAAAAAATCGCTGGTGGGAGTTGTCTATAGGCCACCGTATAATAACATTACAGTGGCGCAGGCAATAAACCAAGAAATATTTGATGCATGTAAGAATGGAACAGCAGTGGTCATGGGGGAACTTTAACTTCCACAAAGATTGGGTGAATCAAATTAGTCGAGACAGTCTTGAGGAGGACTTCATAGAATGCATCTGTGATAGCTTTCTTGAACAGCATGTTAGTGAACCTACAAGGGAAAATGCTATCTTAGATCTGGTCCTGTGCAATGAGATAGGTAAAATTAACCATCTTGTAGTTAAGGATCCTCTTGGAAAGAGTGACCATAGTATGACAATTTCTCATACAAATGGAGGGTGCAATAGTTCGATCTAAAACCAGTGCATTATGCCGAAACAAGGGAGACTACAATGGGATGGGGGAAGAGTTGGCTAGCATTGACTGGGAACACAGGCTATATGGTGGAACAGTTGAGGAAATGCGGAAGACTTTCAAAGAGATTTTTCACAGTGCTCAACAAAAGTATATTCCAGTTAAAAGCAAGGACAGTAAGGTTGGGGAGAGCCAGCCTTGGATAACTAAGGAAATAAAAGAAGGCATCAGACTAAAAGCTCAAGTATACAAAGTTGCCAGGAGTAGTTAGAAACTGGAAGATTGGGAAAACTTTAAAAAGCAACAAAGAACCACTAAGCAAGCAATAAGGAAAGGGAAGATAGTTTACGAATGTAAAGTAGCACAAAATATAAAAACAGATAGTAAAAGTTTTTACAATTATATAACGCCGAAAAGGGTAGCTGAAGTGAACGTAGCTCCCTTGGAAGATGAGAAGGGGGAATTAATATTGGGTAATGTGGAAATGGCCAAAGCCTTGAACGACTATTTTGTGTCAGTCTTCACTGTGGAGGACATGTCTAACATGCCAAATAGAGATCTTATGGATGCAATGGGAGGCAAGGACCTCGATACAATCGCTGTCACTAAAGAGGTAATGGGCCTAAAGGTAGACAAGTCCCCTGGTCCTGATGGGATGCATCCCAGGGTTCTGAAGGAAATAGTGGGATGGGGTGAGGTGAGGTGGGGTGAGGTGAGGTGAGGTGGGGTGGGGTGGGGTGGGGTGAGATGAGATTTCTTTATTAGTCACGTGTACATTGAAACACATGGTGAAATGCATCTTTTGCATAGAGTGTTCTGGGGGCATCCCACAAGTGTCGCTACGCTTCCGACACCAACATAGCATGCCCACAACTTCCTGACCCATACGTCTTTGGAATGTGGGAGGAAACTGGAGCACCCAGAAGAAACCCACGCAGACACGGGGAGAACGTACAAACTCCTTACAGAGAGTGGCCGGAATTGAACCCGCGTCGCTGGCACTGGAATAGTGTTACGCTAACCACTACACTACCATGCCTGCCCTGTGGAATGGTGGAAGTTATAGTAGATGCACTTGTGATAATTTACCAAAATTCTCTGGACTCTGGGCAGGTCCCAGCAGATTGGAAGATAGCAAATGTCACGCTACTGTTTGAAAAAGGCTGTAGGCCAAAGACAGGTAACTATAGGCCAGTTAGCTTAACATCTGTAGTTGGGAAAATGCTTGAAGCTATCATTAAGGAAGAAATAGTGAGATAGAAATGGTTCCATCAGGCAGACACCGCATGGATTCAGGAAGGGCAGGTCCTGTTTGACAGACTAATTGGAGTTCTTTGAGGATATAATGAGCACAGTGGATAGAGGGGAACAGGTGGATGTTATGTACTTGAATTCCAGAAGGCGTTCAATAAGGTGCTGCATAAAAGACATCCATAAGATAAGGATGCATGGAGTTGGGGGTAATGTATTAGCATGGATAGAGGATTGGTTAACCAATAGGAGGCAGAGAGTTGGGATTAATGGGTGTTTCTCTGGTTGGCTATCAGTGGTGAGCGGGGTGCAGCAGGGGTCGGTGCTGGGTCCACAACTGTTCATAATATACATTAACGATTTGGAAGAGGGGACTGAGTGTAGTGTATCTAAGTCTGCTGATGATACCAAATTGAGTGGAAAAGCAAATTGTGCAGAGGATGTGCAGAGTCTGCAGAGAGATATAGATAGGTTAAGTGACTGGGCAAGGGTCTGGCAGATGGAGTACAATGTTGGTAAATGTGAAGTCATCTACTTTGGAAGGAAAAATAGAAGATCAGATTATTATTTAAATGGTGAAAGACTGCAGCATGCTGTTGTGCAGAGGGACTTGGGAGTGCTTGTGCATGAATTGCAAAAGGTTGGTTTGCAGGTGCAACAGGTTATCAAGGCAAATGGAATGTTGGCCTTCATTGCTAGAGGGATTGAATTTAAGAGCAGGGAGGTTATGCTGTAACTTTACAGCACCTGGAGTACTGCATGCAGTTCTGGTCTCCTTACTTGAGGAAAGATATACTGGCTTTGGAGGTGGTGTAGAGGAGGTTCACCAGGTTGATTCTGGAGATGAGGGGGTTAGCCTATGAAGAGAGATTGAGTCACCTGGGCCTATACTCACTGGAATTCAGAAGAATGAGAGGGGATCTTATAGAAGTATATCAAATTATGAAAGGGATAGATAAGATAGAGGCAGGAAGGTTGTTTCCACAGGTAGGTGAGACTAGAACTAGGGGATATAGCCTCAAGATTCAGGGGAATATATTTAGGACAGAGATGGAGAGAAACTGCTTTTCCCAGAGAGTAGTGAATCTGTGTAATTCTCTGCCCAGGGAAGCAGTAGAGGCTACCTCAATAAATGTATTTAAAACATAGATAGATTTTTGCATAGTGAGGGAATTATGGGGAAAAGGCAGGTAGGTTTATCTGAGTCCATGGCCAGATCAGCCATGATCTTATTGAAGGGCAGAGCAGGCTCAATGGGCCAGATGGCCTACTCCTATTTCTATGTTCTTATGTAAAAGCTTGGCATCCTGATTGTTTCAATCTAGACCTGAACTGATTCTAAAATGCTTGCAATGTTTTTTCTAGCTTCCTTGCAACCTACCTCTGCAATCAGTTTCATTCCTATTGCTCAATCATGATGCCAAAAGTTGCATCCATCATAGCTGTGCACTCTGCAGGTCCTTCTCTGAATGCCTCTGCTAAACCGAAGATTTCCCTGAATTTAATGTCTTCTCAGGCCCTGCCATTTCCCCTGCACCTTCAGTCCCTGTTTGTAACTTCTCTTCTACCTCCATTCTAAATTACATTAAAAAATACTAAGTAAGTTTAATTTTTTGCTGCTGATTTCTTTGTTGACTAGGGATTAGATAAATCTTCAGGAAATAGGAGAAAAATGCAAATTACAATCTAAAACTCTGACAAATCATACTGATATGCCGTGTTACTGAGAAGTTTTTGCTGTGTGCTTAATTTTGAAAGTAACTACTTCTCATTGTAAGTTTATTCAGCAACATAAACTTTCTGCAGTTTCAATTCTGTTGAATTGTTCATCTCTCCCCCAGCCAATCCCATCCTAGCATATATTATTGGTTAATATAATAAACTGTAATGGCTGTTACCGTGATGTGAAAGCAAGACACTAGTCGGTGGGCTGCAGAACAACAACTGATTTATTTTCCCGCCTTGCGCGGGCCTTTTAAGAGGAACAGTTCCCACCCACCGAAAACGGAAATGATGTATGTGCTACATCATCAAACTTTTCCCGCACGCGGGTTCTCCCCATCGCTTGGGGAAGACGAAGGCCCAACGTCATCTTGGGCCTCACCGCTCCGACGACGCGTGACCCGACCGCCGAGCCGGTTCGCTTGCTCGGACGGTGAGTCGCTATAAAATCAATTATATTATATTAAATTCAAACTAGAATTTCAGATGCTTGAGTTTAATGATTTTGACTCAAAAGTAGCCAATTTAAAATACATATTTATCTTTCAATGATACCTTTACCAAAATGTACTTATATCATGATTTTTTTTTTACAGAAATCCAAATGTTCTTCAATTATACCTCTGCAATGGCATAAATGTCCCAGGCATTTTTTTCCTGTTGCATTGTTACTGTTAAAGTAATATGGAACATAGAACAGTACAGCACTGGACAGGCTATTTGGCCCACAATGTTGTGCCAATCTTGATGCCAATTTATACTAAATGTCCTCCTCCAGTGTATCATCCATAACCCTCTATTCCACATTCATGTGTCTATCTAAAAGCCTCTTAAACTCCACCAAGTTGCCTGCTTCCACTACTACCCTGGTAACATATTCCAGGCACCTACCACCCTCTGCATAAAAAACTTGCCTTTCAACTCACCTTTGAACTTTCCCCCTCTAACCTTAAAAGCATGTCCTTTGGTGTTTTGACATTTCCACCCTGGGGAAAAGATTCTGTCTCCCCTATCTATGCCTCTCGTAATTTTAAAAACCTCTGTCAGGTTTCCCCTCAGCCTCCAATGCTCTAGGGAGAACAACTCATATTTGTCCAACCTTTCCTTATAGGTCATACCCTCTAATCCAGGCAGCATCCTGGTAAACCACTTCTGCACCGTCTCCACAGTCTCCACATCCTTCCTATAATGGGGTGACCAGAACTGCACACAATACCCCAAACACAGTCTGACTAAACTTTTTAGATAGTTGCAGCATGACTTCCTTACTCTTATACTCAACACCCCTACCAATGAAGGCAAGCATGCCATACGCCTTCTTGACCAGCTTATCCACTTGTGTAGCCACTTGCAGTGAACTATGGACCTGGACCCAAAGATACTTCTGTACCTCAAAGCTATTAAGGGGCGTACCCTTAACTGTCAAGTTTCTCCTTTTACTTACCTCCCAAAGTGCAATAGCTCACACTTGCCCAGATTAAACTCCATCTGCCACTTCTCTGCCCATATCTGTCACTGATCTATATCCTGCTGTATTCTTTGATAGCCCTTTACACTGTCTACAACGGCACCATTCTTGGTGTCATCTGCAAACCTGTTAAACCACCCATCTATATTTTCATCCAAATAAATGATATATAATCACAAACAACAGAGGTCCCTGGACCGATCCTTGTGGAAGACCACTGGTCACAGACCTCCAGCCAGAATAACAGCCTTCCACCCCTACTTTCTGTCTTCTATGGGCAAGCCAGTTCTGAAGAAAAACTTGTAATTCACCCTGGATCCCATGCATCTTTGTCTTCTGAATCAACCTGCCATGAGAGACCTTATCAAATGCCTTACTAAAGTCCATGTAGATAACGTCCACTGCTTTACCCTCATCAGGCACCTTTGTCACATCCTCAAAAAGCTTGATGAAGTTTGTAAGACATGCCTGCCTGCACAAAGCCATGCTGATTGTCCCTAAGCAGGCCATGCCTTTCCAAATGTGCATAAGTCCTATCCTTTAGTATCTGCTCCAATAGCTTCCCTACCACTGACGTGAGATTTACTGGCTCATAATTACCTGGATTATCCATATTACCCTTCTTGAACAAAGGCACAACATTTGCTACTTCCCAGTCCTCTGGGACCTTACCTGTTGCTAGTGAGGACACAAAGATCTTTGTCAAAGCTCCAGAAATCCCTTCACTTGCTTCTTTCAATATTCTGGGATATATGCCATCAGGCCCTGGGGACGTATCCACCTTAATGCATTTCAGAAGACCCAGCACTACCTCCTCCTTAATCTCAAAATGTCCTGGTACATTAGCATGCCCCACTCTGCCTTCACTATCCTCCAAATCCTTCTCCTCGGTAAATACCGACACAAAGTATTCACTTGGTACCCCAGCCACGTGCTCTGACTCCAAGCACAAATTCTATCCTTGAGTGGACCTACCCTCTCCGTAGTTAGCCTCTTTTTCTTAATAAAATGCCTTGGGATTATCCTTGATCCTGCTGGCCAAGGACCTTTCATGGCCCCTTTTGGCCTTCCTAATCGCCTGCTTGAGAACTTTCCCGCTGTCTTTATATTCTACAAGGACCCAGTCTGATTTTAGCTTCGTAATCCTTATGTATGCTTCCTTTTTCTTTCACAAGATCACAAGACAAAGGAGCAGAAGTAGGCCATTTGGCCCATCGAGTCTGCTCCATGAGCTAAACTAATACTATTCCTATCTAGCCCCAATTTCCGGCCTTATCCCCATATCACTTGATACCTTGACTAATTAAATACCTATCAATCTCCTCCTTAAATGCCCCCAATGATCGGACCTCCACAGCTGTACGTGGCAAAGAATTCCATAATTTCACTACCCTCTGGCTAAAGAAATTTCTCCTCATTTCTGTTTTAAACCAGTACCCTCTAATTCTAAGATTGTGCCCTCTAGTCCTGGACTCACCCACCAAGGGAAACAGCTTAGCCACATCTACTCTGTCCAGTCCTTTCAATATTCTAAATGTTTCTATGAGGTCCTCTCTCCTTCTTCTGTACTCCAATGAATACAGTCCAAGAGCCGACAAACGCTCATCATAAGTAAGCCCTTTCATTCCAGGAATCATCCTCGTAAATCTTTTCTGAACCATCTCCAACATCAGTGCATCCTTCCTAAGATAAGGGGCCCAAAACTGCACACAGTACTCCAGATGAGGCATCACCAGTGCCCCATAGAGCCTCATCAACACATCCTTACTTTTATACTTTATACCTCTCGAGATGAATGCTAACATAGCATTTGCTTTTCTTACCGCCAATCCGACCTGGTGGTTAACCTTTAGGGTATCCTGCACGAGTACCCCCAAGTCCCTTTGTACTTCTGTACTTTGAATTTTCTCCCCATCTAGATAATAATCTGTTTATTTCTTCTTCCAAAGTGTACAACCGCACATTTCTCAACATTGAATCTCATCTGCCATTTCTTTGCCCATTCTCCTACACTATCTAAGTCTCTCTGCAATCTTCCTATTCCTTCAAATACTCCCTACTCTTCCACTTATCTTGGTGTTGTCTGCAAACTTAGCCACAAAACCATTTAGTCCATCATCCAAATCATTAATCTTTCTGACTAAATTTAGGACCTCTCGGATATTCCAAGGTTCCCTTACCTTACCATCCTTGTCCTTACTCCTTACTGGAACATGCCGATCCCGAACTCTGGTCAGCTGGTCTTTAAACAACTTCCACATGTCAGACGTGGACTTGTCTGACAGCAGCTGCTCCCAATCAATGCCCTTAGCACCTGTCTTAATCCTGTCATAATTTGCCCTCCCCTAATTTAGTACTTTCCCGCAAGATCTGATTTTATCCCTACTCATAACCATCTTAAAACATAATGAGTTGTGGTCACTATTCCCAAAACATTCACCAACTATTAGGTCTTTCACTTGGCCTGGTTCATTTCCCAAAACCAAGCCCAGTCTGTTTTCTCCTCTGGTTGGATTCTCCACGTACTGTTTCAAGAATATCTCTTGGATGCACTGAGGAAATCCCACCCCATCTAAGCCTCTTGCACTAATGAAGTTTCCAATCAATACTGGGGAAGTTAAAGTCCCCCACTATGACAACCCTGTTGTTTCTGCACCTTTCCATGATCTGTCTACATACCTGTTCCTCCATCTCTCAGTAGTGAAGGAAGAGCAGTAGATGTAGTGTATATGGATTTCAGCAAGGCATTTGATAAGGTACCCCATGCAAGGCTTATTGAGAAAGTAAGGAGGCATGGGATCCAAGGGGACATTGCTTTGTGGATCCAGAACTGGTTTGCCCACAGAAGGCAAAGAGTAGTTGTTGATGGGTCGTATTCTGCATGGAGGTCGGTGACCAGTGATGTGCCTCAGGGATCTGTTCTGGGACCCTTACTCTTCGTGACTTTTATAAATGACCTGGATGAGGAAGTGGAGGGGTGTGTTAGTAAGTTTGCTGATGACACAAAAATTGGAGGTGTTGTGGATAGTGTGGAGGGCTGTTAGCGGTTACAGCGGGACATAGATAGGATGCAAAACTGGGCTGAGAAGTGGCAGATGGAGTTCAACCCAGATAAGTGTGAAGTGGTTCATTTTGGTAGGTCAAACATGATAGCAGACTATAGTATTAATGGTAAGACTCTTGGCAGTGTGGAGGATCAAAGGGATCTTGGGGTCCGAGTCCATAGGACGCTCAAAGTGGCTGCGCAGGTTGACTCTGTGGTTAAGAAGGCATACGGTGTATTGTCCTTCATCAATCGTGGAATTGAACTTAGGAGCCGAGAGGTAACATTGCAGCTATATAGGACCCCGGTCAGACCCCACTTGGAGTACCGTGCTCAGTTCTGGTCACCTCACTACAGGAAGAATGTGGAAGCCATAGAAAGGGTGCAGAAGAGATTTACAAGGATGTTGCCTGGATTGGGGAGCATGCCTTATGAAAACAGGTTGAGTGAACTCGGCCTTTTCTCCTTGGAGCGACAGAGGATGAGAGGTGACCTGATAGAGGTGTATGAGATGATGAGAGGCATTAATTGTGTGGATAGTCAGAGGCATTTTCCCCAGGGCTGAAATGGTTACTACAAGAGGACACAGGTGCTGGGGAGTAGGTACAGAGGAGATGTCAGGGGTAAGTTTTTTACTTAGAGAGTGGTGAGTGCATGGAATGGGCTGCCGGCAACAGTGGTGGAGGCGGACACGATAGGGTCTTTTAAGAGATTTTTGGATAGGTACATGGAGCTTAGAAAAATAGAGGGCTATGGGTAAGCCTAGTCATTTCTAAGGTAGGGACATGTTTGGCACAACTTCGTGGGCTGAAGGTCCTGTATTGTGCTGTAGGTTTTCAATGTTTCTATGTAGGTTTTGTGCTGTAGGTTTTCTATGTTTCTATGGTTATTGGGGGGCCCATAGTATAATCCCATCAGTGTAATTGCACCTTTCTTAATTCGGAGCTCCACCCAAATTGCCTCTGTGGATGAGCCCTCCAGTGTGTCCTCCCTAAGTACTGCTGTGACATTCTCCTTTATCAGTAGTGCAACCCCTCTACCTCTTTTACCCCACTCTCTATCATATCTAAAACAATGAAACTCAGGAACTTAGAGCTGCCAGTCCTGTCCCTCATGCAACCATGTCTCTGTAATGGCAACAACATGGTAATTCCATGTACTGATCCAAGCTCTAAGTTCATCCTCCTTACCCATAATACTCCTGTTGATGAAGTAAACACATTTCAGTCCCTCAGTCCCACCATGTTTATTAGCCTGCTCCTTGCTGTCCTTCCTTTCGGTCTACTTTTCATATCATCTTTCTTGCCCTCAACCCTACCACCTGTTACCTTGCTGCTGTGGTTCCCTTCCCCCTGCCACTCGAGTTTAAACCCACCTGAGTAGCACCAGCAAACCTCCCAGCGAGGATATTGGTTCCCCTCCAGTTCTCTTGTTTGTACAGGTCCCACCTGCCCTGGAAGAGAGCCCAATGATCCATAAATCTGAAGCCCTCCCTCCTGCACCAGCTCCTTAGCCATGTATTGAACTGTACTATGTAACTATTTCTCACCTCACTAGGATGTGGCACAGGTAGTAATCCTGAAATTACAACCCTGGAAGTCCTGCTTTGTAAGACCTCGTCCTGCTCCTGCCTATGTCATTGGTACCCATATGGACCATGACCTCTGGCTGCTCACCCTCCCCTCCCAGAATGTCCTGTAGCCTCTGTGAGACATCCTTGACCCTGACACCAGGGAGGCAAAGCACCACCCTGGAAACTCGATTGTGGCCTCAGAAACACCTATCTGCGCCCCTTATTATTGAATCCCCTATCACTATCACTCTGCCTGACTTCACCTTTCCCTTCTTTGCCTCAGAGCCAGGCACGATGCCACTGACCTGGCTACTGGTGCTGGCCTCTGAAAGGTCATTTCCCCCCCCAACAATGTCCAAAGGGGTGTATACCTGTTACTGAGGGGAATGACGACAGGGGAATCCTGCACTGTCTGCCTACTCCCCTTACTTCTCCTGGTGGCCACCCATCGATCTGTAGTCTGCACCTGAGACCACCTCACTAAAACTCTCATCGATGATATCCTCAGCCTCCCAGATGATCCTGAGTACATCCACCTGCACCTCCAGTTCCTTGACCCAGTCTGTCAGGAGCTGCAGCTGGGTGCACTTCCCACAGATGTATCATCAGGGAGACCGTGAGGTTCTCTGACTTCCACATATTGTAGGAGGAGCATCCAACTCTCCTGACTGCCATTTTGCCTACACTAAATCAAAGGTCATGGATTAATATGAAAATAAAAACCTTACTTGTTCTTACGTGCTACTCACCTGTGCCTCCTCGCTGAAACGTCTTTCGCATTCTTTAACATTCCTTTGAAATCCAGTCTGTGCAGTGCTGACAGTTAAGTTCTTGAAACATTTTTAACACTTACCTTCTTGTTAGTTTGAAAGCATCTCCGGATCAAAGAAGCAAACATGTTGAGTCCTGGATGCCTATAGAAATGAAATGAAGTCTTAATGTGTCTCTACAATTGAATATTATTACTCTACAGTTAGAAAGAAAGGAGATTTTTAGAAATTGAAAGAGGGTGGTTTCATAATTATTGATAATAAGCATGAAAATTGATTCTTGTGGCTCTAAACACTTTGATTTTGCATACTTTTATTCCCATCAATGATAATCAAAAAGAAAGTAGATACTATGTAGCTGTATAATTCTATAAATTATCATTAGCTTCCTTTGGCCAAATGGCCTACTCCTGCTCATGTTCCACATGTTCTTACATTGTATTCATCAGTATCTTTTTGATTCCAATTCTCATTTTGTGCTTTAAAACTGTACTTTGGATGCAGGCATGGAATTCCTGTTTTATATTCAACTCACTAGGTGGGAAAATCACAAAGAATGATAGAAACAACATTACAAATGTACCTGCAAGGCTTGGCTCAACAAAGTAATTCTAACCAAATGTAAACATGCCAACATTATATCTTTCTTCTGCTTCAAGTGGGAGCATCCTTCACAAAGTGCATAAGTTTGTTATAACATAGTCATGAGTTATATAGCACGGAAACAGGCCCTTCAACCTAACTTGTCCACGCCAATCAAGCTGTCTACCTGAGCTAGTCCCATTTGCCTGCATTTGGTCCACATCCCTCTAAACCTTCCTAAACTTTTCCTGTCAATGTAACTGTCTAAATGCCTATTAAACCCTGTAATTGCACCCACCTTTACAGCATCCTACGGCAGCTTGTTCTACATACTCACCACCCTCTGAGAGAAAAAGTTGCCCCTCAGATGCCTTTTGAATCTTTCCCCTCTCACCTTAAACCGATGACTTCTAGTTTTAGATGCCCATACCCTGGGAAAAAAGACCATGACCATTCACTTTACCCATGCCCCGCATGATTTTATAAACCTTGATAAGGTCACCCCTCTGCCTTCTGCACTCCATTCATTTCACAGTTCTGAAACACAAAACAGTAACAAATGGCAGCGTGTTCCTTGCTGCAAATAACTACTAACTTTTCACATGGCTATCATCCATATTTAATTTAACACTGCAGGACTGAAACCTACCATGGCACTTTGTATACATTTATACTCCAGCTACTGATCTCACTGGCCCATTTACACTGTCTAGCTTGAATTGTCATTTCTACTAGGCTTACTGCTGCCACTGACATTTCAGAAAGCAGAAGAATCTAAGCCCACAAGTGGACACTTAACCACAACTGACAACACCTCGAAGTAGTCTCAAGAGAATATTGTCTTTTGGATTAAATGTTAAATTAGGACCTCATCTGCTTTGTTAACTTAGCATAATAGATCATGTAGCATTTTTCAAATTGGAGCAATGAAGATTATTTGGTACTGTGTTTAATATTTATGCCTCAATTAACATCGCTACAACCAATTATATGATCATCTGAAACCTCAATGTCTCAGCTAGTTCCCAAACAGGGACCAAAGTAAGTGCCAGAAGTCTGTAACAAGAGGACAATAGCATGCATTTTTGTTTTTCTGTTGCCTGCTGGGTTTTGCTTTCTCAGACAGTGAGAATGCAATGAATGTAACATCTATTCAGTACTCAACTGAGTATTGAGCAAAAAGTGTGGGTGCTGGAAGTCTAACGCAAAAATAGAAAAAACAGTACTATCAGCATATTATGCAACATTCATAGAGAGAACAAAATACATTTTGGCTCTTAAGCTTTCCTCAGAACTGAAAAGTACTAATGAACTGCATTAAACAGGAACAGAAAGTAGAAGGGAAAAAATAGAAAAAAATTCACCACCAGACACATCTTCCCCTCTCCTCCTCTTTCAGCATATCACAGGGTCCGTTCCCTTTGTGAACCACCCCCTCCCCACCCCTGGTCCTCTCTTCCGTTTCCAACCACCCTCTTTGCTGATGGCACATTCCTTTGCGACCGCAGGCAACACCTGTCCTTTCACCTCTTCCCTTCCCACCATACAGGGTCTCAAACAGTCCTTCCAGGTGAAGCACCAATTCGCTTGCACTTCTTTCAATCGAGTGTACTACATTCAGTACTCACAATGTGATCTCCTCTACACTGGAGAAAACAATCACAGATTGGCTGATCACTTTGCGGAACACCTGCCTTCAGTCCACTGGGGGGTTGGGGGTGGGGTGACCCTGAGCTTCCTGTTGCCTGCCACTTTAATCCCCTATCCCCCATTCTCACCTATTGGTCTGTGGCCTCCTGTACGGTCACAGTGAGGCCCAATACAAGCTGGAGGAACAGAACCTCATTTTCTGTCTGGGCACATTGCAGTCTTCTGGACTCAATATTGAATTCTACAATTTCAGGTAACTTGATTTCTCAGTCTGTATCATTCATTCATCTGTAATGTTAGCTCAGCTTGTTTCTTTCACTTTCTTTTCCTCTCTGGGCGTGTGTTTTGTCCAGTTCCTGCTCCATTATCTGAAGGGCTGCAAGTGGATTTGAATACTTTGCTAAGGGCTAGCCCCACTAATAATCATAATGCTGGCAAAATGAAGCATATGCAGTGTTGTGAGGTGTAACCAAGGTTCAAAAAAAGATTGAGTATAACTTCTCCACTTATCAATTCTAATTACCAGAAATAAACCCTGGTTTTTGGTTTGATATTTTTAATGGCCTTATGAACCTGGTCTTGTACCTTCCAAGTAATAATTAACACCTCTATTCTTCCTACCAAATGGACTACCTAGCATTTATCGTCATGTTCATTCTATAGATTTTGTTTTAATGTTCTCCTGTAATTTATAACAGTTATTATCATTATCAACTATCAGCCCTGATTTGCTATAATCCACTAATTTAGAAAGTACATTTTTGGATCCAGAGTATAGGTGATTAATATAAACTGAGATTAATTATTCTCCTGCCACTTCTGGCTGAAAATTATCACGTTTTTGTCAGGTCTTTTGCAGTTGTGGAGGGTCCTGCTACGAGGATGGAGATATTTACTGAGCCATCTCCTCCTGCTGGCTGTTTAATTGTTCATTGTCTATCTGGATATGGCAGGACTGCAGACCGTTGACTTGATCTGCAGCTGTATATAATATAGTATGCATGGAGTCTTCTTGTAGCTTCACCAGGTTAACATTTAATTTTTAGGTATGTTTGTTTCTGCTCAAGGCATACTTTTCCACATTTCTCATTGAACGTGGATTGATCCACTGGTTTGATTGTAGTGACGGCATGAAGGATAGGCCAAAGCATGAGGTTGCAGATTGTGGTGGAAAGCTATAAATGTACACACCTCATGGGTACACAGATTTTGGGACCTAAGGTCATTCTAAATGTGTCTAATTTAACAACACCATGAAAGTAGTCATCAAGTGTGAAGACAGGATTTATTTTCCACAGAGACAATACAAAGGTCACTCCCTCCAGTATTGTCATGAACACATGCATCTGGTATAAGTAGATTGAACACTTCAAGTAGGTGTTTTCCTCATTGACCCTTTCAACATCTGCTGTCTTTGTCCTTTAACACTGGATCAGTTCAGTCATTTCTGGTAATACTGAACTCTTGTTAGTGGATGCATAAGTCCCCCAGATGGATTCCATTCTGTAGTCCTCCTTTTGTCAATGCTGCTTCCAAGTAGTGTTCAGCAAAGAGAAATCAGTGTTTAATTGGCATAGGAAGGGTGGTATATGATAAACATTAAATAGCAGATTTCATTGTCCTTGTTTGACATAATACCATGAGACTTCATGGGAGTCGGAGATGATGTTATGAGTCCACAGTAGCACAGCCAGTAGAGCCTCAAGCACCAGAGACCCAACTTCAGAAATGACCTTGGGGGTTGCTTGTGACTGTAAGGGTTTCCTCTGGAAGCTCCAGTTTCCTTCCACATCCCAAAGACTTTCGGGTTCTTAGGTTAATTGGCCACTAAATTGCCCCTGGTGTGTAGGTGAGTGGTAGAATCTGGGGGTGGGGGGTGGTAGTTGATGAGAATGTGGGGAGAATGAAAAAATGGGATTAATGTAGTATTAGTATAAATGGGTGGTTAATGGTTGGCAAGGACTTGGTGGACTGAAGGGCCTGTTTCTGTGCTGTATCTATGACTCTGTGGAGGACATGACCAGACTGACTTGCTGACATATTTTCCTGCTCTGCATTTCAAACTCCACGTTCTTTTGTTCTCACTCTCTAACTGCTCCCATTCTCTCACTGACCAAATAAACTTGTTTACAGCTTATCCCCACAGTCACCCAGGTTTTGCCCCATCAGAGATATCTCCCTCCCACACCCTCCCTGCAGCTTCACAAGCTTCTTTTGTCTCCTCCTCAGTTCTGAGAAAGGGTCGCTGACCTGAAACATTGACTCTTGTTTCTCTTCCCACATGCAGCCTGACCTCCTGAGTATTCCCATCATTCTCTGTTTTTGTTTTAGATTTACAGCATCTGCAGTTCATTTGATTTTCACAAAAAAAAATCCCACAATGATAACTCACAGTGAAAAGTAAACAGAATGACTTGTTAAGTGCATGCATTGAGATGGACAAACGATAGTAGCGTGAAGCAAAAAGAGGCATGGCAAGTGGAATTATAGTCATACACTATCAGTGTGTGAATGAGTCATTAGAAACAAAACTCTTTAAAAACTCTGAATGAAGGCTCCAGTTACTATTGGATGAAAAGAGCACATTGACACCTGCCATTGGTTTTGCAATGAGGCGACTCAACCTAAACACCAACCTATATTGTATGGTCAGGTATACCACTTGACAAGGTTTCAGTCAGTTGAATATAGATTTCCAAATACTGCAGATTATGGAACTGACAACACTGGTAATAAACAAAAATAACAATGATTACAGACAGACCTTTCTAAAAGTCTTTATAAGTAAGGAATGAGGTTACAGAATGATAGCCACCTCATTAAAATAATAATGCAATGCCTCCCCAGTTTGAATGTGACAGAAACACCACCTGGCCATGATCTATGATCACACAAGTGGACATAAATGATCTCTCTCTACATATGAACAGTGGTTATCACAGATCTCACCCTGGCCATATGCAGGTTCACCAAGCAATTAGGAAGGCAAATGTCATGTTGAATTTATTCGAAGAGGATTTGAGCACTGAAGTATGGAGGTCTTACTCCAATTATACTGGGCCCTGGTCAGACCACATCTGAAATATGAAAATCAAAGAACTACAGATGCTGGAAATCTGATATAAAACTGAACGTGCTGGAAATACTCAGCAGGTCAAGCAGCATTGTGGAAAGTAAAACAAAGTTATCATTTCAAGTTGAAAATCCTTTAACAGAACAGGGAAAGAGGAAAAAGAAGCTAGTTTTGAGTCACAGAGTGGGTGAGGAGGTACAATGAGAGAAAGGAAATATCCCTATAGGGATTGTGTGATGTTTAGTTATGGTTGAAGCCATCTGGTTGATAGTTTAATGAGGGAAATTAGAGGGAGAAAAAACAAACCAAGTGACACATTGAAGCTGTGAAATGCAGGTCAGAGCTGTCGGAAATGCCCAGCAAATCAGGCAGTGCCAGTAAAGAGGGAAAAATGGAGTAAACTTTAGATGGCTAATGTAGAGCAGAACTAGATTGTTTATCACCATAGCAATCCTGGGGTTTCCTCAATACTGTTGTCCCACAAGGCTGTGTCCTCAGCCCCCTACTTTACTCTGTACACTCATGACTTTCTGGCCAGATTCTGCTCTAACTCCATCTACAAGTTTGTAGATGACACCACCATAGTGAGCTGAATCTCAAGTAACGATGAGTTGGAGTCCAGGAAGGAGATAGAGAGTCAAGTCTCGTGGCGTGGTGTCACGACAACAACCTTTGCCTCAATGTCAGCAAAACTTCAGAAGGGGGTGGGGGGGGGGGCGGTAGTGCACATGCTCTTATTTACATCAAAAGTGTTGAGGTCCAGAGAGTTGAGAGCTGCAAGTTCTCAGGAGTGAGGATCACCGATAGCCTGTCCTGGTCGAACCACATGGACGCCATGGCCAAGAAAGCACACCAGCGCTGCTACTTCCTCAGGAGGCTAAACAAATTCGGAATGTCCCCATTGACCCTCACCTTTTTACAAATGCACCATAGAAAGCGTCCTATCCAGATGCATCACGGTTTGGTATGGCAACTGCTTTGCTCAAGACCGCAAGAAATTGCAAAATTGTGGACATAGCTCAGCACATCATGAAAACCAACCTCCACTCCATGGACTCTGAATTTATTTCCCGCTGCCATAGAAGAGCAGCCAGCATAATCAAGGACACCATCCAGTCTGGATATTCTCTCTTCTCCCCCCTCCCATCAGGCAGAAGATACAAAAGCCTGAAAGCACGTACCACCAGGCTTCATAAGACTATTGAACAGTCCTATTGAACGAAAATATGGACTCTTGGCCTCAGAATCTACCTTGTCATGGCCTTCCACCTTATTATCTGCCTGCACTGCACCTTCTCTGTAACTGTAACACTTTGCTCAATGTACTGATGTGGTGAAATAATCTGTATGGATGGAATGCAAAACAAAGTTTTTCACCGTATCTCAGCACATGTGACAATAATAAACCAATTTACCAATTTTACCTTCAACAGATACTCCCTTTGTACTGCCATCACCTCTCCACATCCTCTCATGCAACTTAAAACTAGCTCGTTTTCTCTCTTTACCGGTTCTTTGACCCAAAATGTTAACCGTGTTTCACCTTCCCCAGATACTTCCTAATCTGCCGAGTGCACAGAATTGTTCAGTGGCTCGACATAGTTGATGCACGCCCAAAGGTCCAAATTGAAAACTGCTGCTTCTAAATCTTATGTTCGTCGCAGACATTCTGTTATTATTTTTACCCTGTACTACCTCAATGCACGGTGTAATGAATTGATCTGTACGAACGGTATGCAAGACAAGTTTTTCACTGTACTTCAGTACAAGTGACAATAATAAACCAATACCAATCCGGAGAATGTCACAGATTCTTCCCTGTCCTTGATCCACCTCATCTAGTGAGTGTGATTTATCTCTTCCAGGCCATTAACGTGCCAGCCAGTGGATGTGATTGACTTTTCCCAGGCCATGAAGCCTTATTCCAGTGGGTGTTGCAGATCTCTTCCTGGCCATAAACTATGCTCAACCAGTGGCTGGGCCAAAACTCTTCTCAGACAGGGTCTATGCTCACCCAGTGAGAATGATTTGTTCACTCTCTGGCCATTACTGTGCTCACCCAGTGGTTGTGTTGGTTCCCTCCTTGGTCATGAACAGTGAGCGTTACTGATCCCTCATTGGCCATGAACAGTGCTCACCAGGTGGGTGTCACGGATCTCTCCATGGCCGGGAACGAGATTAAAGTAAAATGCAAATCCTTACCTCCGGCGACAAAAAGCCACTATCGATTATCCAAAGCACAGAAGAAAACTGCATGCAAAATTAAAACACCTTCCCGACCCACGCGAAAGTCAGAGCAATCTATGTGTTGCCGTCCGGATCAACTGACCGGCCAACGGCATCGGTATTAGAGTTCCGTTCCGGGCCATGCAGGGATCGGCAGTCAGCTGTTTGATTTTGACAAGTAATTGTTCATAAGTTGAGTGATAGGGAATTTGAATTCTATTTCTTTGTGGAAAGGAATATTACTTTTGAGAAATGCTGGTGATTGCGTTCAAAGGGGGGAATAAAACTCGCAATGCAACGCATGACTTTCAGTTCAATATTCTCCCCTAAGCATTTATTATAGAATCATAGAGTACTATAGCGCAGAAACAGGCCCTTCGGCCCATCTAGCCAATGCCGCCTGATCATCTGCCTACCCCCATCTACCTGCACCCGGACCCTAGCCCTCCAAACCCCTCCCGTCCATGTACCTATCCAAACTTCTCTTAAATGTTATAATTGAACCCACATCTACCACTTCCGCTGGCAGCTCGTTCCACACTCGCACCACCCTCTGAGTGAAGAAGTTTCCTCCAAGATTCCCCCTAAATTTCACCTTTCACCCTAAACCTATGTCCTCTAGTTCTAGTCTCACCCAGCCTTAGGGGAAAAAGCCTGCATGTGTTCACCCTATCTATACTACAACTTATGCCTTATTGGTATGACTTATTGGTATACCAATATATATCTATATCAATATATTCTGTTGATTCCCAGCACAAAATTCATGGCCTACTGGGAAACTGTGACCCATGCCTTCTGTACCCCTTCTGAGACAGGAATGACAGACAGCGAGCAATTCAAAGGTACCGCCAACAGTGTCTTGGCAAAAACCACCAAATCCACTGGCAGCATATGTGAACCAACATTAGTGTCCTCTTTCTGGACCACATCCTCAGCAATGAGGCCCTCATTACACTCAGTCATTTCTGATCATGCCACATGGTTCGTGTGCCCATAACCAGAATTCTGAAATAGATAGCTCCAACCTGACAGGAGATTGCCAGGTTTTCAAGGCAGCTTTGAGAACATCCATGAATTAGTTTCTTTGTCCATCTGGTCATCTCATGGAATCAAGGATGATTTGGTTTCACTGCAGTTCTGTGTGTGCTGAGAAGTCTGATGAGGTAAATGCGGAACCCACTGACTCCCAGAAATCCCTGGCCTGTGAACAGGTGGAGCAGGAGATGCTTGACAGGTTGGATGGATGGGTAACTTGGGAGGTGGTGGGCTTCTTCTGGCATTTACTTTGGCCTTAAATGGACTTGAGGTTCTCGAGTCTGAATGTTCCTTCTCCATTTTGAACAGTCTCACAAGTCATCATTGATAACATGGGAATGACACAAAAAAGTTATTCTGTTGGACATTGCTGCAATACTTATTTTGTTTACATTTTGCTTTGTCCTGTTTCAGATTACCTGTGTGGCATATATTTAACTAATCAGCTACCAAGGACATCTCATATCAGCAGATCATTTTTGACGATTGTTGTTGCCCACACAGAGCTGTTTGAAAAGTACATAATTGGGGCCAGAGCTTCTTTACACTTCTTAAGACCAACAGCATGAAAAGAAACTCAGAACAAGAAAATCATGTAAACTTGACCCATTCTATGTGTCAATCTGCTTCAATTCTGTTTTGTAGTGAGGAAAGGTATGTTGCAGCTCACAGTTTTGGTTTGTATCATTCAGTATATCAGTATACTTAAAAAAAAAGTGCATGTGGATTTTGTTCTGCCACTCCAATTTCTATGAAGTCTGGGATAGTTCACTCACTCTTCCCACAGGTGGCAAGTGTCATTAACCAAGATCTCCAAAGTGGTTATTTCGATACCAGGTTATTTACTGCATCGTCCTTCTTATCTCTCCTGATAAGAGGATTTATTTTGGGAACAAAATAAAACAAAATCCCTTTTAACAGCAACCAGCTGCCTAGGCCAATCACCAGAAGCAAGGACTCAAAATTCTGATGACGGATTTTGAACCTGAAACAGTAACTCTGTTTCTCTTTCCATAGAAGCTTCCTGACCTGTTCAGTTTTTCCAGGATTTTCTATTTTCATTTTGCTCAAATTAAAACTTGATGCAGTTCAAATAAAGGCAACAAAAAGAATAGGTCCATATTTTTCATTATAACAGTGACAGAAAGCCAGCAGAATGTGATGGAAAACGGTGGAGTAATTGGAGCAAACAAGTGGTATCCACCACCACATCCAGAATAATTTTAGCTCCAGTTCAGCTCACAACGAAAATGGGTAATGTTGCAAAGATGTAAGTAGTCATGGTATTTGATAGGATACATGGTTTGAAGTATAAATGAGAATCGAGGGAAGAAATTTTTTGCAGCCTGGTTCATCACCAGACAAGAAATGGTAATGAGATGTAGAAATAGCATAGAATCAAAACAATGACTTCTTTTCAATATTACATCCGAGAAAATATTAGCTAATTCACTACCTAAGATATGTAAAGGAATAGGAAAAGCCCAACTTATCAAGAGATGCTGCAGACTCATAACCACTCCTCTGTCCTCCACCAAATAAACTGGGGAGAGCAAGAAAAAAACAAGGGAGGAAATTGAGCAATTTAAGGGGGGGGGGTGGGACTCAGAGAAGTGACTGTCCCGAATGCATTGCACGTTTTTTTCTAAAAACATTATTGTTTGCCCAGTCCTATTTCCAGACAGTCTGATTGCTTGTCAATGCGAGTGAGAAAGCGAAGTCACACGACCGCGACGACTGGCAATCGACTACACCGTGCGTCGGGGGCACCGACGCTCCCCGCACGGTGTTCCAGTCGCCTGTGACGTCGGCGGTGGCACGTGATCTCGCCGCGCACGCTTCCTTCCGTGTTTTGGTGGAATCTCCGCTCGCGCGTGCACGTGGGAGCGAGAGCGGGCGCGCGGGTGAGAGTGAGGGCGCGCGCGCGAGCGAGCGGGCGGAGCGTCGAGGGCGAGCAGCGAGGGAGAGAAAAAAACTGCGGCGCAGAGCTGTGGGCAGCAGCAAGAGTAGCGCTGGAGTCGGTGATTATAAACCAAAAAACAAAACCTCTCGGAGATACCCCTGATTAGGGAGGCAGTCAGGGACAGAGGGAGAGAAGACACAAGCTCCGGGCGCTGAAGTCAGGCAGCGACGCTGACCAGTTGCCGTCTCCCCGTGTAGGTAGGCAGCCAATGTTATTACCCTGCAGCCTGCTTTGTCGCCATTTTGGCCCAGTGTTTGTTGTTATTATCATCGTGGGTTTCACCAGCCGCGTTACGCCGTCCTCTGCCATTTATTGTCGTTGCATTTTATCACCAAATGTGCACTGTTAATTCCATCTCCCTCTCGGCTGTGCCGAACAACCTGTGCCTACCGTAACGAAAGGTTACTCCGGTTTCAGTTTATTCGTGTTTTGTGACATTTGTTTTGTGGCCTAAGCTTGCACCTTGTGTTTGTTGGTCCACAGTTCCTATTTGTGCACCGCAAAGTGGATTGTAGGAAATCTACTTTGGAATAATGTTTTCTTTTTGACGTGGGATATGGTTACGGATTGTCTGTTAGGACTGGGTTCAGTCAAAGCTGGAACCTTTGTTTTGGGTGTCTTTTACCTACAGACATGAAACAACGCAAATGAGACGAACCTGTCCCGTTTGTGGACTTAGCCATCCACGGCTGCCATTTCTGGCAGTGTGGAATATTATCTTTTCACGGTGTACTCCACTCGTGTAAAAGATCCTAAACCATCTAAAATTTAATGTCATATGCTTATATATTGTGTCATAATTTACTGGCACTGCAGTCGTTTTCATTTGGTTCGATCGGGTTATAATAATGCTTACGACAACTCTTTAGTTCTTCGTGGAAGTTTTATTTTACTTCCTTTATTACCCGACTCTGCCATCGATATGTTAACTTCAGTGGAACCCAAAATGAAATAATTTCAGTTTGCGTCTCGTAATTTTTACCAATTTGGATTTGTGACAGTTGTAGACAGTAAGTTTACAATATTGTACACTTTAAATATTACTGAAATGGTCCTTGGAGTGTTGACCTGGAAAATTTTGAATTTGCACATTCAAATGGATGTGTTTTATTACTTCAGCATCATTTAATAAATTTGGCAAGAAAATTCAAATACTTCCAGTTTATAGGTAAGAGATTATACTTACTCAAAAACTATCTTGGTTGTTCGGAGACACACGAGATTGCAGATGCTGGAATCTGAAACAACAGACAATCTGCTGGAGGAACTTGATTCCACTAAGACGCCTTCTAACCTCTCTAGGTATTTAATGGACCAAAACATTCATGGAGTTAGCTTTTTCTCTTTTAGCCCCTTTACCCAGGAGTGAATGTTTCCATTCACTTAGAAGTACACAGCATTGTTATTAATCTTCTTGTGCTGTTTCTAAAAGTTCTATCTCATTCTGTTACCTTGATTGCAGTCATTGTTGTGGGAGAATCCCATCAGATTGCTTGTAAACAGTGGTTGGAATATAGTGATATTAATCCCAAATTGGAGGAAATAGCAAAATCAAATGGCTTAGAGAGAGAATATCAGATCGTAAAGTTCACAATTTGCTAAAAAGCTTGTTCCACTCATAATCGAGGGAATAGAAAAATAGGGGCTCTCAATCTGAAGTGTGGAAGGTTACATTTTTCCTTAAGAACACAAGAATATGTCACTTGACCCATCAAATCTAGCTCTCAGGTCAAAGCCACTTCCCTGTTATCTACTGTCCATTCACTGCCCCCGATTCTCTCATCAAGCACTTGTACTAATGGTAATTTACAATCACCAATTATCTTAATAACTAGCATATCTAAGAGTATGGGAGGAAACTGGAGTACCTGAGCAAAATCCATGTGGTGACAGGGGGATCTTGCAAACTTCATGTGGGCAGCACCAGAGGTCAAAATCAAACCCAGGTTATTGGAGATGTGAAACAACTGCAGTACTTGCATGAGGTGACAAAGGTTGTGTGGGATAGATCCATAAAGGATTTTGATTTACATGACTTGCTATGCTAGACACCGTAAGAAGAATGCAAGTGTGGCCCAGTGTTGTTATATTTGGTGCAACATGGAAGATCGGTGGCAATCTTGAAAAGTTGACCTTGGCAGTGAAGTGAGAGGCAGATTTTAATACATTGTGGTATTTTGGAGTAGATGGCGTTTGCAGTTTAATGTGAAACTTTGTCAGAGTATTTAGATTAGAGTTTGGTGTGTCTAATTCAAGATCTTCTGAGGAGGGAATTTTGAAGATAATCTAACAGAATGGTTTTGGTCAACTCATTCAGAAGAATGTCATTTGATTAGCATCTATTAATCTCCATCTTAACCTACTGCTGATCATCCACAGCCCTTTGGTGTGGAGAACTTCAGATTTGAAATACTTGAGTCAAGAAATTTCTCTTCATCACCATTTAAACAGACCGAAATCCCACACCACCAGTTCAGGAAGAGCTACTTTCCTACAGCCATCAGGTTCTTAAACTGACCTGCACAACCCTAATCTTACCTCAATACACTATGGATCACCTCTTACACTACCATGGACTTGTCTCTGATTGTGTCTTTTTCTTTTGCACTAATGCATAATTTATATTCTGTGTGTTGTCTGTCTCAATGTGTCAGTGATGCTGCTGCTGCTGAAAGCAAGTTTTTCATTGTACCTGTACCTCACCGTAGTTGTGCATGTGCAAGTAGCCTCAACTTCCTCAGGAGGCTAAAGAAATTTGGTTTGTTCCTTTGACTCTCACCAACTTTTACTGATGCACCATAGAAAGCATCCTATCAGGATGTATCACGGCTTGGTACGGCAGCTGCTCTGCGCAAGACCACAAGAAGCTGCAGAGAGTTGTGGACACAGCCCAGCGCATTACGGACTCCAGTCTCCCCTCCTTGGACTCTGTCTTTACCTCTCATTGTCTTGGTGTAGCAGCCAGCATAATCAAAGACCCCACCCACCCGGGACATTCTCTCTTCTCTCCTCTTCCATCGGGTAGAAGATACAGGAGCCTGAGGGCATGTACCACCAGACTTAAGGACAGCTTCTCCCCCACTGTGATAAGACTATTGAACAGTTCCCTTATACAATGAGATGGACTATGATCTCACAATCTACCTTGTTGTGACCTTGCACCTTATTGCACTGCACTTTCTCTGTAGCTGTGACACTTCACTCTGTACTGTTATTGTTTTGTTTTTAATCTGTACTACATCAATGCACTCTGTACTAACTTAATGTAACCGCACTGTGTAATGAATTGACCTGTAAGATCGGTTTGTAAGACAAGCTTTTCACTGTACATCGGTACAAGTGACAATAATAAACCAATACCAATGTGACAATAAACTCCATTGTCCTTTGACTTTGCCCCTGATTTAAGGCTCCAGAGCCTCTAAACCTACCCTATCAATCCTATCTCAAACTTGCATATGTCATTCAAAGGATGGAAGAAAAGGAAGTTTAAAACATAAGAGCCTCTCATTCACATTTTCCCACATAATACCCGAGCTGCTATGTTATTGCTAACATTTCATATGCCTATAGCCATTGCAAACTCTGTATCTTCCTCAAAGCTCATTTACCCCCACTTTTTTTTGGAATTGTAAGGAAAAGTAGATACATTGACTTTGATCAAAAGGGCAATTACAATGTAAATTGTAAATGTCTTGTGGCCTCGGTGATTATCATTCATACACCCCAAATGGAAGACCCTACCCATTTAAAAATAATCTTTTTTCCCTATTTTGTTTTATCAATTTGGGCAGCATAAATTAGTGTTGGTGAGGAGGATTTTGCTGAGTTTGCTGGATTGAGATTATCTTTGCCAATTTGCTGATGTGCCTTAATCACTGGAATTTTTACTTGTAGTTCTTGTGAACAACTGCTCTCTTGTGATTTACATACAAACATGATTGATGTACTTCAGCGGGCACTAAGAATCAACCATGTAATTGGAGTGGCTTGCTGGTCAGATCCTTCTGTTGTTGTATTCAAGTGAATCATTGGGTACATTTGATCTAATCTGTGTCTTGCAAGCATTCACTTTGCCCTCTCAACTGCATATTCCTTCACCCCTGACATGCTCACTCTCCCCTGCCCTCATTAAACCTGCCACAGCAGTGTGTCCGGATGTAAATTTTTAAAAATCCCATAATATCACACAATAGATAAGTTTTTGATGAGCTGTGGCATTTTTCTTACAATGATATCTCTGGAAAAATCTGGTTATGATTTTAATTGCTATTTGTGAAATCTTCTTTTTCACCAGTCGGCTCTTGAGTTTGTCTGTAAAAGTGTCCAGTTATCCAAAACAATTAATTAAATGTGAATGACCCTTCTGTGAAGATATGAAAGGTTTTTATGTTTGAAACTTGCTTTTCTTCCATCCTTTGAATATTAAGACCCATTTTCTTTCCATAGATGAGACTCAGGTCCAATATTTAGGTGTATATTTAGGTTATTATATACACAAGAGCCCTCTTAAATTTTGAAGTATGTTGAATCAGGCAATCTTAGTTGGGACACATTTAATAGAAACAAATAAGTAGCGTCAAAGGGCAATATATTTTGTATCCCTAGACCAAATTTCTCATAGATTCCATTGTTATGAAATACAGTAATGCTCAAGACTTCACCAGTAGTTAATTTGAAATTTGTTACCGTATTTTCGTAAGTGGGATTTGAACAGGTTTGGAGTCTCCGGTCATACCTAATTCTGTTTCTGAAATATACTTTCAATTCTATTGACATTACCAGGAACAAAGGAAATTAGAATACATGTTTTGCAATTTGACAAGGCTATGTCAACATGATCTCAAAATATGAGCAGATTCAAACTGAAAGGCTAGACTCTTGTAGGATCACATTAACCTGCTTCTAGAAATGTTTGTGTTAAACTGTTATAAGACTTTCGTACAATAAAATTATAGACGAATGGTAGCAGCAACTACAACATATCTTGATGTTGTAATGTTGGCTTTTAAAATAGTAAAATGAGTCTGCTTTAATTTGTAACCGGCAACTTGAAGATGCCTATAAACATTGGATTTCTGATAATATCTTTAAGAAGTGGTTGGTCCCTTAATGTTTTAATAACAAGGTTTTCATTTTGTCAAAGGAAATCCAAAAAAAAACCTGTAGTTGCTGCAAATTTGAGAAACAAACAAAGTTCTGGAAATACCCAGCAGGTCAGGCAGCATCCACAGAAAGAAAAATTAACCTTTTATGTACAAGATCTTTGCCCTCTCCTAATTCTGCCAGACTTGCTGATTGTTTCCAGTATTTTCTGCTTTTTTTCACCTTGTCACATATATGAGGAACAATTTGATTTTTTTTATCCCTACTTGTTTCAATGTTTTTCTGAAATACTTAAACAAGCAATTAACTAGTTTATTTAATTACAGCAATGATTTCTTGTGACATTAGGAAAGAGGCCTGCTTATGCAGAGATTTCAGTGCCAGTTGTGTTTTGTCAAGCAAAGCAGTTATGCATTTTGGGTAATCTGGCAGTTTCTTTACTTATAAGCTCATAAATTTCAGTGATGCATTGTTTTTTTCATAGATTTTGTATGTTGGTCTTTTTCATGACTTCACTGAACTTCAGTTTTGTGTAGCATGGCCATTCATTTTGAATGTAATTGGTGAGTGATACTGCTTTTCTTAGCAGTATGAAAGGCCACAAAATTCAACCTATGTTTCAATTTTCACATTGATTGTTGATAAGCTGGGAGACAGATTGCTGGAACTGATCCTCAGGGAATGTTATTGGTCAATGTTTTTCTAAATAACTCACTGTTTTTATAAATGACCCGGATGGGGGACTTAATTCATTTCGTAAAAGATTCTGTACGTACTAGGGGAATAGGCCAAGCATCAGTAAATTCTATATAACAGATAAATAAGAGTCTTATGATGCTTCTATCCTTGGTTCACAGTCTCTAATCTGAGATGCAGGTACAGGTGTGACATGGGGAAGGATTAAAGTTTCCACCTTAGTTGTTTTGTATGCACCACAAGCATCTCCAGGTGGGACACAATCATCAATTGAGAGATCCTAGAGCATATTTTGCATTCATTCATTACAAGACTAATTGTGCTTGTGATAGGTTGACCAGGTTCATCAGATGGATGATGGCCATAATCTCAAGGAATATGGAAGATTTTTTTCATTGTAACCATAACCATGTTGTGAAGTGGAGGGCATGGATACAGCTTGGAGATTTCAGGCTATCCATGAGAGCATTGAAAGAAACAAAGTGAAAAGGCTGAAATGGGAGTGGGAAGGGTGCCAGAGAAAAGACAATAGCAAACATTGCACACTTTTTTAGATCACTGCTTTCATCTGCAGCAAGTGTGACAGCCTGATATTCCAGAGTGAGGAATAGTAAACAAGATTGTGATCAATATGGAGTTGTTCACTAAGGAGCAAGTCATCTCCTATAGGACAAAGTTGCCATGCATACACATCTGGGCACAATCAACACAGTTTAGTAAGAACTATACTGAAAGCGATTGAAAGAATTGTCAAAGTTACAGTCATGGCTTGCAACAATTTGAATTGTGTTAATGGAACCAATCAATGATAATGGAGGTCATTTCTTAGATTATATATGGAGTACTGATCAAATTTAATTCTCAAGGGTGACAATTTGACCTGAAAAAAATTAGAAGGAAGGTTCCTTGTTTAAAGAACCTTAGCTATTCAAGTTTAAAGGACTAATTTGATTTACTTAAGACCAGTACGTACCTGGAGGAGATGTTACGTGGAAAAATAAAGTTAAGTTTGATTGCATGTTCAGTAGTTAGTTAATGTTGATCTACCCAGAAATACCTTTGACCAGCTATTTTCTTAGCCTTGAAAGTAGAGAGCGCATGGAATGGATTGCTGTGAGATGTATGCTGAATCTTCAAGCTATCGAGACAAAGCTGGACTGGTTCTCGACTCCGACATTATGTAACATTAATTACATTATGGAATTGTAGCACATTGAATTGTATAGCATGGAGAGGGGACGTTTAGTCCATGCCTTTGCCACCTCATTAAAACAACTATCCATTTAGGCCCATTGTCCTGCCCTTTATTCATTACCCTTCAGTTTTTTTTGTCCATGTTCAATTCTATTTTGAAAGTTAGCAAATAGTGTATTCCAGACTGACAATTTAGTGCAAAAGAAAATCCCTCAATTTTCCCCTAGATCTTCCAGTTAACTAATGTGTCTTACAGTTATTGTCCTTCCTGGCAATAGAAAGAATTATTCAATAACAACTTTATTAATACTCTGCATAAAATTGAATATCTCTCTTAAATCTCCCCATAATCTTAACTACTACAAGAAGAACAATCTCTGTTCTCCAGTCTCTATACAAAAGTGAAGTTCTTTATGGCAGAATAATTTTGGTAAATATCTCCTGCTCCCTCGACAGGGTTTGAATATCCTTTCTTTAATCAATGTCCAGATTGAACTCCATATCCCAGCTGAGGAATAACAACCATTTTATAAATTGTTAGCATAACTACTTTTGTAAATTATTCCTCTTTCTAAAGCCAAAGATCACATTTTGCTTTTTTTTAAAAGCAGCTTTAGCTTGTTTTGCCACCTCATCAGATCTGAATATATGAATCATTGTTCCTGCAACCTTTTAAAATTGTGCTGTTTCATTTATTTTTTTTCTTCATTCCCAATTCAAATCCTTAAGCATTAAGTTGTTTGCTGTATTTTGCAAGTCTTCCTGCTGTACTATTGTACTCACCGATTGTGGTTACGAATTTTGTCATTTAATAACATGAACTTGTGCAGTGATTCTAATGTGACCACTGAGTATTACCCTGTAATCTGGAAAAATAACAATTTATCGCAATGTTCTGATGTCTGTCTCAGCCAGTCATATATGTACACAGCCACTGGTATTTAAATTCTATAAACTTGGAGACTACAAACAGATTTACTCTAGAAAATCCAAAAGGTAAACATAGACTTCCCACGTGTGAAGTTTTTCAAGAGAATCTCAAAACTGCTGACAGTGACTCAGCCCTCTTTCATGCTTTCTGCTATTTTGCAGCCTTTTCCTTTGATTCAATTGATTTGCTTCAATACCAATGTGAACATTGAGATATTTACAATCTGGTCTTGTAACAATCGCTGAAAATGTTAAGCCTCATTACATGAAATCAAAGTGAGTTTTTTCATGGTGTGCCGAGCCACTGCTTAGCAAACTATCTGGACTGAAATTGTATGTAGTACAATTCCCTCATAAATATACAAAATATATATATTTTTTATGCATGTTGAAACACTACATTTATGATAGTCAAATGTCTATGGCCCAATTTTCAGTGCCATATAAAGCCCTGAAAGCAATTTTTGCTCAATGTTTTTGCTGATTTTGTTGAGGATGCTTAGTATGATGCTAAGTCACTGCCATGACTTCATAGATGCCGAATGACCAACTAATTGCAGAAGTGTGCAAGTCCACACCACAGACTTTGTGGGTAGCTGTCTTTGAGATTATTTGCAATTGTTGTTCTTTTCCCATTAATCATAAAATCCAGATCTTTAATGTTGTCAATCCTATTAGTTATGAAGAGCTATGGTTGAGGTTGTGAGATGTATTTTCCTATAATAAATGCATGTTAGTTGTGATACATTCACCTAAGCAACAGTTAATTTTGTCTCCATCTCTCGGACCTGTTTGAATTACCTGGAATTCTATACAATTTTATTTCAGTTATAGGTCTTGTTTTCTTTCTGGGGAATTTCTCTATAGCAGGAGCTGACGCATATATGGGAATTTAGGGATATTTTTGTCATGATGTTTCAGATATCACATGGGTTAGTCAACTGTCATTGTGTTCATAATCTCGAACTTGAGACAACTTTACTATGTTAGATAATGTGGATATATCCATTAATTTCTCTTCAAGGTAGGTTTCTATTTTAGCTATGGCTTTGTCAAGGATAGGTTCACAAATGAAGTCACGTTTAATTGGCTTTGTGTCATGAGGCAGTGAAGCAGCATATTCATAAAGACCAGGCTGATTCCTTTTCCTTGGCTTGAACATGGGCATTTATATGGAAATAGTCACAGAGTAATGCAGCATGGAAACAAGCCCTTTGGCCCAACTTGTCCATGCCAACCATGGTGCCCACCAAGCTAGTGGTTTGCCCGCATTTAGCAATATCCCTCTAAACCTTTCCTATCCATGTACTTGTACAAATGTACTTTAAATGTTGTTGTTGTTATTATGAAAGAGAAAGAAAACAAACTAGCTTTTAATTTTTTTTGCACCTATATTCTACAATCTGAGGTTTCTTTGAGGAGGAAAAATAATTTTAAAATTAAAACTGGCAAAAGTCAACACCTCCAAATACTTTTCAAACTATGTCTTGGAATTCTCTAGAATACTTGGTTTCCAGGAGCATTATTGACCTGATATGCATGCCTAGAAATGCCCCCACAACTCATGTACCTTGTGTGGCTGCAGAGTCTCGATATTACCAGCCTTCAGTGTTCTGTTGTGTCTAGTCTCAGCAGAAGATAAAGGGTGATTAAAGCCCTTCTCTTGAAAATTCCATTGTCAGCTAGGAAAACTGGAGCCAATGCTTTGCCACTTCTCAAAACTGTTATTGATCTTTAATAGTTTGTTTCTGACAAGCAGTGAAAATTAAAACTTGAAATTGAAGTAAGTAATTAAAAATTTGAATGTTATATTTCGTTTCAGGTATTTCTGAAGTCATACAGAAATTTTGGACGAGTATTTGCTTTTCCCTTTGCCGTCTAAAACTTTGCCCTGCAATTCCCATTGAACTCAATGGGGTCTCAGATCCATTGCAATATCTTATTTGTGAGATTGAAATTGAGAGACCACTTACACAGCTTCAGGCTGAGTAATCTCAGCAAAACTGGAGACCACGCTTTGAACACACACGAACATGGGCATGCACATCCTCTAAGCACACACAGGTGCCCTCTGACCATACACACTTCTTCTCTAACTTTCCCTCAATACACTCCCTCACGTTGATCCTTTCCCTCCCTTTGTGCCTTTTTCTTTTGAATCTCCCTATTGCTGCCCTCTTCCCCCAGTTTCCTCCCTCCTTCCGTTGCCTCCTAATGGTCTCTTTCTCTCATTCACTCACTCACTGATGGTGTTTTCCAGTTGTGGTGTCTGCACACTGAGTCAAGGAGTGAATCCTCCCTGCCTTTACTGCTGCACCCTGATTGCTGATTATCCCTGCTCAAGTACACTCAAGATCCTTGCAGCTGTGCTACTCAAGGTTTGCAGCTGAGCCCAGAACTCCTGAAATTCCCTAGAATACCTCAGGAGTATTTTTAGCCACATCTGCGTGCCGATCCTTCTCTGCCCGCCTGCGCTTCTCCTGAAGTCTAGGCTGCAGAGCATGTTTTGGCAATTTGTTAAAATGTGATTACTGTACATGGATCTGTAGTGTTTTACTTCACTTTGTAGAAATGAGTTATTAATATTTTTGCCTTTTTTAAAAGATGAAATGAAAGTAACATATTGCTGAATTTTTTTGTGCATGGTGGTTTAAATAATGCCCAAATACATTGCATGTATTCCAAAAAAGTGGCAAGACAGAACCAATTGGTTTGTCTTGCATCAATAATTGAGAAAATGATGAAATAAATAATTGACAGCAGACTTGAATTGCTTTTACACAGGTGATATGATGTTCACCTTCAAGGAGGAATGTTGCTACCTCATCGGTCTTGTAGATTTTATTTAAGGAAGGGACCTAAAGTAACATTAGCATATATATAAATGGCTTGGCCAAGGTTAAAGGGACCACAGTTTTGAAATTTAGGACAAATGGGTACTTTGGAGGTTGCTAAAGAGAAATATTAAGACTTGGTGAGGGTGCGGGTAAGCTAGTAGAATGGACAGATGGGTGTGACAAAACAAGCAGTAGTTAATTGAGATAGAAACAAGGAATGCAGTATGCTGTCATTGGAAAGAAAAGTATATGAATCAACAGTATGGGATTTAAATATATAATGTTTGTAAAACCTGGAAGTATAACAACTTGGATTACCCTAGACACTGGCCAGTATCTACATTCAATACTGCCTGCCCACTCCCCCCAACAGGCATTGGATGATTTGGAGCTAGCTCCCACATTGCACAGGAGGCTCTGTAGTTAGGGTCCTTGCATCCTTTTGCTGCTCCACTGGCTGCCAAGGCTTTTTAAAACAGTTTTAAATGTTTGTAATGAGTCTAATGGACATAATAGAGATGGCAGAAATGTCGCTTTCTCTGTAGCAGCTCTTGAAGTAAATTTCTATAATTTATAAAAACAATTATTTTTAATTTAAGCAATAATAATTAGGAACAGTAAAGTATTTAAAGCATTTACCTGCATGTAGCTATTTCTTCTCGGGCAAATTAATGGAGATAGTCTTCATACACTAGCTCCCCCAGAATAAAGCTGAGGACTGCAATTGAGTTACTTGTGGGCCCTCTCTTCAGCAAGTCATGACTCCATTGTTGGCTCAATGGCAAGTCCAGCATTGGAGATGACGGTTTGATGCACTGTTGTGGACTGCTGAATTTGAGTGTACAAGTGGGGAAGTCTTGAGACATCATGAGATGTGATTGGCTAATAGCCAATAGTTTCCTCTGGCTGAGTGGTATTATTTCATGATCGGGAGCAAAACTACATAATAGGGACTAAAAACAATGTGCCTTACATGAAAAACATCACAGCAGCCAAGTTTGCTTATGCTGGTTTGGATCTGAATTAACAATGGAGGAGCTCCACATTTTAACATAAACTTAAGGGGACAGAAGAGACTGCAGATGCTGTCATCTAGAGCAAAAAACAAATTCTGGAGGAACTCAGTGGGTCAAGCAGCTTCTGTGGAAGCAAAGGGATGGTTGATGTTTCAGGTCAAAACTTGATGCAGGCTCTCGACCTGAAACGTTGACTGTCCTTTTGCCTCTGCACATGCATGTTACCCTCTGAGTTTTTGAGAAAGGCATACAAGTTAGTCTTGATAGCAGAGAAGGTGAAGGAGGGCAATGGGTGGAGCCAAGGGAATTTTTCTGATTGGGTGGAAATAATAGAGGGGGGTGGATTAAGGTAAAACTTATAATTTTATTGTTTGATGGAAAATCTGGAGAGAGAATTGTACCAGATAGAAGATTCTGTGGAAGCACACTCACCAAATTTAGTATGTTGTTCCTTGTTAAAAGTTGATGCATTCTGTTTTACCCATGACATGGTTAACCATAATTGGGTCTTCCACTTCATGTATTTATTTAAACTTTAAAATGCAACACACAGCTTTTCCTAACATCTATATTTGAATAGAGAACCATGAGGTACTGCTGTAGCCACCTTGCTCACGTTACTCTGACAAATTAGGGCAATATTTAACAGAACCCACAGAAGAACAAATCATAGTATTGTCTTGCAGTCGAGTTACACTGGAGAACATAGGGTTCAATGCTACAGTCAGCGATTATGGGGGAAAAAATTTCAGCAATCGCCAAGGTTCATTAGGCTTAATTGCCTTGCCAAAGTTGCTCTTCCGCATTTTGAAAGATGCATTGAGTCAAATTTGAAAGTTAGTGTCAGCGTGGTAGTTAATCGGTGAGATTTCCTGTAGAATTTAGGTAAACGGTGATATGGGTGGTCAATAAAAAAATACCTTTATAGACCTAGATGTCATTTAGATTTTTTTATAAGTCAGCTTGTTGAGTGTCTGCTACTGAACTCCTGGACGTGGCAATTTTATGTTCTAGTTTCTAGCTTATACATTTCAGCAGACTTGCCAGAGGTGTTTTCTCTATTTATATTGGCATTGGACGTTCTTGCAGACTGTTATGGATCTTTGGAAAATCTTTGCTTTGAGGTTCTATAGCTGAGAGCTACCTTTTGTCAGATGCTTGTGTTCAGAGATGATGTGAGCGATCGAGATACTTTTTTCTATTCTCCTCTGACTTTTTAGACTTTGTTAATTTCTTGAATGCTTGTTTCCTTTTTGGATGATTTTTAACATTTATTTCAGTTCCTGGTAAATTTTGGTTTCAAGTTAAAACAAAATCTAGTCAGTGATTTTTCACCAAGGAATGAAATGTGGTTTTGCACAGGTTGAGCTAAGTATCAAAGCCCAAGCTCTGAAAACAAATAAATGTTAAAAAGGGCCTATAAATGCTCCTGATGTGGTTCTTGTGATTCACTGATTACCACCTATACTAATTATTTCCTGTTCTTCTGGGCTAGGATCATTCCTCGCGACTGCACTTTTATCTTTTGTTGCAGCAAGTCCACCTCTTCCATTTTTTCTTTGCCCTCCTTACTTGTTGAGCACCCTAAAATATTTGATTCCCAGCTTGGTCACCATTAAATCCTGTCTCCTTAATGGCTTTTTAATCAAACATGTTTGTCTCCATTTGTGCTATTAGTTTGTACAATTTGTAAGAATTGCATCATGCATTCATATGCAAAACATCTAAAATATTCCGCAACACACCTTTAAGATGGTTCAGAGGTCTTTGGAACGGAAACTGAGTAGCTTTTTGCAGAATAAGCCATAAGTGCCTTGTTCTTGCTATAACATGCACATTTATGTAACTCGTGCAGTTGAGTCTCTAATTGATGGTTTAATCTATTTAGTTTTATAGATATTTTCTAAACAGCTGGACTAATTGAGATGGTAGAGAGGTTGACAGATGGCAAGTGTCATCAGTGTATATGTGGGAACTGATGCCTTTATGGACGATGTTGCTGATGAGTAATATTGGATGAGAAATAGAAGAAATAAATTCTTTGGGAATCCCAGATGCAATGATTCTTTATGGTCCCATCAGTTTGTGGCCTTTTGTTGTACCTTTTGGCTTTTGTCCTGTTTGAATTGCTAACTCGGTTTCTGGGACAACTTTTGAGAATTATGTTTGATTGTTTTGTTTGATTGTATTGGATTTATTTTAGTATTTCAATTTTACAAACAAAAGTGAAGAGAAAGCACTTAACATGGGCAAATAGTCCAGATTTATAGTTCCCAGCTGGCTCTGTTGTTATACATGCTGGAAGTTTATAGTGAATTCCATGAAGTTCAATTCCACAAGTGGGAAAAAAAATAATGATTTGTTTTTTACTTGGTTGCATTTTGAGCCACTTTGAGCCACTTTTAAATAATAGACCATTTTTTAATATCTATTTTATCTTATTCATGTTGTTTTATGCTATTTCTCTTAAGCATGATTAGGCTTTTAGTGACAGGAATGGCTTGTCAGTATTATTTCTCCATCACTCAAAGATTTGGTCATGAATCCTACCTCTTATTTTGAAAACAAAGCTTCATTTTGTTTTGTAATGTGTTGTTTCATGTTACTTTGTGCACCAGGTAACCTTTAGTTCCTGGAGTGTCAGGACTAGCATTTTAAATGATCCTTGTCATCATCCACAGGGGCGAGAGACAAGGTACCAAAATGAGCAAAATATCAAGTTACTTCATGACATTTTAATACATTTTTAAGAGATTTTAATAAACTGCTGAATCATTGGTCATGTTGTCAAAATGCTACAAATAATTTTGAGGATACAATGCCATGTAATGTACGCTGCAATCAGTAAAGTCCACAAGATTCACAGCAGTTACTTGTCTGGGCTACTCTGACATAGTGCATTCCATGGCATATGTACTTTTTAGCATAACTTCACAAGATTTAAGCTTAATTCATCTTTGGCCAGTGAACTTTGCAGATTGGAATAGAATGTACTGGTAAGATTACTGGCTACAGCTTGGAGATGGTCAATTATTTTATTATTAAAATACCACATATCAAACCAATTGAGGTGACTGGATGTAATAGTTTAATCAGTACGTATAACTGGAGAATTGTCATTCAGCTAATTAATTAAAATCTGGAATTGAAAAGCTAGTATCAGCTAGTATGTGCATGAAACTTGTCATCTGGTTCACTTTTTTTTCTGTAATGAAATCAGCCAACCTCAGCCTGGTGTGGTATGTTGATATAGGTTCACAGCAGTGTGATTGATGGTTAACTGCCCCCTCTAATGGCTTATCAAATCAGTCAACTGGAAGAGAATGAAGGTGGGTAATAAATGCTGGCCTCTTGCAAATGAATAAAAGAATTGCTGTTAATTTTTATGTTGGATAAACTTGTAACGTGTCCAGATGCAGAATAATTGGCTGTTTCAAAAGCTACAGCTCATTTGAATTGTTATGATATTTCAGTTGAAAAGGAGGGTTTAGAAAAAAATACAGCAAAATCTGGTGGGGTATTTGGTGTCTGAAAGATTTGTCCTTCTATTGATGCTTTACGCAGAAGTTTTTTTAAACCAGATTTTAATTGAAGAGTGTGAAGAATGTTTAAGAGAAACTTAAAAATATAGCCATTGAATCATTGTATTCTTGCTTGCCATGGGTTCATTGCCCTATGTTTAGTGGGAATACACTGGGAATGTTTGCCTGTAACTCTGTTGTTTCCCTTTTAAACTCCAGCAGGTTCAGGATTTCTATGCATTTGTGCATAAACATGTGAGCTCTGAACTTTCTGATAGCTATTTGCTTGGGAACTATTGACTTTGCTGGACTTGCGACAATTGTAGTACCTAAAATTGCCGCACATATTCACTACTTAAAGTGAAGAATCCACTTGAACAACTTGTGCCAGGTTTAACCTGGTGAAAGAGTGCTTTAGTCAAATGGATGCCAGCAGCTGTAAAGAGCTATCTTAGCTTTGGTTAACTTAAGGAAGTTTTTAAGAAATTGTCTTTAAGCAGTTTAAAGTATACCTTGCTTTAAAGTGCTTATGTTGTTGAACCTATTTATTTTTAATAGTTTCTGAACAGTTTTTAAAGTTTGCCAATGTCAGAAACTTCAAGTTTTTGACAAACATCTCAGTCATAGGGCCTAGTTTAGCTGTCTGTCAGGTTTTCTTTTACCATTTTAGTGGGGAAGATCTGCCCATGCGGGTAGATTTGCGTATGAAAGACACTGTTATGATGTACTGAGATTGGAGGCGCTGTGTTCCTGCAAGTCCCTAGGTGAGCCACTCATAGAAAGTACAGCTGAGGGCTAGGTGGGCCGCTTACTATTGTCAGCAAATACGAGGCAATTGTGGTGGCAGTTTTCCATCTGAAAGGTGGAGATTTCATTGTGCAACTAGGAGCTCGATTAGGTATAAACTGGAAATACAGTGTTGAATAACTAATGAAATAAATCACCTTTTCAGCTTTTGCATGGAAGGGTTATAGTTTCTTCTCAAATGTGTGGAAGGTTATTCACCTGCTTTCAATCAAGATGTTTGCGAACTCTCTCTAAGCAATTTTGTGCTGAAAGGCAAGATCAGCTTTCACCTTGTCTATTTTATTTGAATATGTACTACTTATGCCAGTTGTTGGTGTAATATGTAGGAATGGTTAAACATATTTAAATTCTTCTGTGATGAATTCTCGTTGCTTCTAAACTACTTTTATCTGTATCTCAGGCAGGTATTACATCAGATAAAAAGGTGTTCAAATGCAAAAACACATAAATGACCCTTGAGCAAATTACAATGCAGCATTACACTATTTGCTTCTACAGCAATATGGATTCCCAACTCCTCCTCCTCTGAATAGTAGGTCTTCATGTTAAGATTTTTGTTCTCCATTGCAGATGGTTCCAGTTTATTTTCAGGCGGGGAGAAATGAATATTGACCAGGAAGATCCACATGCATCTTAACTGCAAGTGCACACTAGCTTCATGCAATTGGTTTTGTTGATGGTTAATGTCTCTTGTGAGGAGTGTGACAAATTATGTTGTTGACTTGCATTGCATTTTTACAAAACTACAATTCTCCACCTTAGTTATTTTCTTGTTTTTCTTTGTTACAGGTATTACTGGAAATGCAAGGATTATACTGAAAGTGCCAGGGAAAACATTTTTGATTTTGCTGCAGAGGATGAAAAGAACTAGTAATATTAACTTGGCTTGTCAGTTTTACTATGGTCAGCTTTGAAACATAAAAAGTGAAAGCTAATTGGACAAGTGGGAAAATAAATTGACTTACAATTTTAAAAATCTTTCAAGGAGGGAGAAATATTTTAAAATTTTGTTTTGTTTAATAGTATCTATGGATGTACTTGGGTAGATGTTAGGTTCAGAATTATTGTTACATTGAAAGCTAACTTTTCAGATACCTTTCAGAATCAGAATAAGGACTTTCTGAACTGCAGTGTTTCCAAGAGCCACTTTTAAAAATGATGAAAATGCGAAGAAATGAAGGAATAATCAGGCTAAATTTGTAAATGTGAGCATCTGTTGCATTCACAAAATATAATCTATAGACACACTGTTCTTCTATTTCTAATTATGTTGTAATCAAATCTTAAGCAGACAACCAGCTAATTTGTCCTTTTTTGTAATGTAACTTTTTTCTCTCTCTCTGGGACATTTCATTGAGAATATTAATGAGGTGAGCAAAGTTCTTCCTCCTCTCAGTATAAAAAGAAATTAGCTGGGTAGGCCCTGGGATTATTTCTACACTTGGAAAAAGGGGAAAATAAAATGAACAGCTGAGGTGGGATTGAGGTGCAGGCAAGCACAGAGTGCTGCTTCTGGTCCGAAGTGACCAAATCACTCTACAAGCTCTTGCCAGCGTTTGCCAGCCTGCCTTGGTGAGAACAGGGAGCTTCAGTGCCGGAAACATCAAAGCTGAGGGCCCAAAGAGCTCTGCTTAGAGGTAAGGTGTTGCTTCATGATTTTGTATTACTTTAGATATAAACTTCTGAGAGCAAATTCACTTTGCAGTTTTCAAATAATATACTTGTTTACTGATGCACAACAAATATCTGTAAATGCCTAACTTTTAGCAGAATATAGCAGACTTAAGTTCCTGTCCCCACAAGATAATCTTTGCTCATGTGCTCTTAATGAAAGTTGAAATACCACTTATTATTTCTACACCAAACTTGATTCCTTTCGACTATTTTGGATTTAAACTTTTTAAATAGCTGAATGAGGGAGTATGGTTGAACAATAGTTAGTTATGTAAGGTACTTCATATTTCACAGTGCAATAGCTTTCTCCGGTAATTTGCAGGAACACAAGTTCTTAATAATAGGGACAGGTACTTGATTTGGATCACTTGAAGAAATGATCTCACTAATGAAATGATCTTGTAACAATCTAAGATAATGAATAGATAGCTTAAGAAACAATCTCTTGCCCCCTCACCACCCCTGCTCCCTGTATATCTACATGTAAAATTGTGGGAACTGGGATAGGAGGGATGCAGTGAAAGATAGAAAGTAATTTTTTTTCATTACTTAAAACATTTTGCTGGCTTATATTGAGTTTTGTCAACTGCTGTGGGGCAAGGGAATCTCGAACTAGAGGGCACAGGTTTAAGGTGAGAGGGGAGAAATTTAAAGGAGATCTGATGGGTAAGTGGTAAATGAGCCGCCAGGAGAGGTGGTGAAGGCAGATACAATTACAATGTTTAAAACTCATTTGGACAGGTGCTTGGATAGGAAATGCGTACAGGAATATTTGTAATGCAGGCAAATGGCATTAGCATAGATAGACATTATGCTCAGCACGGACGAGGTGGGCTAAAAGCTCCCTTTTCTGTGCTGTACATTTTTGTGATTCTAATATAGAGAACTTCAGATACACCTTGTTACTTCTTCCAAAACAGAAATTTTTCTTAGTCCAACTGAATGCATAGTAATGAATGTCATGGAACAGTTGTAAGCAAGTCCATTGTCTCAGAATATTTTTGATGTTATGATAGTTTATTTTCTGTTTGGGGCTGGATATGCATGTGAAGTGCTGATGGTTATTGCTGAGGCAGACCCTAGCTGTACAGCAAGGGTAACAATGCAAGGCTATCTCTCTCCAAGTTGCAGTGAACAGTTGCAAAAGTCCTTTTGTGTTATTCTCTGCAGTGACGTGATTTTTGAATTTTTTTTGTCAAAGATTTAGGGTGATGGTTTAAAAGCCAAGAATTAACTGTAAAGAAGAAATATCTTTTGATTAATCCAGTTTTGACATAAACATTTATCAGTTATTTGTTAGTTGGAGGATTCCGTTATTTCATTTCTTAATCCTTTTCATTTATGCAGGATTCTGGCCATGAGGTTTGATACCTCACTTCGTTGACTGGAAGACACTGGACCTAAATGGCGCAGCATGACTTTGTACCTGCTTGGCTTAATTTTTCAACATCTCAATCTTCAGCTAAGGTTTGATTCAAAACTTCAGCTTTGAGATTGTAATTTGTTTTCTTTCAAGTGCATGCTTGGTCAAAAGATTGTTTCATCGTACTGAGAAAACCTTAGCATAGTTTCAGTTGAAGCCACAGAACAAATTGTTACAGTATTAGAATACTGTAGGAATTGTATTTGGTCCTAGTTGCAACTTCATTCCCAAATTGCAGTTTAATCTGCCACCACTATTATCTTTCGCAATGCATTCCAAGCATTACTCTGTTTTTTTAAAAAAAAATCCATCACGTTTGTGGAGGAGAAAACCTTACCACCTTCGAGGATGGGTTGTTCCAGAATTGTTGTAACTAATGTTTGAAAGTGATGGGCAAACATGAATATTTATGCACAGAAATAATGGAGATGGGCTAATTGCCTCAAGTAATCTGTTGGTATTTACCTGTAAATTTTGATTGTTCTCAGTCAAGGTTTGATTGTTCTGATGTCCAAATCGCTACTTTTATAATTTCCTTTATCCACCTGTCCAATTCAGTTTTCAGTGTTGACAGCTTCTGCCTTAATGTTAATACATCATTTTTCAATAGATTCATTAATAGGATGAGTGCAACTTGTTAGCCCAGCATTTATTGCCCATCCCTAATTGCCCCATGTCCAAGTTGTTTGCTTGGCAGAGGGCAGTTTAGAAGTAATCCATATAATTCTGGATTTGGCGTTCATGTTTTGACCAGACCAGATAACAGCTTGCCTTCCCTACAGAAGGTTAATGAACCTGATGAGTTATTTTTAAAAAGGAAACTGTAGTCTTAGTGACTTTTTCATTGCTGATACTTTTTTTTATTATTCTAGATGCATTTAATTCACTGAATTCAGATTCCTAGTTGGATTTAACCTTGTCTCCAAATCAATCATCCAAGCTTCTAATTCTAGTCCAATAACTTAGTCGTTTTGCAGCCATATCCTCAATTTTTTTCTCTGCTCTAAATTTCTTGAACCTTCAAAATTTAGATATTGGTGCTTTGTTTTGCAACTGGTTAACTGCAACCCCAATATTATGTATGTTTACAAATGTATTCTATTTTGAAACTGCACTGTTTTCTTGTTTCATTCGTATAAATTCTTATAATTGGGCTCTGCATCCTGGCATTTTTAAAATGTATTATTTATAAATGATGCAATTAAATTTGCAAGTTAAGATGTGAATGTATTTAAACAAAAAAATTGACATAATTCATGATCGATGCATATAACTGGAAAAACCCACTGTCCTGTTAATATCATAAATGTAATTCCTGGATAGCACTGGTATTGGTGTTATTTCTTTGAAGAGAAGATTTGGACCTGGACCAAATTTTAAATTTTATGCCTCCAAATTTACTTGAAGTACTTAGAGACCAGATGTCATGCATGTGCTTGGTGAACGTGCAAGTTTTGACCGACAGGAGCCAGTGTCATTTGAGCTGGAGGATGTGAAATAAATGTCATTGGCTGAAAGGTAGCAATAAAAAAGAAAAATATTCACACTGTTTACAGCTAGCATAAATGTATTTCTACAGCATCTGTTTGCAATACTAAATTGGTAATTCATGACTGCTGTGGAAATAAGCATTTGCCTACAGAGCCGTACTACATGGAAGAAGGCCCTTCGGCTCACCAAACCCACACTGATTATCAAACACCTATCTACGTTAATCCCATTTTCCCATGCATCCCCATCAACTACTGCCCCCACCTCCCCAAATTCTACTGCCACCTAATTTATAGTAGCTAGTTAATCTGCCAACAGCACATCTTTGGCACATGGGAGGAAATCAGAATATCCAGGGAAAACCCATTCAGTCACATGGGAAACTTGCAAATTCCACACAAAGCACTTGAGTCAGAATCAAACCTGGGTTGGTGGACCTGTGAAGCAGAAGTATTAACCACTCTACTATCCATTTCTATCATGGTTTCATGACTTAAGGGTGTTTCAAAGCACTTCACAGGCAACACAGTACTTTGAAGTGTCAACACAGTTATAATGGTATTGGTTTATTATTGTCACTTGTACCGAGGTACAGTGAAAAGCTTGTCTTACAAACCAATCGTACAGGTCAATTCATTAGTGCATTGAGGTAGTACAGGTAAAAACAGTAACAGTACAGAGTAAAGTGTCACAGCTACAGAGAAAGTGCAGTGCAATAAGGTGCAAGGTCACAACAAGGTAGATTGTGAGGTCATAGTCCATCTCATTGTATAATCGAACTGTTCAATAGTCTTATCACAGTGGGGTAGAAGCTGTCCTTAAGTCTGGTGGTACGTGCCCTCAGGCTCCTGTATCTTCTACCCGATGGAAGAGGAGAGAAGAGAGAATGTCCCGGGTGGGTGGGTGGCAAAAATGAATCTGGGATCTGGGGTAACAGGGATCTGCCAACTTCAATGAGAAAATGATCTGCTAATATCTTTAAATAATGTTGATTTAGGGTTAAATGTTGACTTGGATACTGGGTGTGGAGCCCAACGGTTCTTCAGAGTACCCATTGGACTTTATAATATTTCCTTAAGGTAATTAACGTTTGTTTCAGCATCTCATCTCAAAAACAGAACAACACAATCTGGCGGTGAACCTGACTGTGCATCGAGAATCCATACTGAAATCTAATTTGGTGGTATTTAAAACTACAGCTTTACGAGATTTTGAGCTCTGGGTAACAATCATTAATGTCACCCTATTGCTCGGAGCCCAAGCTGTGAACAAGGCTTGTTCCTGGGTGTTATGTGCCCCTGATCTCAAGTTGATGAGTTTTTCTTCTTGCCTCCTTGGTTTATATTTATCATGCATCAAGCAGCTTGATTTCCTAATTTTGTTTTTGAGTTCAAAAATAATAACTTTTTATTGATTTTTAAAGCAATTACATTGTGTAATTGGAGAAGTATACATTTAAAATTTCAACTTGCAGACTCCCTGATATTTTGAGTAGTTTTTAAAAACAAAATCCCATTTGTTTTTTGATTGTAACAGAAGCAAATTTACTCATTCCCACTGCTTCCTGACATGACCACTTGTTCGACAAGTCAGTGTAGAAATATTGCATTGTCATAGAATTACACAACACGGAAACAGGCCCTTCAACCCAACACGTCAATGCCAACCAAGATCCCCATCCAAGATAGCCCCATTTGCCTGTGTTTGGCCCATATCCCACTAATTCTTTCCTATCCGTGAACACGTCCGAATGCTTTTTAAATCATTCCTGTTTCTACCACTTCCTCTGGCAGCTCGTTGCATATACCCACTGCCCTCTGTGTGGAAAAAGTTGCCCCTCAGATCCTCTAAGTCTTTTCCCCTCACATCTTAAATCTATGTAGTCCTTCTTTAGATTCCCCTACCTTGGGAAAAAGACCTTGGCTATATCCCCTCATGATTTTATATACCTCTATAAGGTCACTCTTCAGCCTCCTATGATCCAGGGAAAAAAGCCCCAACCTATTCCAGTCTCTCAAGCTCTCCAGACCCAGTAACATCCTTGTGAATCTTTCCTGTATCCTTTTCAGCTTAATGACATCCATCCCATAGTTACACACAATACTCCCAAGTGAGGTCTCACCAACATCCCGTACAGCTATGACATGACATCCCAACTCTTGTGTTCAGTGCTCTGACCGATGAAGGCCAAACACCTTCACAGCTCTCTCTACTTGTGGTGTACAATTTAACAATTATATTGTTGTTGATACCACAAGCAAATTTCATGTGCATCCCAGGAATTGTCTTTTGCCACACTTGAAGGAGGGAAGCTGTTTTAGCTGTTATTCTGTGATGATCTCTGGTGATGCACCCTATGAGAAAAGAAAAGTGAACCCATCCCAAGCAACTCAACGTAACTGGAATTTCAATAATGTTTAACTAAGAAAGAATTTATTAAGGGGTGGGGGGGTGGCAGCATGACCCAAGGGAATATAATGTTTCAGTCCTATCTGTTGAACCACAGAATTTAGATTATCCTTAACAGTTCTGAATTTGCACATTTAGTGTGGAATCAATTTACTCACTATACTGAACGCTATAAATATATGAACTAGATCGTAAATTTCATGAATTCAAGCTTTACAAGAACCAGGTCATGATACAGTGATCTTTGCTATTAAAACAGTTGATACAGTACTTAAAACTAGATTGATATTGCTTAAACGTATATTAAACACGAGTAAAACACAGGAAAATAGGATTTAGCTACTTCGCGCCTCAGCCTGCCCATGGTGGCCCCAACTCCTCCTCTGATACCAGATCCCCATAACCCTCTATCCTCTCATCTTTTAAAAATATCTACTCCACTTTAAATATTTCTCATGAGCAGGCCTTCACAACTCTCTGGGGCAGGGAATTCCAGAGATTCTATGAAAATAAATTGGTACGCGTACCTTGGTTTTAAATGACTGTCCCCTTGAAAATACTCTCCAGCAAGTGAAAATATCTTGATAGCTACCCCAGATCTCGCCAAGAATTTACTGCAGCAGGTTGCTTTTGTGGCCTAGCAGGGTATAGCTTGAATCTGGCAGCAAAATAAGGAATTTACTGACCTTTGTTTCCTTTATCACAACGTTTATAGTTAATAGCAGCATTGATGAAAATACTCATGTAGAAGGCACAATTAATTTCACTTTTTTGAATATCTTTTTCTTATAGTCCACTACTACCAATGAGAAACATGGTGATCATTTTGCCAGGGGTGATGGTCGATTTGGTGTGAGTCGTAGAAGGCACAACTCTTCAGATGGATTCTTTAGTAATGGTGTACTCCGAGCTGCTGGAGGTAGGAAAGGTACAATTTAATAATTACACAATTCCAATTGCCAGATGAAAAATCGAAAAATTTAGTTTGTTGTTATTGCAAAATACCTTCAAATAAATTAATAGTTTTTCTTCAGTTTTATCCATTTCTGGGTAAATATGTAGAAGCTTTGTTTTTATTTTGAAATGTGATTATATTTAATAAAATACCTGTTACTTGGAATGATTATTTTTCTTAATGTTTGGTCACAGTGGCTGATTATATCCAGAAATAGAACCTGTGGTTAAACTCAGCAAAGTCAACTGTCCTTCCATTGGTCTCTCACACTCCCCTGGCAACCACAACAGAGAGAGTTGCTTTCAGTGGAGAGATGTGTCCCAACACCATTGTACCTCAGAACGACCGTTGACAGGTCTCTAACCTTTTGCAACCATTTGTGGAAGATTGCAGTCAAAACTTCAACCAGAAACTTGCAGGTAGTGTTTGAGATGCTGACACAGGTGTACCATGGCCCTCCACTCTTGCACTTTAATCTGATCGAAGAGCTGCCAGAACTCATTGGCACATAGCAGAACTTAGCTATGCAGCCACTATTAGAACTGTAAACTCAAGAACAAAAGGTGGGTGTTGTTGCTCTACCTCCAGAATTTGATCTTTGAACACAGCCTCCCATCATATTCGGTGGTAGAAATTTCTTTTACAAGGGTTATTAAGGTACACAAAAACAGTCGTTACCTCCTCTTTCATGTTTTTGATGACTTTCTGTTCTGTCAGATGACCAGATAATTTTGTTTTCTAAGCCCAAGATTTTCTTCAGCTCAAACTGAGCTCGATGACTCCCACTGCTGCTGCTTATCTCTTTGCACATCTGTCAAGATACTGAGAGTTGTCATTCACTCCTACCTACCAATCCATCAGGATCTCTAACCTTCGCTTCAAGCCCCAGTACCCAGTTTCAACAAACTCTTTCTAATCCCACTGCCCTTGCCTTGTTAAATTCAACAGTGATGCACAGTGTAAGAAAATTAGGACTTGGAACATGGTTCAAAACAAGGAACTCATTCAAGACCAAAAGTCATTGCTGCCTTGGTTTCACCAAAATCGAAATATTTGGGCAGTTCTGAACAAAAATTAAATTGGAACTTGGTGATGTGGTCATTTAATATGTATATAGCAAATCAAACTTCCTTTTTGACTTTGGTAAACAGCATCAAACAGTGGATTGTCTAATCACATTCTACTTTCAATACAAATGTCATGGAGATGCCTTTTGAGTCTAGTTCCCTTTCTGAAAAGCTAGTACAGTGGCTCATAAACCTCTCATGGACCACTTTATATTCTCCCAATATTTTCTGATTTTGTTTGCATTTTTCAATACTGTTAAAACAACAAGAGTCTACTGAGGAGGTAGAACTTGGACATAAGCTTGTGATGTGAGCAATAAAGAGTAACAAGAGTTTATGACAGCCTCTGAGTGATGTAGTCCTACAACTTATCCAGAGCTATATTGACCAGTTATTTCAGAGGGGTTATACTACTTGCTTGGAGTAGACTGCTAATGAGTTTATTGCAAGGTTTTGGGATTCTTTCGTTGTTTAGAACTGGTTAGCATTTGCATTTGTAATGAAAAGATTTTTTTTAATGTAGTTAAATCTCTCTGTAATTTCATGTTTCTTGGGCTTAAACATAAGTACCTAGTTAATTGATAAAACGGAAGGATATCATGAACAGAATTAAAAGAGGAGGTTAAGACTATGTTTTCATGTGCTTTCAGTAACTATTCAAAAGAATATTGTATCATAGATGGAGCAACGTTACCTATTCTTTGATCTTTGAATCTATATTTGCTTTCAGCAGTTTAGAGTTCTCAAAACTATTCAGTCTCTTCATTGCCAATCCAGTGGGTGAATTGTTCAATTGTTGCATTTTTGTCAAGTAAATAATGAGCAATACTATGGTTAGCTGTTTTTACTGACTCTGGATTTAAAGCAGTATTTTCTTATGCAACAGTGCTCTGAAACTTACTGAGTTAGTCTACCTTCAGACCAGCAAATAACAATAATACTGTGGCTGATATTTCATTAAATTTCCCATTGTCATGAGGTATGAGATCCATGGAGAATTGGCTTTCCTACAAAAGGCTGAATACTCCCCTTCTACAACCACGGGGAATATTCAACCTGGAGGTCGGTGACTAGTGGTGTTCCACAGGGATCTGTTCTGGGGCCCCTGCTCTTCCTGGTTTTTATAAATGACTTGGGTGAAGAAGTGGAAGGGTGGGTTGGTAGGTATGCAGATGACACAAAGGTTGGTGAGTGTGCAGATGACACAAATGTTGGTGGTGCAGTAGATAGTGCAAAAGGTTGTCGTAGATTGCAAGAGGATATAGAGAGGATGCAGAACTGGGTGGAAAAGTGGCAGATGGAGTTCAGTCTGGAGAAGTGTGAAGTGACGCACTTTGGAAGATCGAACTCGAAGGCAGAGTACATGGTTAATGGCAGGATCCTTAACAGTGTGGAGGAACAGAGAGATCGTGGGGTCCAATGTAGATCCATCAAAGTTGCCGTGCAAGTTGATAGCGTGGTTAAGAAGGCGTATGATGTGCTGGCCTTCATTAGCCAGGGGATTGAGTTCAAGAGCCGAGAGATAATGTTGCAGCTCTATAAGACTCTGGTTCGACCACACTTGGAATATTGTGTTCAGTTTTGGTCACCACATTATAGGACAGATGTGGAAGCTGAGGAGATTTACAAGGATCCTGCCTGGTTTGGAGAACATGTCTTATGAGGAGAGGTTGAGAGTTTTAGGGCTTTTCTCTTTGGAGCGACAAAGGATGAGAGGTGACTTGATAGAGGTATGTAAGATTATGAGAGGCATAGACATTACTACCCCAGGGTGGTAATGGCCAATACTAAAGGTCACATGTTTAAGGTGCATGGAGGAAAGTTCAGGGGAGATGTCAGGGGTAGGTTTTTTTTACACAGAGTGGTGGGTGCCTGGAATGCACTGCCGGGGCTGGTAGGGGCTGATACAGAAGGGAAATATAAAAGACTTTTAGATAGGCACATGGAGGTAAGAAAAATGGAGAGTTATGTATCGAAGTGAAAGATTAGATTGATCATGGAGTAGGTGCTCATATAGGTTGGCACAACATCATGGGTCAAAGGGCCCATACTATGTTGTACTATTCTATGTCACTTGTCAGACTCAAAGGCAAACATCAAGTACTAAATAATTTGCAGAAACAAAGCATCAATGAAAGGATAACATGCAACATTGCAGAAATATGACAACATAGACGAAAGGTCAAGGCTGCCTTAATTTTACCAACATTTAATTAGTTGGTCAGTTGGAAACTAGAACTGACCAATTTGAGACTTGCTGTGCCACCTATTTGAAGTAGAGTCGAAATGAGTCACTTTTTTCTTGGAATTTCACAAACACATGTTTTTGTACTTCTGTTATTTTGTGTTTTTCAGAAATTTTGGTAGTCGGGAAGTTAACAATTTCTTATAATTAAAACATAATTTGTATAACTAATGCATGTGTTTTCTGTTGCTCGTTGGTTGCAACTTGAAACTGTTTTCAATTTGTGATGTTGACAAACATCTTTTCCATATGTGATGACTCTTATTCATTAAATCCATGTATATATTAATTATTCACAAGTTCACTAATATTTGGTTTGGGAAAATACAATCTGTAATTTTAAGAAATAACAAAACCAGCAAAATTCAAAATGGATGTTCATGCCATCAATGCATTTTCAGATTTGTTTAATGAAAAGACTAATATCTTGCAATTTGTTTAATTTTTAGATGGTTGCTATCAACCTTCATTGCTTCGTCATGATTCTGTCGATTCTGGGGTTTCTAAGAGTGTTCAAGTTAGCCTTGTTGGAAGTCAAGGTTGGAAGGAGAGTGCAGGTTGGCACAACGTAACTAGAGGTCATGATGTTGTCAATCAGCGTGGGGGTGGTGGTAGCCATAGGCACTATGGCAACTTCCACAACCGGAAGAGCTCAGGATTCCAGGACAAACCACCTGTTGAGGTCAAGGAAGAGAAAAAGGAGGAAAAGGATGAAAAACTTCAATTTGAAGAGGAAGACTTTGTAAGTATTTTTGTAACTTCTCTGCAAAAGCCTTTTTTGAAATTAAATGTACACTTGAAAAATGGGAATTCTGTTTAAAAATAGTAAGTTGATTAAAGGCCTTGGATGAACTTTCTTTAAACAGCCATCTCTGAATCCTGATGCTGAAAAACAGTTGAGCCAGAGCAGACCTGTGAGCACACCTGCAGGAGTATGGGGTAAGAAGACATCAGAAAATTGCATAAATCCATTGAACGTTGCAATGGCATCTCGGTTATCATTGGAATTCATGTAATTTTTTTAAAATATTAATGTTGCTTGCACTTCTTGCATGACTCAAGTGTGCTCTGAATTTGCTGCAGATTTTTTCAGACAAAAAAAATGTTAAACTCACTTAGTGCGCCTGACACTTGAGAGTCACATTTGGAAAAGATTATGGAGACAAAAGATGCAAAATTAACCTGGACTTAGTGGAGTTTAGAATGAGAGGTGATCTCATCAAACTGCAATGTCCTTCACCATACAGAACACCAAGTATTCATTTAGGTAGCTACTTCCTAAAAGGGGACATTGTTTAGCAGTGCAACCCTCTGCCCTTTCTTAAATTGCTGCCAGGAGCATCTCTCTCAAAGTAGTCAGGAACTTAACTTCTGATTGAAGTGATGCAATAGCTAACCAAATGTGGGAAGAATTCAGAATTAGATTTGTGCATCCTGTTGTGACCAATGTTAGTGGACAGGTCTGGTATTTGTAAAACTTTGATTTGAGCTGGGTGTTGATTTGTTTATCAGCCCTCAGTCAGCTCGCCCTTTTTAGTACTTCTATTATCAGAGCAGAGTGAACAGCTGATCAGATTGGAAAAGATCACGTACTATTGGGGCAAATTATGACAATCACCCTCCAGCCTCTGACTACACCTTCAGCCTCTCCTTTCTTCCCCTCCTCACCTGACTCCATCGCCCGCCCGCCCGCCCCCCCCCCCCTTATTCCCTTGTCTGCATTCACCTATCACCCACCTGCTTCTGTTTCCCAATTCCATCACTCACCCCTCCTTGGTTCACTTGTCACCTACTGGCCCCTGCCTCACCCTTCCCTCTCTCCTTTTTATACTGACTACCTACTCTCTCCACTCTGTCCTGATGCAAGATCTCAGCCTGAAACATTGACAATTCCTTTCCCACCCCAGATGCTGCTCAATTCGCTAAGTTCCTCCAGCAGTTTATTTTTTGCCTATGGTAATGACCTTCATGGGATGGGGAGGGAATCGTGGTGGTAAAAGTATATTACGTTGCTCAGAATAAAATTCTGTTTGGGATTTTATTGCTAATGAAAACTGTGTTCCATGAATGTTTCAGTGGTATTTTAACCTTTATAGAAAGACTATTTACTTAAACTAAAATGCTCTTTCAACTTAATGTAACATAAGGAAAACTATTTATCAATTGATTCTGAGGGACAGGATCTACCAGCATTTGGGTAAATAAGGACTGATTAGGGATAGTCAGCACGGTTTCGTGCATGGAAAATCATGTCTCTCAAATATGGTAGAACCATAGAACACTACAGTACAGAAAACAGGCCATTCAGCCCTTCTAGTCTGTGCCGGAACTTTATTCCGCTAGTCCCATTGACCTGCACCCAGTCCATAACCCTTCAGACCTCTCCCATCCATGTATCTATCCAATTTATTCTTAAAGCTTAAGAGTGAGCCTGCATTTACCACATCAAATGGCAGCTCGTTCCACACTCCCACCACTCTCTAAGTGAAGAAGTTCCCCCTAAATCTTTCCCCTTTCACCCTAAAGCCATGTCCTCTCGTACTTATCTCTCCTAATCTAGGTGGAAAGAGCCTACTCGCATTAACTCTGTCTATACCCCTCATAATTTTGTAAACCTCTATCAAATCTCCCCTCATTCTTCTGCGCTCCAAGGAATAAAGTTCTAACCTGTTCAATCATTCCCTGTAACTCAACTCTTGAAGACCCAGCAACATTCTAGTAAATCTTCTCTACACTCATTCAATCTTACTGATATCCTTCCTATAGTTAGGTGACCAGAACTGCGCACACTACTCCAAATTTGGCCTCGCCAATGTCTTATACAACCTCACCATAACATCCCAGCTCCTGTACTCTGATTTATGGATGCCAGAAGCCTTCTTTACAACCCTGTCTACCTGTAACGCCACTTTCAAGGAATTAGGTATCTGAACTCCCAGCTCCCTTTGTTCCTCTGCACTCCTCAGCGCCCTACCATTTACTGTGTATGTCCTACCTTGATTTGTCCTTCCAAAATGCAACACCTCACACTTGTCTGCATTAAATTCCATCTGCCATTTTCTGGCCCATTCTTCCAGTTGGTCCAGATCCCTCTGCAAGCTTTGAAAGTCTTCCTCACTGTCCACAACGCCTCCAATCTTAGTGTCATCAGCAAACTTGCTGATCCAATTTACCACATTATCATCTAGATCATTGATATAGACAACAAACAACAATGGACCCAGCACAGATCCCTGAGGCACACCACTACTCACAGGCCTCCAGTCTGAGAAACAATCATCCACTACCACTCTCTGTCTTCTCCCACACAGCCAATTTCGAATCCTAATCCTAACATTCGAAAAATGTTAGTTTTGTTTTGGAAGTAAACAAGAGGATTGATGAGAACAGGATGGTAGATGTTGTCTATATGGACTTTAGCAAGACCTTTAACAAGGTCCCATATGGAAGGTTAGATCACATGGAATCTAGAGGGATGCACAAGTGGTTCGATGGTAGGAAGCAGAGAGTGATGGTTGAAGGTTGTTTTTTGGACTAGAGGCCTGTGACTATTGGTGTGTCACAGGGATAGGTGCTGAGCCCATGGTTTTTCATCATTTGTATAAATTATTTGGATGAGAATGTACAAGGGATAGGGTTAGTAAGTTTGCAGATGACACTAAAATAGGTGGTATTGTAAACTGTGAAGAAGGTTATCAAAAATTACAAAGGGATCTTGATCAGCTGGATAAGTGGGCCAAGGAATGGCAAATGGCATTCAATCTAGATAAGTGTGAGGTGTTGCTCTTTAGGAAGTCAAATGAGGGGAGGACTTTCACAGTAAACAGTAGGGTCCTGGGGAGTGTTTTAGAACAGGAACCTTGGAGTACAAGTGCATAATTCACTGCAAGTGGTGCCACAGGTAGACAGGATGGTAAAGAAGGCATTTGGCATGCTGGCCTTCATCAGTCAGGGTACTGAGTATAGGAGGTGGGACATTATGTTGTAGTTGTACAAGATGTTGGTGAGGCTGCACCTGAGGTATTGTTGACATTTTTGGTTGCCCTATTATAAGGAAGGTGTCATTAAGCTGGAAGGAGTGCTAAGAAGTTTTATGGGGATGCTGGCTGGACTTGAGGGCCTGAGTTAAAGGGAGAGACTGAGACTTCATTCCTTGGAACGTAGGAGACTGGGGTGGGGGGGTGGGGTGTAACCTCACAGAGGTGTATAAAATCACAAGGGTGTAAATGGAGTGAATGTACAGTTTTTTTTCCCCCAGAGTAGGTGAATCTGAAACTGGAGGGCATAGGTTTAAGGTGAGAGGGAAAAGATTTAAAGGGGATCTGAGGAGCACATCTTCACACACAGAGTGGTGTGTGTATGGAACGAGCTGCCAGAGGAAGTGGTTGAGGCAGGTGTAATAACAACATTGAAAACACACTTGGTCAGGTACATGGATAGGAAAGGTTTAGAGGGATGGATGCCAAACACGGGCAAATGGGAATGTTGGTCGGCATGGATGACTTGGATAAAAGGGCCTGTATCTGCGCCGTTTTGCTCTATGATTTGATTTGATTTAAGTGTTCACTGATCCTGTTTGATAATGTAATTCATGTTGTGGGTGCTTATGAGAGAAGAGTCATCCAAAGTATTTGGAAAAACCACAATAAACAAAATATCTCAGGTTTTCTATTAATCACAGGCTCTATTTGAATCTAATTTGTGGATTTAAGAAGGTGTTGAAGGAATGATTATTTCCTTTGGATTTTCATCAACTATCTCAGAATTGTAGTCTTAATTTAGGTTTCAGAGGTGCGCGTGAATCTTGACCTTATTACCGCTGGTATGAGTGAAGTGCATTGAATAATGTTGCTTCAGGGACGTTTGCTGCCTGCACTTAAGTTTTGCTTAGAACACCACTGAGCACTTTCTGGAATCAATCACAGTTAACGTCCTTCTTTGAGGAAGCAGCAGATTTTGCACAAGCATAGAATTTTCATGTTTGTTTTCATGTTTGCAATCAAGGAAAATTTGAAAAGGTTAAATAATTTTACAAAACTTTTTATCCATATGAACCCAGAAAATCCTCCAAGTGCCAAGCAGCCGGTTTCCAAGATGCTGGTCATCAAAAAAGTTTTGAAAGAGGAACCAATATTCTCAACAAGCTTTTCTTCCTCAGGAAATCATCTTTCAAGCAGCAACAAAAACACTGCAAGCCCAAGTGTTTACAAAAATCTAATACCCAAGCCTACAGCCCCTCCCACAAAGGTAGGGCAGTGTACTTTTTTCTTAATTTTTTCTATGCAATGTTTTAAAAGCATGCTTAACTCTGAAATGAAGGTAATCATGAGGTTGAACAACATAATTGAGAAGTTAATTGAATAATGAATTATTCAGTTATTAATTGAATGAATAATTTCTTGTGAATTCTGAATTTGGTCTCATTTCATCCTGATATTTGAGTAACTTTAAGTGTTATTTGTCTCTTGAAAAATTGCACTTGGCATAATATCTTCAACTTATTGAACCCTATTCCAGAAGACTTTCACACATTCTGGGGAAAGAAAACTGCAATAATTGTTTATGGAGTGTAATCTGCAATAGCATAATTTATATTTTAGACAAATGCTTAATGTGACTGTAAATAAAATCTAATGCTCCAATAACAACTGAGAATGTTGGGTAACTAAAGGTGGAAAACTTCCTTGAACAATTGTTCGATTTCATTTTGGACAGAGGAGAGGTTCTAGCTTTTTACTTTGTAACACCTTGAACAATTCATTAGAAAGTGATACATTTGACATTGTTGTTTAAGAAGCCTGCAGTCATATTTACTGATTGTACCTCTATATTCTACTTGATCAAGTATGGTCTTCAATATCCACTTATTTTAACCCCATCTGGCATGTATAGATCTGATGGATAATTCTTCAATAATGTTGTGTAACTCTGGAAGTATTATAAGGTAATATGTAATCCTTGTGCCCCACACTATCTAACACTAACTAGTGTCACCATTGTTCCTTGTACTTCATACTAGAATGTAATATCCCCATCTTTCATAAATGAAAGGTTTGCCTGCTCATAAACACTCACATTTTTCTCAGAGTAATAGCAACACAAGATTTATTATCTTAAAATCAAACCGTAATTCTACATAGAGATTCATTTCCAATGATTTCTGGTTTGAAATAACTATCTGAAGATTGAGTGGAGCATAAGAATATAAGAAGTAGGAGATGGAGTACCCCACTCAGCCTCTTGAGCCAACTCTGCCATTCAACAAGCTCTTAGCTGATGAACTTCCTCACAATGTTTTCCAGCCCTTTCGAACACCCTCTTAGTCCTTTAATGTCCAGAAATCTATTGATCTGATTTGAATAACAGCAATGCCTGAGGCTCTCCAACATTTCAGGGTAGAAAAGATACATACCTTTTTGTGTTAAGAAATGTCAAATCATCTCAGTTGTAGATGTCCCAACCCTTAGTTCTGGACTCCTCAAACAAGGACTCATTCTCCTGCATCCACCCAGATGAGCTCTCTGAGAATTTTTTTTTAAAAAGTTCTTCCAACCTTGAGAATAGAGAAGGCTTTGTTTAATCATTGGATCAGTTGCCTTTGAACATTAAAGAATGGGATGCAATTTATTTGGAAAGTTGGATGTTGAGAGTTTGCTTCACCTGGCTGAAAAGCTGAGGACCCATGTTGCACAACTGACAGTTTGCACAGTATTTTCATCTGCTTTGTTTCATCAACTGTGCAAGACCTTGGTTCACATCTATTTATTGCTTGAGAAACAAAGGACTGTAGATGCTGGAATCTCGATGGAAAAACATGATGATCAGCAGAGTTCCTCCAGCAATAAACAATGTTTATTGCTCATTGGATCATTCATGTCAAGAAATTTTTCTCCTAATCAGAAGTACCATTGATAAAAGTTGTTGGCAATTCTCCTCACTTTGCCATAGATGGAAGGATTTAAAAGCACTGGAAATCGCAAAGGCACCTAGCCCAAGAATGCACAAGTGCAGGAAAAAATTATAAAGAAGTAGAGTGAAAAATTGATTGTGAAAATCAAAGTCTCAAAAGGTGTGGTTGAAAAAAAATGCTGCTTTAAAGGTTGAAATTATGTTTTATTTGTACAAGTATAGTTGTGGTTCCTAAGGAATTCAACTTGGAGAGAGCACAGCATTAAATATTCCAGTTTTGATGAAATTGCAAATGAAAAATGGGTGAACCTTAAATGATTGTCTCTGATCAGCAAAATGCCTTTAACAAATTACAAAATCTGTTCTGAAAGTAAGCTACAAAGTTTCTTCATTATTTGTCACATTTCAACTTTATACTGATGGAGATTTTGTGAAAGGTGTGATAAGTAAATATGAAAAATTAGGTCCCACTGAAGCTTAGAATTTAAGAAAAAAGATATGATAGAATTGTAGCGGCTGCTACCGCGATGCGAGCATAAAGACACGAGTCTGCAAGCTGTGGAACAAGACTGATTTATTTACCTGCCTTGTGCGGGCCTTTTAAGCCACGCGGTTCCCCTCTTCCGAAAACAGCGCCATCTTGGGCCCCGCTGCTCCAATGACGCACACTCTGACCGCTGAGCCGGTTTGCCTGCACGGACAATGAGTCGCCACACAACCCCCCCCCCCCCCAGAACCAGCGATACGGTCCCCAAAGTTCACGGGCTGTGCTAGCCGTTGCTTAGGTGGTCAGCCTCTGCGTCACGGTGTTGGGACCTTGACCGGTTGTTGTAGGTCTAAATGGGCCGGTTTGAGGTGGTCCATCGTGAAGACTTCTTCCTTGCCCCCAGTGTCCAAAATAAAGGTGGACCCATTATTTCTGACAACCTGGAACGGCCCCTCGTATGATTGTTGCAACTGTGCCCAGGGTGTGCCCCTGCAAACGAAAACGAACTTATAGTCTCATGGTTCCTTAGGCTCACAGGATGGGGACTGATCATGTCGCGAAGTGGGAATCGGTGCCAAGTTGCCGAGCCTCTCGCGCAGTCTTTCCAGGACTGCCGCAGGTTGTTCCTCTTGCCCCCTAAGGGCGGGTATGAACTCCCCTGGGACGACCAGGGGTGCACCGTACACGAGTTCAGCTGACTAAGCGTAGAGATCCTCCTTGGGGGCAGTGCATATGCCGAGCAGGACCCAAGGAAGTTTGTCGACCCAGTTAGGGCCTTCCAGGCAGGCCATCAGTGCTGATTTCAGATGGCGGTGGAAACATTCTACCAACCCGTTTGACTGAGGGTGGTAGGCCGTGGTGGTGTGCAGCTGCATTCCTAGCATGTTCGCTAATGCAGACCATAGGCTGAAGGTAAACTGGGCGCCTCTGTCTGAAGTGATGCGGGCCGGAACACCAAAGCGCGAGACCCAAGTTGTGAGCAGCGCCCGGGCGCAGGAATCGGTCATGGTGTCTGAGAGAGTGGTTGCCTCTGCCCACCTCGTGAACCGGTCCACCAAGGTAAGGAGGTACCCTGCTCCTCTTGAAACTGGCAGGGGACCAACAAGGTCAACGTGAATGTGGTCGAACCTTCTACGGGTAGGCTCGAACTGCTGTGGCGGGACCTTGGTGTGTCGTTGGATTTTTGATGTCTGGCAGTGTGGACAAATCTTGGCCCACTCACTGACCTGTTTGCGCAGGCTGTGCTAGACGAACTTGCTGGTGACTAGTCAGACAGTCAATCTGATGGACGGGTGCGCCAACCCGTGTACCGAGTCAAAAACACGTTTCCACCAGGCTGCAGAAACTATAAGGCAGGGCTAACTGGTTGCAACATCACACAGGAGGGTCCGCTGACCTGGGCCAACTACGAAATCTTGGAGCTGCAGGCCCAAGACTGCGGTTCTGTAGCTGGGCAGCTCGTTGTCGGCTTGCTGTGCGTCAGCCAGGGCCACGTAGTCTACACCCAGGGACAGGCTGTGGATGGTCGGTCTGGAGAGCGCGTCAGCAACGACATTGTCCTTTCCGGAGACATGTTGAATATCCGTTGTGAGCTTGGAAATGTAGGACAAATGTCGCTGCTGGCGGGCTGACCAGGTATCGGAGATCTTGGAGAAGGCGAAAGACAATGGCTTATGGTCAGTGAACGCAGTGAAAGGTCTGCCTTCTAAGAAGTACTGGAAATGCCGGATTGCCAGGTGCAGCGCTAGTAGTTCTCGATCAAAAGCGCTGTATTTGAGTTCGGGTGGTCTAAAGTGCCTGCTGAAAAACGCCAAGGGTTGCCGACGGCCTTTGATTAGTTGTTCCAGTACCCCAGCGATCGCGGTGTTGGATGCGTCCACCGTGAGGGCGGTTGGGACGTCTGTCCTGGGGTGTACCAGCATCGTGGCATCTGCTAGGGCTTGTTTGGCCTTAATGAAGGCAGCTGCGGCTTCGTCGTCCCAGGCAATGTCCTTGCCCTTGCCAGACATCAGCGAGAACAAAAGGCGCATGATACAGGCTGCTGCAGGGATGAAACAATGGTAAAAGTTGACCATCCCAACGAACTCCTGCAGGCCCTTGACTGTGTTGGGACGGGCAAAATGGCGGATAGCGTCTACCTTGGTGGGTAGGGGTGTTGCTCCCTCACTGGTGATTCTGTGGCCAAGGAAATCGATAGAGTCAAGTCCGAATTGGCACTTGGCCGGGTTGATAGTGAGGCTGAAATCACTGAAGCAGGAGTATGGTCGGCGGAGGTGGGAAAGATGTTCTTGGCAGTTACGGCTGGCGATGAGGATGTCATCTAAGTAAATGAACACCAAGTCCAGGTCGCAGCCTACCACATCCATCAGCCGCTGGAAGGTCTGCACGGTGTTCTTAAGGCCGAATGACATTCAAAGGAATTTGGAGAGGCCGAACGGAATGATGAGCGCAGTTTTGGGGACGTCAGGGTGGACCGGGACTTGGTGGTATCCCCGGACGAGGTCCACCTTGGAGAAGATGTGAGCCCCATGTAGGTTTGTCGCAAAGTCCTGGATATAAGGGACGGGGTAGCGGTCTGGGGTGGTGGCATCGTTCAGCCTGCGGTAGTCGCCGCAGGGCCTCCACCCGCCGGTGGCTTTGGGGACCATGTGCAAGGAGGAGGCCCAGGTGCTGCCTGATCTGCGAATGATCCCCAGCTCCTCCATGCGGTGGAACTCCTCCTTTGCCAGGCGGAGCTTGTCTGGAGGTAGTCGTCATGCTTGGGCGTGAAGGGGTGGCCCTGTCATAGTGATGTGGTGCTGCACCCCATGTTTGGACATCGAATTCGTGAACTGAGGTGCCAGGACCGATGGGAACTCGGCTAGGAGCTTGGTGAACTCATTGCCAGACAGGGAAACTGAGTCCAGGCGCAGGGCTGGTAGGCTGGCTTCTCCCAGAGAGTAAGTTTGGAAGGTTCTGGAGTGCACTAGCCGTTTCCCTCGCAGGTTGACTAACAGCCTGTGGGCCCGGAGGAAGTTGGCTCCCAGGAGTGGCTGGGCGACGGCGGCAAGGGTAAAGTTCCAAGTAAAACGGCTGTCATCGAATTGTAATTGGACTGTACGGGTACCGAAAGTCCATATCGTTGTGCCGTTTGCGGCTTTGAGGACGGGTCCCTGTTGCCTGCTAAGAGTGTCGCGGCCGGTTGGGGGTAAAACACTGACCTCTGCTCCAGTATCGACATGGAAACGACGCCCAGACTGCTTGTCCCAAATGAATAGGAGGCTGTGTTGGTGGCCAGCCACTGTAGCCATCAGCGGCAGCTGGCCCTGGCGTTTCCCTGAAACTTGCAGGGTGGGTGGCATCGGGCCTCTGCGCCCCACCTCTGATGGTAGAAACACAGCTGGTCATCAGTGTCGTCGTCTGTGATTCTCGGGTGTGGTCGCTTGGCTGCTGGGACTGGTTTAGGTAGGCGTTGGGCACGCAGTCTGGCGATTTGGCCGACAGACGAACTGCTCTTGCGTTTGGCTTTCCACAGGACATCTGCCTGGGCAGCTACCTCACGTGGGTTGCTGAAGTCAGCATCGGCCAACAGCAGGTGAATGTCGTCGGGCAGCTGTTCGAGGAAGGCCTGCTCGAACATCAAGCAGGGCTTGTGTCCCTCAGCCAAGGCCAGTGTCTCATTCATCAGGGCCGATGGCGATCTGTCCCCCAGGCCGTCGGGATGAAGCAGGCGGGTGGCGCGTTCACGACGGGAGAGGCTGAAGGTCCGAATGAGAAGGGCCTTGAAAGCTGGGTACTTGCCTTCCTCCAGAGGAGACTGGATGAAGTCTCTGACCTGGGCGGTTGTCTCCTGATCCAGGGAACTGACCATGTGGTAGTATCATGTGGAGTCTGAGGTGATCTGTCGAAGTTGGAACTGGGCTTTGGCCTGGTCAAACCACACGCAGGGCCAAAGCGTCCAAAAGGTGGGCAGCTTGAGTGCCACTGCGTTGGCTGCTGCATTGTCATTCATTGTGTGGGTCCAAAATCCGTTTGGACCGTCAGGGTCACCAATGTAGCGGCTGCTACCACGATGCGAGAATAAAGACACTAGTCTGCAAGCTGTGGAACAAGACTGATTTATTTACCCGCCTTGCGCGGGCCTTTTAATCCACGCGGTTCCCCTCTTCCAAAAACAGAAATGACGTATGTGCTACGTCATCGAAATCTTTTTGTGCGAACAGGTTCTCCCCTGTTGCTCGGGGAAGACTAAGGCCCAGTGCCATCTTTGGCCCCGCCATTCTGACGACGCGCGCCCCAACCGCCGAGCCGGTTCGCCTGCGCTGACGATGAGTTGCCACAGAATCATATTATTGTACACTTCATTGTTGGATTTTGGAAATATTTTATACTGGTGAAAGGTGTAGCCAGGAGATGTGCATTACCTTGAGTGGATAACACTGCTGACTGCTCGAATGCATCTTCTATGGCAGTATTTTTGAGTGGGCTGCTAAGTATGGACAGAATTTTTAAAAAAAGGCAGATATTATTGGCAAAATTCAGTATTGTCTGCAACGTGCTATCATGACCTTTGGTCTTGTAAGGAAAAGTTTGAAAATCAGTACCTTGGTCTTGAAGATTCCTTGAAGAAGTGTAGCTTCCTCCAGAAATACTTAGCATCCAGCCCTCAGCTTTACACCAGGTGGGACTTGTATTTGAAGAGCAACCCTATTCATTTGAATGCAGTTGCTGAATTTGTGGGGGAAAGAAATGTGCTTTATTTATCTTAATGCTTTTAGTTATTTGTTGGTGTTTTAAACATTACAAATAATATTTTGTTTTTTTTATCAATTAGAATAGTTTCCAAATATTTCTAAAGCTTTAATAACTGGTGAACTATCAAAGCCTTAGAAATATTTGGCTTCTAAGGCTTGGAATCCTAAAACTGACTTGCTGCTTGAAGTTTACTCCACCTTGCTGGATGCCTGTTGAGTACAGAAGATAAGCTTGTTTTTGACCATCAGCAAGTGGAGATAGCAGTGAATTTGGCCAGTGGGCTGAGCACAAGAACGCCATGCCCAGTATTTTCTTTGTGATTGTGTAACTTTTATTGATGGCGCCTTTTCAAGTCCCTTGACGTGTTAGTCTCTTGTGCTAGATTCTACAGCATGACTTGATTTAGCTTGAAATCTTAAGATGAATCAATATGCAGGTATAAATACTAAATGAACTTTGGCTGTTTTACTCATATTCCAGAGCTAATAAATATCCCAATATATATTTGTGGTTTTTCACTTTATCATTTACTGTAGCCCTTTGCATTATCTATTTTTACTTCAGCAAAGCTGTTTATGTGCTGTTATTCATACTGTTCAACAATGTTTATTCTTGGTTGTATAATGAGAGAATGTATCTCAAGAAAAACCATTCTCTTCCTGTTGCTTTCTGATTTCTATAGCATTTAGGTTGATAATCCTCTTGGACATTTTCCCTGAAATGCATATTAGGAAATTTCCAAAATTACTTTGTCTCACTTTGAGGTACAATTTCCAAACCAAAATATATGACCTAATCTTCTTCTAAATTAGTCTGGCAAGTCTCTCAGTTGTATCAAGTATAAAACTGATGTTAAAGAAGGAAGCCCATCAGCACCTCCTTGTGGTAACTTGAGTTGGCAGCTTAAGAGCAATGTCTACAGCCTGAAAATTTAATTTTTAAAAGCAAATGACAAAACTTATGGTTATGAAATATAGATTTTTTTAATGTAAACTTTTTAAGAGGACTCAGCTCTTTCCTGGGGGGGGGGGGGGAGAAATATACTGGACAAGAGCAATACAATCTTTAAGGTATGATGAGAGTCGAGTAGAAGGTCAGGCTAGGTAACAAGATGGATTAGAAATTGGGCAAAACAGCGAGAGTCAAGTGAGCTTTCTCCGAGAGTAAGAAGTAATCATTTAAGTGATCTGGTGTCAGAAGTTTTAAAATTTGCAGATGATAGCTGGGGGGGGGTGGGGGGGTGATGATTGATGATGTTAGAATTTGTATAAGAATACAAGAAAACCAGAACAGATCTGCAGACTAGAGAAACAGATCTGGAACCAGAAAATGCATGAATTAGTAAAAATGACTACATTAGTTGGTTAGATCATGAAGACTGTAAGCAAATTCTTGTCTTTATTTCTACAGGAATAGATCCACGTCATGTTTAACATTGGCTAGGTCACATTTGAAGTACTTGTGTCTGCTCTGTAAGCAATAAAAGAATGTGGAACTGCTGGTCAAAGTAAAGAAAATATATGCAGAAATGTTATCAGAATTGAGAAGATGCAGCTATCAGACAAGATTAGGTAGGCTTGGGCTCTTTTCTTGTGAAAAAGGGAAAGCTAAAAGAAGATTTGCTGGAGCTTTTTAAAATTGTAACTAGGTTTGATAGACTAGAAGCTGTTTCATGTGAGTAAGAGGAGTAAGAGAGCATTTATATACCTGTTAATAGATGACAGATAATTGAAGAAACATTTCTTTACATTAGAACGTGGAGCTTGCAGATACGTAGACTGATCAAGAAGGGAATGGAGTGATACAAAAGCACAGTGGAAGAGTGAATTAAAATGGGAGGGCATGGACCATTTGGCCCAAGTGTTTGATTTTGTGCAATTTTATATAATTCTGTAATGCTGCTAATTTTTTTAAAACTATGTAACCACATTTTTGGATGTATCATTTTTGAATGCACTCCTGGAAATGTATATTTTTTGCATACTGCATTAGCTTTCCATGTTTTCTTCCTAAATTGTCAGATATTAAGATTTTTACTCAAGATAGATAGTTCCTAATTGTTGACTAATTTCATTTGAATTGTGGATTTAAAAGTTTCTCTACAATGCTCTGTAGATGAACATGCCTGCGTGACTGACTTCATTCAACAATCTGGATGCATTTTTGCAGGAGCTGGTTTAACTTCTGAATTCTGTTAAATTTACAGATACAGATTCTTTTTTTTATTCAGTTCTCTACTCCCATCCTCCTTTATTAAAACTTGCATTTTCATTTATACCATGAATTTGTAAACACTGAGTGTATCCATCATGCATCTTCTCTGCCATCATTCTCTAGAACAAATTCAGCAATCCATGCTGCTTTCAAATACTTTATGCATTTGTCATTGCCCTTATTATTTCCTTTTACTTTGCGAGTTATTTCATTTTTAGCCCTTTCCTATATCCTCATCATACATCGCTAATTATTTTGGTTTGAAAGTGATATAGTTTTATAATGCATCATCTTTATCTTGTTTTTGCAAAGCTTTTGATTAATTGTTTTTAATTACACCACTACCCATGTCCTCTCAATTGAATGCTGGTTCTAGCCGTGTGGCAATTGATGTCAGAAATACTGTTTGTAAGCTTTGTGTATGAATGCTTAATGATCTTGTGTAGCTTTCCCCTCAGCCGTATTTTACATAATCCTGTTTATTTAAAACGAGGAAACTTGAAGTTCTGGTCAAAAGAATGAAGAAATCCTTAATAATTAAATCATTACTTGTTTTAGGTTATTTCTGAGTTGAGTTGCAAAAGATACACAATTTGACTAGTATTTGCACCACCAACCCCTGCCTATGTTTCTCTGCCTTTTCTTTGCAAAAGGTACTAGAAGAAACTGCAGACAAATTAATGTCAATATATATCAGCATTCTTTCACCTTTCTTCCATAATTAAATTACTGCAGGCTCAGGCTCTCCCCAGGTTACAAACACCCATACAAATGAGCGGTGGGATGGATGGGGATAGATTTGCATCTTCTGGGTGGGAATGGGGCATTTCCACATACTTTCTCTCCCTAACCCCACACCCCCCTCCCCCGGTCGCAACAATCGGGCTGGGTCGCAAAAGCAACTAGTAGGCTCACTCACTCGGTGAGGCCAGCTGGCGGATGCCCGCTCTCCTGTCACAGCTGTTTTTGTGATCCTCTCCCACATACTGTTTTTGTTCATTTCCAACTTAAGGAAAGTTCAAGTTATAAATGGTTCTCAGGAATGAAACCTTCGTAAACGGGGGACGGCCTATATAGAACATTGAATATGTTATGGAGAATCTCATTCAGATACTTTTTGTAGTATGGTTTGAATTTTTAAAAAATGAATCAGAAATGCTGTAGTTAATGTATACGATAGAGATAAAAATGCATTAAAGGCCCAAATGGTTCCTCCCATGTATTTGCTATGCCCAGCAATTTGCTTGTAATTCTTTAAGACTTGCTGATTCTCATTGAATCCTTCAAGACTTCAAAGTTTATGTAATCTTGCACTCAGAAAATTAATAGAATTATTTTTTTCCCCATGTGTTTTCAAATATAGCAAGGTCCATGGAAATCTACTGGAAGGGAGAACAAACCTGGCTTGCATTTCTCTGGCCAAGATTCAGCATTTACAAGCCCTATTGCAATGATCAAACCTCCAGCACAGTTCAGTAGCAGTTCTTGTCACATCTCTCCAAGAGAGGTATGATAATGATGCAAGTCTGTTATCTAATTAGCTCTGAATGACATTACCATTTATTTTCTTTGTCTCCTAATTGAGATCTCCTCTGAAGATTATCTTGGAAATTCTAATCTGTCTGAGATCTGAACTGACCCAATTATGGAAAGATGATCAGTAACACATTCTTAGTTTTTTTTTCTTGCACACTTTTTACATACTCCACTGGAGTAATTTGTCTGTATGTGAAATGATGGGAGTTTATTCTGGTATTGCTACAAGTGCAAAGCATAGAAGGGAAGTGTTCTCTTGTACATGTTGTAAGATTGCTCTTTTTGTCAATAGCTTCATACTTGGGAACATAACAAAAAAGAGTGGAATCATTCACTCAGTTGACTCATGGCTAATCTGTACCTCTACTTCATTTATATTCCATATCCCTTTATATCTAAACCTACTAAAAATTGTAACACAGTTTGGGAATTTTAGTTCACCCTGCGTCATTGAAAGTTCCAGATTTTGGCTGAGTAAATGCTTCATGGTTTTGCCTCCAAATGAAGGAACACAAATTTTAAGATTATGCCCTCTTATTCTCAAGTTCTCCTCCAGAGGGTTTTTACCCAAGGAAACTGGTTATCTGTACCTGCTGTTAGATTTCATTTCCTTGTAAGGTCTCCCACTGTGTCATGCCTCTACCTCCTGCATTGGTTTTCTTAGTGCCCGAACATGTCTTGAAAATTTAAGATAATCCAGTGATGCATATTCTTGTCTGCTGTAGCATCATTCCTGTCTGTCTTAAGTTGCATTGAAGTGCCTCAGTGACTTATTTTTGATTGAACTTTTGATTACCTATTTTGGTTACAAAGCTTGTAGCATTGTTCACAGGAACAAAATTAATTCTGGTGCTAATTTTTGCTGTTCGTGAAATCAGATGAAAATACTTTGTACCTCTGTTAAAATAACATTGCTAGTCAAGACCTGTGTTCTCCCATGCTTGTATTATAAATTTTGATTCCATTTTAAAATTTATTTGACGTGTATGTATCTTCAACTTTGAATAATAATGTTTTGAGAATACATATTTATAAATTTTAGTGACCTTAACAGGAGGAAAATTGTACTGAATGTGCGTTTCACTTACCTCAACATTGTTTTATTACCAGACTCCTTCAAGCACCACTCCTCCTATTGAGATGAATACCAGTCGACTTATAAAAATGACTCGTGTGAAGACTGACAAGAAGAGCGAGTTTTTGAAGGGATTAAAAGATGACCGGAATGGCGAAATCTCAGAACACAGAGATTTCAACAAATTAGAAGTTAGTGAAATAACAGATTTTCATTTTAAATTTAACAGTTTATTTCATTCCTCAAGCATTCACTGGAGCAACTTGGTTGGAGCTGCAGTAAGTTCTGGAGTACAAATCTTCATTACTGCAATTGCTGGTCCCACTGCCTTGCCTGTTTCCAGCATTCTTAACCATTGCTTAATGTCGTGTGGATTGGCTGAAGTCTGGCTGCTGTGAAAGTGGGGATCACAGAAAGAAGTCACAATGGATCATATGCTTGATACTTCTGGCTGAAAATGGCCATTAGGTATTTAATTGTTCCCCCACCATTCAGGACTAGATGTGGTAGGATAGCAGAGCTTCAGTCATTCCTTGTCATTCTGATATTGCTTGGCTCTAGACTTGGATGCTAGTATGCATGTCATCCTGTGTTGCAACTTCCCTGAGTTGGCACTTCACACCACTCCTCAATGAATTGGAGCTGTTTCCTTGGTTTGATAGTAATGGATGAGTGAAGGATGTGCAGGTTATGGAGGTGGCCATATACATTGATGCTGCTGTTGCCGATCCAAGGTATCTCAAGAATGCTCAGCTTTCAGATGGTATATCTGTTCTGATTCAATTCCGTTTGGCACAGTTGTGGTGCAATGCCCCATGAAGGAGGGTATATATGTAAGGCTTGTGCAGTGGTTACTTCTGTCGATGCTATCATGAACAGGTCCATATGCCACAAGTGGTTTGTGAGGACCCCTTGTCTTGTTTCACTCACTGTCCTCCACAGACTTGGCATTGGTGTCCATCAGGACTCATCCAGCCTAGTCAGAGGTGATGCTACCAAGCCGCTCTTTCCACCCTCACCCAAATACATTCTATGCCATTGCTACATGTCATAGTGCTTCCAAGTATTGCTGATCATGCAGTAGTATTGATTCATTAGTGAGGGAAGATGATAGATGGTAATCAGGAGGTTTCCTTACTGACATTTAACATGATGCCATGAGAGGGTGCAGAAAAGATTCACAATGATGTTGTCTGGATTGGAGGGAGAGATTGGATAGGCTAGGTCTTTTTTCCCCTGGAATGAAGGAGGCTGAGAGGTGACACGATAGAGGTACATAAAATTATGAGGGGCATAGATGGGATGGACAGTCAGCATCTGTTTCCCATGGTAAGGATGTCTGGAAACTGGAGGCAAAAGTTTTTAGAGGGGATATGAGGGGTAAATTTAAGGGGCGTCCTGACAGGTACTTGAATGAGCAGGAGGGATATGGAATTAATGCAGGCAAGTGGGAGTAGTATTGATGGGCATGAAGGCTGGCATAGATGCAGTAGGCAGAACTGTTGCTATGCTGTACAGCTCTGTAAATTGAGTTCTAGATTCAATGTTGAGTGTGCCAAAGACTGCTTCCTCCTGCCTGCACACCAATCCCACCACCTCTGGTGGATCCATTCAGTCAGTGAGATGTGAAGTAATTAAGATTTGTGATGGAGGGAACGGACACATTGAAAGGTATGATTCTGTGACTGTGACTGTGACTATGACTTTGTCAGCTGTTGTTTGATTATTCCTCGGGATAGCTCGCGATTTGGGCACTCGTCCCCCAGATGTTGGTGAAGAGCACTTTGCAACGTATGTAGGCTGGGGGCAACTTGGCCAATGTCAGGTAGTCTAATTTTTTTATTTTTCTGTTTGAAAGTAGCAGTGTAGTACAGTTGAGTGACATGTATGGCCATTTCATAGGGGATTTAAGGGTTAACCCTATTATTGGTTCTGGCATCACATATAGTTCAAACCAAGTAAGGATGCTGGAATGTAGGTCATTAGTGAACCAGATGGGATTTTATGGCAATCCAGTAGTTTTTGTAGTTATCATTACTAACTGCTTGTTTTCCCCCCAAATTCCAGATAATTGAATGAATTTAAATTCCACAGCTGGCATAATGAGATTTGAATTTGGGTCCCTAGATTGTTAGTCCCAGTCTCTGGATTATTAATCTGGATTATTGTAGCATATAAATATTACCTTAAAGTAATATTTTTTTCTATTTAGATCCCAACTCGTATTCTTCACTTTTCCAGTGACAAGCTATTCTGATAACTTTGAATTGAGGTCAAGCATTTCATGACCAATTTGTAAAAAATTTGAAGGTCAGAAGTAGAGTTTTTGGAGAATCCTGTAGTAATGTTGGTGAAACCACTTTCTTGATATGACTTGATACAGAACTATTAAAACTGAAATTGTTGATAATTTTTAAAAGGAATTTGCTGATACAACTGCTTTAACAACTGTCAGAAATATTCGGCTACTGTTAATGTTATTGTGTTTATGCCTGAAGTTCTTGTACCAAGAATTAAACCATGTGCCCAAGTGCACATCACTGAAAAATAATGAAGAAAACATATTTTCCTTTAATTTGTCATGACATAAAACTTTCACTTTTGCTCACATTTCTATCATATTTTATTAATGTGTTATTTTGTGTTATCAAGGTAATTAGTATAATTATATACTTCCCAGTACTCTTTAAAATCAAAAACAAAACAAAAATACTTTGGTTGCTGTAAATCTGATACATAATCAGAAAATGCGAGAAATAGTCTACAATTCAGACAACAAATGTAGAGAGTAAAAAAAACAGAATTAACAGCATCATGATGAAAAATCATCAGCCTGAAATGTTAACTCTGATTCTCACTACACAGATGGCAAGTGCATACTTCCATTTTCCATTTACTTATCAAAATGTTACTTATTTATCAATAATCTGAAATAAGTTGGAATTGAAACAGTAACTTCTAAAATCAATATTCCAAAGCATTCTTGGCCACTTTCTGATTCTGCATTAGCACATTGTTCATTTTAACTCTTTCCCATCCCATAGGACTGTGTCCATGATATTCCAGAACGCAAGGAAAATGGGAAAGCAAATGGTCATCAGCATAACCTCTCCTCCTTTGGTCCAGAAAAAAACTACCTTTCCAGTTCTCTTGAAGCAGAGCATAGGTATGAATATTTGGTTGTTTGTCAGACTTGTGATAAAATTATTTAAGTTCTTACATCAAACTAGATGATACTTTGAGATTACGATTTGGTACAGACTGGTACATATCTGACAGTCTACAGAGAGAAGGTTCTTTGCAAAATTGAATTCAGATAGTTTTGAGTGTGGTTTCACAGAAGAAGTTTGTCTTTAACTTCAAATGACTTAACACAAAATAAACATTCTTTCAGAAAGGATTATGATCCCTATGAAGGAGCTATATATCACTTAGGCCGAGAGGTGATCTTACTTGAGGGACTCCAGCAAGTTAAAGCATTATCCCCACATCAACCATATGAAGTTCACAAGACTTGTACGTTTGAGTGAGATCATCTCATTTCTGTTAATTCGTCATTATCTTCTGCCTTTGCCAAGGGGCGGCCCTGAGATATGGGAAATGGTTGATGTTTTCCAGGATTGACGGTGAACCTTTATTGTCAGAGGACAGGGTGGTGCATTGGTGGCAGGTTCACAGAGGACATTTGTTTTGTGCATGTTGAGTATAAGGCCCACCCTTTCATAGGCTTCAGTTAAAGCATCAGTGGTAGCTTAGCTCCACATGATGACAGAGAGAATGTGTAAACTGCACATAGAAGCGAAGGTGATGTTTGAACTCAGATAACTGGAACTGAGGCAACATAGTAAAGGGTATAGTAATGCCCCATCTCAAAACACGCACACAATTTAGTTTAAGGTTTGATCTCTTGTTTTCCTTTAGCTGTTGGAATTAAACCTGTTTTCATATAACCATTATTGAAGGATATTTCAGTTAGATGATCTCATTTGCCCTTGGTAAATGTGCTTAACACCAACTAAGGGAAGTCCACCTTGACGTTAGTCAGGTAAAGCCCACTTGAAGTGTGCAGTGTTTCCCTTGGATGAGCTCTTGCAAATAAAGTCAATTTCAACTGTATGACTATCCACTGACCTTGGAGAACTGGGGTTGCTGCTGAAGAGCAACATATGGATCCTAACAGCTGAAGATCCAGATCAATGGAACACTACCACCCAATGATAATAACTGTAATGTGAAGGTCTCTTTGTAAACTTTGTGTGATAGCAGCAGTATTAACATTTGAACTTGTATTTTTGCACAGATTATTGAAAGCAATGGGTTGGCAAGAGTGCCCTGAGAATGATGATAACTTCTCACCTCTGACTGAAGATGAGCTCAGGGAGTTTCAGGCTAAAATTGAGCAGGTATATGCATTACATCATTTTAAGAGTAACATTTCATTGAATCGTCCTTTGTTTAAATACATGAACTAATTCTGTTTTTTTTTTGATGTTCAACCTGTAACATCATGAGTTTGAGCTCAACAGTTCCATATTATTTTGATCTTCTTTGAATCTTTTCTGCCCTTCAAATAAACACCATGTTTCCTTGAGAATAAAGAACTGAGTCATGAACAAGATTGACATCAAGTTATTTTGGTTGAATGTCAAGAACTTCTTTTAAAAAGCCATTCTTATCATATCAAAATGTTGGCATCATAATTTGCCAACATAATATTCAGTATCATTTATGTTATTGTTAAAATGCCAGTTTTGGTAATGGCCAATTCAAAATCATTTATCCTGTTTAAAATAGTTCTTGGTTGTTGCTTTGAGATGCCTCAGTTCTAAATTCCTCTATTAAGACTATATTGTTTCCCTTCATTTGTTCTAAATAACTGAGCAAAGAAAAAGAAGATTGAATTTTGCTGTTCTATTTTCTACAGTGTAATTTAGATGAATGAAAGCTTTTTGTTCCAACAGTCTACATTCAACATGTAAGCATTAGACTTTTGGTTAAATATCTGCCATATTTTCCTTTTTCTTTTTTCTCCTCTGCCTTTTTTTTCCTCCTCCACCTCTCTTGATCTTCTTTCTGTCCCTCCATCCTGTAATGAGGAGCTAATTTTGTTTTTTTGATGAGTGAGGCTCGATTGACCAAGCTTCCTTTAAATCTGAAAGTAAATCTAAAACAATTGCACTGATTTTCACAGGATAAGCGTTGTTTGGGTCATATTTGGGTTCACTTTTATAGAACTGAATATTTTATTTAAGCGTGTTTGGTACGAAGGAACACCTGTGGCTAATCTAAATTTTTTCTGTTGTTCTTTGCAGCTGAAGAAAAATGGCTTTAGGAAAAATGGTTTTCAATTGAAGAACCCATGTACAGCTTTACATTTCGCCCAATGGAGAGGCACTTTCAGTCCAGGGCTTCCTGAAGACTCAGATTCTGAAACTAGCAGTAGTACCAATTCTGATGATGATGCCTAAACTTGATACAAATGGAATTCACGTTATATGTTTTCTTATAGCTGAAGGACTAAACTTACTAAAGCTCTTTTGGCACAGAGTTATATTTTTCCATGCACAAAGGGAGATGATCATATCCCAAAGAAGAGAATTTGCTTGTCAAGCTTTTTTCTTTTTTCTTTGACCAGCTGGTCCTGTTGAATGCTTCGTAGAATGAAATATGTCAATAAAGAAGAAAAGGGGGCAAAGCACATAATGAGTAATCATTTGCAAGGAAAAAATGGGTATTTTTTTTTCAAAAGCTTGGAGAAAAAAAACATTTGCAGACAATTAGTAGGAATAGCAATGTGATAGAACAAGCAGTATAAGAGACAAATTCTTAATATTGATAGATTGTCAAAAATAATGCTAACTACATATGTTTTTCAATGTCGTGACATTTTGAGAAGAAGAAACAAACTTTGTCACCAGAGGTTTATCTCCATTTCTTTGGTACAGTTGTAAAATATTCACAATAGGAGCTTTTAAGTTCTTCAAACAGCCTTGATATTCAGGGTGGATTGTAAAATATAAATTTTGTGAAATTTCAAAGATTAAGATTATTTTGATAACGTTATTTACAAATTTAAAAAAGTGGCTATCACATATGAATATCTGTATGAGAAAAACTACTGCATTAAAATAACTTGGAATAAATATTTTGCATCAGTTTGCCAAAATGGTTTATGTTTTAACAATTTTATTGGGATCTTTCTTTACATTTCTGTATAACAAAAACTTTTTTCAGAGTAAATCATCTACTGCAATGAAAGTCAACCAAACTTATGCTGATATTCAGCCAGCATGCATTACGTGAACAAACATCAGCATTCAGTACATCAGTTCCAAAATTGTCTACTGTTTTGATAAAGTCCTAGAAGCCTATAATTGTTCTTGGGGCTCACATCCATTGAGTGTTACTTCATAGCTATAAAATATCAACCTTGTTTTTAAGTAGTTTGAAGTATTTCTTTATCTTTGAATGGTTATTTGATTACTTTATCTTGGCACTTGGTCAATGATTTTGCAGCTCAATTCAAGAAGACGGTTGCTCTTTGAGAATCAGCAAAGTCCTTGTGATGATCATGTTTCCTAAAGTAGAAAGAGGTAGGAAATTTGAGATTATTGACCATACAGTTATATATCCAAGTCAAACCATATGAGATTTTGAAAACCTGGTAAATTGGTTTATTATTGTCATACGTACCAAGGTACAGTGAAAAACTGGTCTTGCGTACCCTTAATACAGATCAATTCGTTACACAGTGCATTGAGGTAGTACAAGGTAAAACAATAACAATGCAGAATAAAGTGTAACAGCTACAGAGAAAGTGCAGTGCAGGTAGATAATAAGGTGCAAGGTCATAATCAGGTAGATTGTGAGGTCGAGTCCATTTTATCGTACTAGGTAACCGTTCAATAGTCTTATAACAATGGGATAGAAGCTGTCCTTGAGCCTGGTGGTACGTGCTTTCAGGCTTTTGTATCTTCTGCTCAATGGGAGAGGGGAAAAGAAAGAATGTCCAGGCTGGGTGGGGTCTTTGATTATGCTGACTCCTCTACCGAGGCAGCGAGAAGTATAGACAGAGTCCATGGAGAGGAGGCTGGTTTCCGGAATGCCAAGAGGCAATACCGACTCAAAATATAGTCCCAGACCAGCCATCAGTTATGGCAGGGCTTACATGCCATAACAGACTACAAGACGAAGCTTTATCTTTATCTTTATTTCTTTATTTGTCATTGTACTGTTGCAACAACAACACAACGAGATTACAATGGCACTCCCTTGCCTAATAAAAACCAAAACAATAAATTGATAAGAGCAATTATAACTATAAAATAAAACAAACATACTTACACAAATATAAAGTATAAAAATATATAAAAAGGCAGTGTGCAAATGAACCATGATAATAATAATACTGATAATCAGCAGCATATCAATATATTAAATAACACCATGATGAGTCCAGCCGGTAAAGGGGGGAAGACAGTATGTGTGTGTATGTATGTATAGGAGGTGTCAGTCCACGTTCAACAATTTAACAGCTTTGGGGGAAAAAAGCTGTGTTTCAGTCTTGTAGTGTGTTTCAGCTGTGTAGTTGACAACAGCGCATCCCTTCCTGATGAGCTCAACACATTTTATGTGCGTTTTGAACAGAAGGGAAGTGGATTGTCACCACCGACCCTGATAGCCTCCAATGCAATTGAACCAGTGGTCACCGTTGAGGACGTAAGGTCAGTCTTCCGGAGAGTGAACACAAGGAAAGCATTTGGCCTAGATGGTGTCCCAGGCCATGTGCTCAGATCTTGTGCTGATCAGCTGACAGAAGTATTTGCAGACATATATAACCTCTCCCTGCTTTGATCTCAGGTTCCCACCAGTTTTAAGAAGACCACTATCATCCCGGTACCAAAGAAAAGTAAGGTAATATGCCTTAATGACTACCGACCAGTGGCTCTGACATCCACCATCATGAAGTGCTTTGAGAGGCTGGTCACTGCAATTCGCCTATTGCTGAAACAGGTCTACACTGGATGCCATCTCCCTGGCCCTATATTCAGCTCTGGAGCATCTGGACAGTAAAGACACCTATGTTAGACTACTGTTTATTGACTACAGCTCTGCCTTCAATCCTATTATCCCAAGCAAACTTGTCACCAAACTCCGAGACCTTGGACTCATCACCTCCCTCTGTGACTGGATCCTTGACTTTCTAACCAACAGACCACAATCAGTGAGGATAGGCAGCAATACCTCTGGCACGATTATTCTCAACACTGGTGCCCCACAAGGCTGTATCCTTAGCCCTTTACTCCCTATATACTCATGACTGTGTGGCCAGATTCTGCTCTAACTCCATCTACAAGTTTGCAGGTGATACCACCGTTGTAGGCCACATCTCAAATAGCAATGAGTCGGAGTACAGGAAGGAGATAGAGAGTGTAGTGACATGGTGTCATGACAACAACCTTTCCCTCAATGTCAACAAAACAAAAGAGCTGGTCATTGACTTCAGGAAAGGGGGTGGTGTACATGCACCTGTCTACATCAACGGTGATGAGGTCGAGAGGGTTGAGAGCTTCAAATTCCTGGGAGTGAACATCACCAATAGCCTGTCCTGGTCAAATTACATAGATGCCATGGCCAAGAAAGCTCACCAGTGCCTCTACTTCCTCGGGAGGCTAAAGAAATTTGGTTTGTCCCCTTTGACACTCACCAACTTTTATTGATGCACCATAGAAAGCATCCTATCTGGATGCATGACGGCTTGGTACGGCAACTGCTCTGCCCAGGACTGCAATAAACTGCAGAGAGTTGTGGACACAGCCCAGCGCATCAGGGACACCAGCCTCCCCTCCTTGGACTCTGTCTTTACCTCTCGTTGTCTTGGCGCGAAGCAGCCAACATAATCAAAGGCCCCACCCACCCAGGTCATTCTCTCTTCTCTTCCATCAGGTAGAAGATACAGGAGCCTGAGGGTACATAGCACCAGGCTAAAGGACAGCTTCTACCCCACTGTGATAAGACTATTGAATGGTTCCCTTAGGATGAGATGGACTCTGACCTCACGATCTACCTTGTTGTGACCTTGCACCTTATTGCACTGTACTTTGTCTGTAGCTGTGACACGTTACTCTGTACTATTATTGTCTTTACCTGTACTACCTCAATGCAGTCTGTACTAACTCAATGTAACTGAATTGTGTAATGAATTGACCTGTACGATTGGTATGCAAGACAAGTTTTTCCACTGTACCTCGGTACAAGTGACAATAATAAACCAATACCGTTGTCCTATGCCATTGCTGGTTTCATCCTTTTCATCAATGAAGCGGATAAAGAGGTTTGCTGTTAAAGGAACCTTGATGGGCTGGTGTGTTTCATCCCGTAGGTCCACTAATATTGCAATAGTAATAGAAATGATAAATGGTTGATATGTTGTATTCTGGATGGCAGTGGCCTGATATCACATGTTTTGGTATTCAAAACAGCACTTAGAAACTTTTATTTTTGGCGATGGTGAACTGGGAATAGTTCACATTGACTGTCATGACATTAAAGTGAAATTTGATATGCCGTTCCGTTTTATACCTGGAGAAGCTGAGAAGAAAGTACAGCAAACTAAAATCTAGTAGGTTGGCTTCTAATGGCTGGATATCAATACTTATTTATAAGATCCTGGCATCTTATTAAGAGACTTCTGATAGACTCAGTTTGTGTAACTATCAGGACAAATACAGCATTAGCTGAAGTGTTTTGAAAGCCTTTTCTATGGCATATTAAATTCTAAAAGAAATACTAATATGTAGTTCTACAAATGAGTCAAAAGGTAGAAAATTGATTCACTTAATTTGATTTTTGCTTTCTTAATGTGGTAATGCATTTTGCACAATTCAATTGGATCACAACAGTCATTCTTGCAAAGATTACCAAGTCTCAGTGCCTCGCCTTCCTAGAGTATCCTAGCAACGATAATCATTCAAACCAAACAATACACTACTCTGAAATGCAGTCCATCTTAATGGAGATATTTTAGAAAAAAATGGGGAAAACTGAATGCCTCAAATTACTGGAGTAACAGGTTTGTTGCCATGGGGTGATGGGATTGGTGGCAAATGAATTGGCAGTCTTAAATTGAAAAGGTGTTCTGTGCATTTTGCTAGAGTTTTTACAATACGTCAGTTGTTAAGGGTTTTTGACGACGTCAAGAGAACATCTGAATGCAAATTATTTAAAACGACACCTTTTGGACTTGATTGTAGAAACAGTTGGCACCTAGTTCTGTTGTTACATTGATTTTACTGCAGTTAATTATTTTGACTTCTGCTTTTTCTTGTGGGAAAGAGAAACTACATTGCAAAATTAAAGTTGCAGATTACTCAAAGTAAGAAGTCTGGAGATCAAAAATGACATTGAGGTAGTTTCTGGATTTCTCTGGATTTTCCAAAGAACAAGAGAAGCTCTTGAATGCCTGTTGGTAGAATGTTGTGTTATTTGTTGAGAAAGATTGAAAACTTATCTGATCGCACAGGTTTGTGAGTTTGAATCCTACCAAGCTTTTGTCTTAAAGTAACTGAGGAAGACTTGGACTTCAAAATGGTGGATTCAGGGAATTTCCATTGCCACGATTGTAACATGAACTTCAGATCCTTGGGACTATTGGAGAAGCACAAGGACAAATTTTGTATTGGCGGTTATGTTGGAGATTCTTCCTTGTTAAATGAAAACCCAAGAAACTGCCTGCTTAAAGATCAGAGAAATGGAGTTGGCAGAATAAATGAACCAAGAAAAATAAACACACCAGATGATATGGTAAGGCAAATGTATGCATTTTTATCATTTTCAAAATAATTTGCACTGTTTTGCATTCTCTAATCCCCTAAATCTGATAACTGCAGGTGCTCATTTTCTTTGGCATTCTGCCTTCTCACACTCTCGTGCATTTGTTGTGTAACACTTATCTCTTTTCCACATAGTGCTGCTTTCTCCATTTCTTTGTAAACTGGTGTACCGTGAGCAGAGAGATCCATTATAGTCAAAGCTCCTGCTGGTAATCATGATAAGGAGTGTAAAGTGGGGCATTTTGCTCCTCATTTGATCCATTTAGAAAGTCAGTTCAAATTATCCTTCAACTACACCAGTAAAGATGATCAACCAATTATTTGCACAGTGAAATGTAGAACATCCTTCAAAAGTTCAAAACAATGCTTTGAAATGATATAATTAAAATTCTTAATTTCAGTGAGTCACAATAGGTTATGTGGTTCAAATATTTGATTAGTAGTGACTTGAAGTAGGCCAGGCACATTATACGACATGCTGTTTATGAAACTGTTTTGTCTCTCATAGTTTTGTACTTTTGGACATGGTTTTTGTTTTTGTGCCATGAACTCCTCTATTTGAAGATTTTCCACACTTAATAGCTAAGCTCTCCATTTTCAATGCATTAATGGTAATGTTATGCTATACCATTTGTGTGCCATGGATTAATTAGATACAGTTGCTCTTCATTGTGATGTTCATAAACTAATTGAATTCAATTGATGTGCATCCCCAGAAGAATAAGAATGTTCTTTCTGGACTGATAGCTGAAAATATGACATCTCTGTTGAAGAAAGGCCAACGTGATATTGTGAGCAATTTAAAAACCAATTATCCCAATCTTGGGTTAGCTTCAAGGGGCCATGCAAAGGTTTGCACCCATATTTTGAAGGACATGTTTCTTTTTAAGAATATCAGGTATGAATATTTGAAGGGCAAGTTGTCTCTATCAAAAGTAATAGTGTTTTAAGAGAATAATGTTATGTTGAAGGAAATACTGTGATTATAAATTTGGATTCTTCAAAAGACATCAAACAAGGTGACTTGATGTAGAGGTCAGAATTGTACTCTCAAATATGGTCAAAGATTCTGCATATATTTTTGTTATTTCTCTCCAGTCACGTTGCTCTGAAATTCAACCCAGCGCAGCACATATCTTGCAAGGCTTTACTTTAGAAATACAGCACAAAAATAATCCATTTACCCCCCAACCAGATCAGGTTGATGTTTATTCTCCTTGTAAACCCCCTCCAATCTTTCCCCTCTAGACCTGTTAATATAACCCTTCTCCCTTGTCCAACTTCCCTTTAAATGTGTTTAAATTAACTCCTTAAATGGAGTGCAATAAAGACTTTACAGACGATGCAAAAATTGGCTGTGTGGTGTTCAATGAAGAAATAAGCCAAGGACTACAGGAAGATGTAGATTATCTGATCAATTAGGCAAAGAAAGTTTCATCCATAGAGTTCTGAAGTAATGCATTAACACAAGATTACAGAATACACAATAAGTAACAGGATAGGGAGTGGTATGGAGGAACAGAGAAACTTTGGAGTGTATGTACATAGATCCTTAAAGATGTGGGACAAGTCTCGGGTAACTGGAAAGGCAGATGAGATGTTATCCTTTATTAGATAAGGCAAGGAATATAATGGGAGGTTTTGCAGAACCTATTTTCAATGCTAGTTAGGCTACAGTTTTGAGTGCTGCTTAGTTCTGGCCACCACGTTATAGGAAAGATGTGATTGTGCTAAACAGGATGCAGCACTAATTTAGGATGATTGTGCCAGGAGTACCATAAAATGGTAACTCTGAGGAAAGATTACATAAACGAGGTCTGTTCTCTTTGGAACAGAGGAGAGACTTAATTGAGGTGTACATAATTATGTGGGGTCCAGATAGAGTAGGTAGGAAGGACATTTTCCTCAGCAGAGGGTTCAAAAAACAAGTTGGTAAAGAATTCAACTAATTCGGGGAGAGATGAGGAAAATTTTCTTCAGCCAGAGGGTGATTGGGGTCCAGAACACACTGCCTGGAAGGTATGTTTTTGAATTGTACTCGGGTGTGTACTTGAAGAGTGGATGATTGCAGCTTCAACAAAACACGGGACATAGCCTAGTTGATGGAGACCCCATCCACAACCATTCACTCACTCCACCATTAACGCACTCATCTGCAGGATGTACTGCAGCAAGACTCCTTTGACAGCATTTTCCAAACCCACCACCTCTACCAGTGAGAAGGACAAGAGCAGCAAAAGCCTGGGAACACCACCACCTGGAAGTTGTCCTCCAAGCCACACCCCATCCTGACTTGGAAGTATATCACCGTTCCTTCACTGTCACTGGGTCAAAATCCTGGAACTCCATCCCTAACAGCATTGTGGATATACCTACACAAGGATTGTAGTGGTTCAAGAAGGCAGCTCACCATCACCTTCCGGGGCAATTAGGAATGGAGAATTGCTGGCTCAGTTATGAAGCCCACGTCCCTTAAGTGAATAAAAAAAAAGAGCCACAAGCCTCAGGATTACAGACCAAATGCTGGAGGGTAGGATTAGGCTGGGTAGCTCTTTGACAATTGGTGCAGGTGTGATTAATATTTGGAGTATGACAGGTGAGGCACAATTGGTAGAAATCTCATCCAAATCAGGAGGTTGTGGACTCGAGTCCCACTTAAGAGATGTAAAGACAGACACTTAAGCTGATTCTACAAATGAGGGAGTTGTCTTTCAAAAGAGGCACTAATGTAAGTGGCTTTGCTTTCAGGTGTTTACTAAAGATTCTGCTGCAATATTTCAAAAGAATTTATTCCTGGCCAATATTTACCCCTCCAATCAACATTGCTAAAACCAATTATCTCATCATTACAGGAGCCTTCCTGAAGAAATCTAGTAGTAATAACACTTTAAAAGTACAATATTGATGTAAAGAGCTTGGGTACTATGTAAATCTTTATTAATGTTGGCTGCTCTGTTGTGGACATCATCCATCACATACCTTGTAACTGCTATACTTTGGAAATTTCAGTGGTCTGCTTCTGTTAATGCAAGTAAGAAAACGTTTTATTTCCTGAAGCAAATACAGTAATGATGGCTCAGATTAGATGGGAAAGCATGGAAACTCATTCCTAAAGCATTGTAATCCAATGTAGGATTGCTTTCTCCAAGTAACACTCATTGCACATGTGTTTTGTCAGGGATAAAACCAGCATGTCACCTGGATATGAAACATTTTTAGAAAAGCCAATAGATGAGATAAATTTAATAATTCTTTTGGATTCAGCATATAAAATTGTAATCCTAAAGGAGTGGGCGAGGAATTGTATTCTCTCATTCTGTTGATTTTTAACAAAGTCTGAAAGGAGAAGATGTTTTAAATTGATGCATCAAAAAGCTTCAGATTGCCTTCCCATTACCACAAAAGAGAATCTTTTCTCATGCTGTCCGACCTCTCCCGCTCCCACTCCCTATCCCCAGCTGCCCTCTTCTATACACAACCAGCCGCTTTTTTATACCATCCCCTTCTGGTTGGCCTTTTAATGCATAGTCTATGTACTCTATTTAATGGGAAAGGGCAACTGGTTAAAAAGTTACTTTCATGTATTCAAAGTGTAACCTTTCAACGTGATAAATCAGTAGGTTTTTTTTAGGATCTTGCTTAGAATAGACTATTACTGTTGAAGAGCACACTTCTCTTGATTGTTTTTAAATCTCATTTCCCCGATCCTGAACCCTGAATAGGATAGTATTATATTACAGTTCCAATAGAAGCAGCAGTGTGCTGGACTAACCTGCTGAAATGAAAACATTTCCTCAAATTGGGGCAAATTCATTCTAGAATACTTCAGGGACTATCAACTCAGTTTTAGCTCCTGTCAATTGTAGTTCAATCAGATCATTTATTAGGCTCCAATATTTTTAAGGTGAAAAGAATTTCTGCTGTTTTCCAGTTTCTAATAGGTACAGATTCATACTATGTGTACAATTCAATACCATCTCCTGCTGGCTGAGATTGTGGTTGAGGGCAATCCCTGCCTCTTCATTGAAGCACAATTTTGTATGGTTCGTAAAGCTGTTTGATTTTTTTTCCATCTTTTCCACAGATTACTTCCATGGTTGTAAGCCAATGGTGGTTAATTTATTCAACTTAAGTTTTAACACCGATCAAGAAAAAACATTTCATTCTCCCCCCCCCCCCCCACACAATATGAATACGGTATTTCCAGGAAAAGAAAAACAAGAATAGAAGGTATTTAAACCAACACGAGGAAACTAATCATCTTTGTATCAATTCACTCAAGGAAAGAGAACTGAATCACTTGCGGATTCACCAACCAGAGGTCAGTTTGTCTGACAGTCGTGCCTTTAGAAGATTGAATGATGAGGTAAGGCCAACAGCATATGAATGACAGGTATTATTAATGGAGAGTGTTGATATGGAATCCAAATAGGGTTTATTATGACTGACTTGTATAATGTGATATTTGTTGTTTTCTGGCAGCAGTACAGTGCAAAGACACAAAAATTACCATTATTTACAAAATAAGCTGCAATAAAAAACCAATAAAGAGGTAATGTTCATGGCCTGTTCAGAAATCTGATGGTGGAGGGGAAGAAGCTGTTCCTAAATTGTTGAGTGTGGGTCTTCAGGCTCCTGTACCATGTCCCCAATGCAGGTAACAAGAAGAGGGCATGTCCCAGATGGTGAGGGTCCTTAATGGCAGATGCTGCCTTCATGAGGCACCACCTTTTGAAGATGTCCTCAATGGTGGGCAGGGTTGTGCCCATGACGGAGCTGGCTGAGTCTACAACCCTCTGCAGCCTCTTGCGATCCTGCGCATTGGAGCCTCTATACCAGGCTGTGATGCAACCAGTCAGAATGCTATCCAACGTATATCTATAGAAATTTGCAGAAGTCTTTGGTGACATACCAAATCTCCTCAAATCCTAATGAAGTAGAGCCGCTGGCATGCCTTCTTCGTGATTGCATCAAGTGTTGGGCCCAGGATAGGTCCTCTGAGATGTTGACATCCAGGAACTTAAGGCTGCTCACCCTTTCCACCGGTGACCCCTTTATGAAGCCTGGTGTGTGTTCTCCCAACTTCCTCTTCCTGAAGCCCACAATCACTTCCTTGGTCTTGCCGATGTCGAGTGCGAGGTTGTTGTTGCAACACCACTCAACCAGCCGATCTATCTCACTCCTGTACACTACCTTGTCATCATCTGAGATTTTACCAACAATAGTGATGTCATCTGCAAATTTATAGATGGCGTTTGAGCTGTGCTTAGCCACACAATCATGAGTGAAGCGAGAGTAGAGCAGTGGGCGAAGAACACATCCTTGAGGCCCACCTGTGTATGGTAATGGGTAATGATGGCACTGAAGCTGTCTGCACAAAATATTAGTGGAATATTTGCAATATCTTTTAATATACGAGTGTATCACTTTCATTAATTCCACTGCAGTGATTATTCTGGAGCCTGGCCTTGCGAAATGCAAGCAGGAAGCATGTTTTTTTTTGACACTTGTTTTCCAGTTAGTATCCTTTAATTGTCACACAGGTGGTCAATGTCATTGTTTTGCTGAGTTTTGAAGTTGAATCTGTGTCCCAGCTCTGATGATGCATTCCAACACACAATTCCACCTGTCTAATGGCTCTTTATTTATCTTGCTACTGCAATCAAGGTAAAAAAGATGGTTCTGTTTTTGCTGCTTTGGAGAGATACATTTTTGTAATCTCAATTTTCATTACACGAAAGCGCATTTTGATGAGCATACCTCTCTCAAATTTGCTTTTAAATTTTATTTCCACTCCAACACCTGTTTTCTCCCATTATGTATGCATATTACAGACCTGAATATTTATCCCATAAAACCCAGTGTGAATTGCATATGAAGGCATCTAACAGCAGTAGTTAGAAATTAGTAGAAATATTGATTGAGCAGTAGTGTTTCAGCATTTTTATTATTTTGTGTGTGTTTCGTTGACTGATGTCTACCTGAGCAGTTCAGAGGAGATGAAAAGGGATAGTACCATTTGTGGGTCCAAAGGAGCAATGGGGCAAAGAACTACCTGAACCTGGAGCAGGAAGCAAACAATCGGCTGGAAGAACTCAGCGGGTCAAGCAACAGCTGTGGGAGGAAAGGGATCGTCAATGTTTTGGGTTGAAACCCTGTATCATTCAGTCCTGGTGCAGAGTTTTGACCAGAAACGTCAACATTTCCTTTCCTCCAACGATGCTGCTCGACCCACTGTGTTTCTCCAGTAGATTGTTTGTTGATCCAGATTCCAGCATCTGCAGTCCCTTGTGTCTCCTACCTGAACCTGGAGATTGAGTCATTTTATTCTTTCGTTTTATTATTTTTTTTGGACGTGGGCATCTCCTGTGAGAAGAATAGTGTCTATTGCCCTTGAGTAGGTGGTGATAAGCCACCTTTTTGAACTACCATAGCACTTCAGGTAAAAGTACTTCCACAGTGCTGTTGAGTGAAGGACAAAATTATGGAATGTATGCAAGGTGGATCAACACGTTGAGGAACCAGTTTGGGGAAAGACTATTTAAAGTTTTGTGGTGGAAAAGCAATATCTGGCATTTAAAGATATAATACACAAATTCCAAAAGAGAAACTCTTTTAGGGCACAAAAAGAAAAGCTGATATATGAAGCTGAAAAGTTGACAGGACATTAAAGATGGTGTTAAATCAGAGGAAGGTCATAAGGTAGATTGTGAGATCAAGAGTCCATCTTCTCATACCAGAGGACCATTCAGTAGTTTTATAACAGTGGGGTAGAAGCTGTCCTTGAGCCTGGTGGTACGTGCTTTCAGGCTATTGTATCTTCTGCTCGATGGGGGGTGGGGGTGGAGAAGAGAGAATGTCTGGGCTGGGTGGGGTCTTTGATTATGCTGACTGCTTTACCGAGGCAGTGAGAAATGTAGACAGAGTCCATGGAGGGGAGGCTAGTTTCTGTGATGTGCTGAGCTGTGTCCATGGTTTCTTGCAGTCACGGGCAGAGCAGTTGCCATACCAAGCCATGATGCATTCGGATACGATACTTTCGATAGTGCATCGATTAAAAATTGGTGAGGGTCAAAGAGAGTATGCCAAATTTCTTTAGCCTCCTGAGGAAGTAGAGGCAATGGTGAGCTTTCTTGGCCGTGGCATCTATGTGGTTTGACCAGGACAGGCTATTGGTGATGTAAACTCCTAGGAACCTGAAGCTCTCAACCCTCTTGACCTCAGCCCCGTTGATGTAGACAGGTGCATGTACACCGCCCCCTTTCCTGAAGTCAATGACCAGCTCTTTTGTTTTGCTGACATTGAGGGAAAGGTTGTTGTCATGACACCATGTCACTAGGCTCCCCACCTCCTTCCTGTACTCTGACTCATCACTATTTGAGATTCAGCCCACTACAGTGGTATCTTCTGCAAACTTGTAGATGGAGTTAGAGCAGAATCTGGCCATGCAGTCCTGAGCGTATAGGGGGTAGAGTAGGGAGCAGAAGACACAGCCTTGTGGGGCATCAGTGTTGAGAATAATCGTGGCAAAGGTGTTACTGCCTATCCTTGCAGTTTGTTGGTCAGGAAGTCAAAGATCCAGTTGCAGAGGGAGGTGTTGAGCCCCAGGTCTAGGAGTTTGGAGATGAATTTGCTTGGAATTATAGTACTGAAGGCAGAGCTGTAGTCAATAAACAATAGTTTAACGTAGTTGTCTTTACTGTCCAGATGCTCCAGAGACGAGTGTAGGGCCAGGGAGATGACGTCTGCTGCGGACCTGTTTCAGCGGTAGGCAATTTGCAGTGGGTCGAGGTTGTCTGGGAGGCTGAAGTTAATATGTGCCGTGACCAGCCTCTCGAGGCACTTCATGATGGTGGATGTCAGAGCCACCGGGTGGTAGTTATTAAGGCATGTTATCTTGTTTTTCTTAGGTAATGGGATGATGATTGTGGTCTTAAAGCAGGTGAGAACCTCAGATTGAAGCAGGGAGAGGTTAAATATGTCTGCAAGTACCTCCGCTAGCTGATCTGCACAGGTTCTAAGGACACAACTGGATACTCCATTTGGGATAGATGCTTTCGGCAGGTTCACTCTCCGGAAGACTGATCTTATGTCCGCGGTGGTGACTGTGGGTTCAGGTGCATTGGAGGCTGTTGGAGTGGGTCGTGACGTTTCCAGTCCCCTTCTGTTTAAAGATTATATTAGCAAATTGCAGAGAGGTGTCAAAGCAATGAAGATGTTGTAGTAGGGGATTTGGACTTTGCCAATATTGACTGGGATTGCTTTGATGCAAGGGACTTAGTTGAGGTGGATTTTTTCCAGTGCATCCATGAAAGTTTTGAGATGATATGTAGGTGGTCCTACTGGAGATGGGGCAGTACTCAACCTTGTCTTAGGAAATGAAAATGGGAAAGTGGTGGAAATGCTGGTAGGAGAACTCTTTGGAAACTGACCATAATTCTGCAAGTTTCAAGGTAGATAGAGAAAGGGATAAGAAATTAGGAGGACATGAAGGGGTCACGAAATATCCTTGGCAAGTAAGACTGAGGTGAATCCCCAGGCACTATGTATATCAGGAGCAAGAGGGTAGCCAAGGAAAGAATGGGTCTCCTCAAGAATCAAAGGGGTAATATGTGTGGGAAATGCATTCGAGGTCCTAAATGAATACTTCTCATCTGTATTCACGAGGAGGATTACATGGAAGATGCTGAGTTCAAGGAGGGGAGCATCAATAATCTGGGGCAGGTCTGTATTAAGAAGTTGGTGTTTAGATATCATGGGATGCATAAGGATTGATAAATCCCCCAGGCCCAATGAGATCAATCCCAGGTTACTATGGAATGTAAGGGAGGAGATAACTTGGGCCCTGATGGACACTTCTACATCCTTGTTGGCCACAGGTGAAGTGCCAGAAAACTGGAGGCTAGCTAATGTTGTTCTTTAAGGAGGGCAGCCAGGCAATTACAAGTCATTTGAGTTTCTTTTTAGTGTTAGAGAAATTATTGGAAAAAAATCCTAAAGACAGGACTTGTGTATATTTGGAAAGGCAGAGGCAGATCAGGGAGAATCAGCATGCCTTTGTGTGGTGGAAATCCTGTTTCACTAATTTAACTACATTTTTTGAGGAAGTAATTAAGAAGACCGATGACAGCAGGGCACTAGACATCGTCGCCGTGGGCTTTAGTAAGGAATTTGGCAAGGTCCTGCATGGTCGGTTGGTCAAGAGTTTAAGCCATATGGGATCCAAGGCAAGCTGGCTGATTGGATCCAAATTTGATTGGGGGCAGAGAGTAGTAGTATATGGATGCTTTTCTGATTGGACAGCTGTGACCAGCAGTGTGCCGCAGGGATCAGTGCTGGGATCCTTGTTGTTTGTGATCAAGTTAGATGTGTATATCGAAAGTATGATTAGTAAGTCTGCATATGACATGAAAGTTAGTGATATTATGGATTACGTGGAGGGTTATCTAATGCTACAGCAAGATATAGATCAGATGGAAAGTTGGGCAGAGCATTGGCAGATGGAATTTAATCCTGACACATACAAGGTGATACTTTTTGGGAAGTCAAGTAGGGGCATGACGTATACTGCTTAGGAATGTTGACATTTGGGTTCAAGTCCTTCGTTCCCTGAAAGTGACAACATGGGTAGATTGTGTGGTGAAGAAGGCATTTGGCATGCTTGCCTTCATAGGTCAGGACATAAATACAAAAGTTAGGATGTTCTGTCACGATTTTACAGAACACTAGAATATGGTGTGAAATTCTGGTCGCCACACTATGGAAAGGATGTGGTTGTGCTGGAGACAGTGCAGAGGATACTCACCAGGATGTTGTATGGATTGGAGGACTTGGGTTATGGAAATAGATTGGATAGGCTGGCCTCCTTTCCTTGAAGCAAAGGAGACTGAGGGATAACCCGATAGAGGCATATAGAATTATAAGAAGCATAGATTGGGTAGATAGTCAGAATCTATTTTTGTCATGGTTGAGGTATCAAAAGCATGAGGGTATAGGTTTACTGTGAGAGGAAGGAGATTTGAGGGATAAGCTTTGTACACAGAGGAGGTGTGGAATCAGACACAATCACTACATTTAAGTGACATTTAGACAGCCATTTAAATAAGCAATGCATCAAAGGATACAGTCCTAATGCAGGTTAGTGGGATTAATATAGATGGGCAAAAAGGCAGCATGAATCTGGTGAGCTGAAGGGCCTGTTACTGTGCTGTACACCTCTGACTCCATGACTAGCAAGGGCAAATGTCAAGACAGAAAAGGGAGAATTTATAATAGGGAATAAGGAAACGGCAGAGGAATTAAAGCAAATACTTTGTGACTGTCGTCATGGAGGAAGATACAAAATCTGCCAGAAATATTGGAGAATCAGGGGTCTACTGAAGATAAGGAATAAGTCTTACTTGAGAAGTTGCTGCGCTTGAAAGTTGTTAAATTCAAAGGACCCAATGTTCCACATCCAGAGTTTTGAAAGGGCAAGCTCTGGAGATAGTGAATTCTCTGGTTATCATCTTAAAAAAATTCTATGGATTCTTGAATTGTTCCTATGAATCGCAGAGTAGCAAATGTGACCCCACTATTTAAAAATGGAGAAAGCAGGGAACCACTGACATCACTGTTAGCGTGATGTCAGTGGTAAGGAATGTCCTGAAATTTTTCATGAAGAAGGTAATAGCAGAGCACATTGAAAAGTGTATCGGGCTGAGCAGAGTTGGCATGCTTTTATGAAAGGGAAATAGTGTTCAATCAATCTACTGGGTTCTTTCAGGATGTGACTTGTAGAGTTGATTAAAAAAAAAGAAACCAATGTATGTGGTATATTTGTATCTTCAGAAGACTTTGTTAAAGGTCCCACACAGGAGGTTGGTTAATGTGGTTAGAGCACATTGAGTTGAATATGTATTGACATGGATTGAGAATTGGTGATTGGACAGAAAGCCGAGTGAGAACAAACGGGCCCTTCTCTTGTTTGCCCCTTGCAATTACTGCCAATAGGACCCAAGATAATTACTGTCTACAGTAACAAATTGGCTGAAGGGACCAACTGTTACATTTCCAGGTTTGCTGATGATGCTAAACCAGGTGAGATTGTGAAGATGTCAAGAAGCTTCAGGGTTACAGAAACGTTGCGTGAGTCGGTGAGAATATGGCAAATGCAATATAATGTGGAAAGATGCGAGGTCATCTACTCTGATGCACAGAACAGAAAAGCAGAGTAATTTTTAACTGATGGAAGAGTGGGTAGTGTTGAAGTTCAAGGAGACCTGGATGTGCTTGTGCACAGGTCACTGAAGGCCATCATGCAGGTGCAACAAGCCATTAGGATGGCAAGTAATATGTTATCCTTTATTACAAGAGGACTTGAATACAGGAATAAGGGAATATTGCTGCAATTATATTATAATTATGAGGTTGTGCGAGACTGCCCTTGGACTCTAGTCAACAGTTTCCATCTCTTTACCTAGCATGTGGCTGTCTGAGAGGGAGTGCAGCAAAAATTCATTATACTGATTCCGGGGATCACAGGTTGACTGTATGACGAGAAATGGAATGGACTGGGATTGTATTATTTGGAGTTTAGAAGAATAAGAAATCTCAGTGAAACTTATCAAATTCTTTCAGGGCTTGACAGGCTGGATGAGGGAGGATGTTTCCCCTGGCTGAGGAGAAAGGAACCAGGGGTTATCATCACAGAATAAAGGGTTTGGGATTAGATGAGAAATTTAGGATTTGATGAGGAATTCTTCACTGAAAGGGTGGTGAATCTTTGGAATTCTCTACCCTGGAGGGCTATGGAGGCTCAATCACTGAGTTTATTCCAAATTGGATTTATAGATTTTTAGATATTAAGGGAATGGAGATGGTGCAGGAAAATGGAGCTAAAATAGACGATCAGCCTAAATACCTTGACAAATGGTGGAGTAGGCTCGACATCTAGATGGAACACTCCTGTTCCTACTTCGTGCATTTTTATGATTTGGGAGGTCCTGTTGGAGTACTTCCAATGTATTTGGAAGCCAGAGGTAGAAGTGTGTACATTCATAATTCACATTTTGCCAGTTTGCAATATTTTATCACCAGGTGACCAATTTAGACCACAGCAGTCCAGAGTGAATCAAGGATCACCAGGACAATTTGTTTTTCGCAACTGTTTAATTCAAATTTCATTCATTGTTGAATGTGTTTAAGAGTTTTTACTGTTTCCAGAAGATTTGCTATCCTGTCAATTTTTTTTTGCAAAAACTACAGGTTACTGCACCTTTCAATAAATGTCATATATTGGATTACAAAATAAAACCTCAAGATTTGCACACAACTAGTTGACAAATTTCATGATTGGATCACAATTTCTAGAAAGTGTAATTAAAAGTTTGCTCCTGAGCTATTAACTTGCAAATTCTCACAACATGATGCTGCCTGAGTATTCACAACATTTTTGTTTTCTTGTTGTTTCAGGCCTATGACACAATTTTTGTTTTGGTCCCTTTGTTTTCTTTAAGCAAAGTCTGTAGTAGTTAATTTCTAATAATAGATTACTCCATTTTATTTTTTGCTGCTTTTATATTCATTTAGTTTCAAAAACTAAGGACATCAATTGACGAAAACTTACCCACATATAGATCTTGGCAAGAAGAGGTATGTGAAACCTTGTGATTTTATTGATTAGTTGGTTGCTATATGCACTGTACAGCAACATGAGCCTCATGTTAAGATTTCAATTTGCAATTCCTTTTTGTTTCAACTAAAAACAATTGAAAGTGACTTCAAGTTGTTCTTTTCACGTAACACGGAAATTTCTAGCATAGGCAGTCATTCAGCCCACTGCTGACCTTTCAGTACAGTAATCAACCCAAAGCTAATCCAGCTGAGTCTCTTCCTGTATTCCTGTGATATTCTCATACTTAAAACGTTTATGCACATTTCCTTTTAAAAACACAAATGTTATTCACTCCATGTCAAAGCACTTATAGATGTCTGGGTAGAAATTTGGTCCTTAGCACTTCAAGTATTTATTGTAAACACCAAAATGCTGAGTGAGAATTCCAAGGGAACTCGATATAAATGTAGCATGACTAATTCATTGTGATTGATCAACTGTTACTATGACGTGACAGCTTCAAACAGCACACTCAGTAATCCTTGTGTTATCATTTAATTCACAATTGAAGATTGTGACCACCACAGTAGCAATCTGTTGAACAAATGATGATACCAAATAAAGGTGAAGCATTGCTAGAAAAGTCACATCAGGAAGGAAAGTTGGACGCTAAGCATTTTAATAAGAATGGAGTCCAATAAACAAGCAATTGATCTTGTACCTGATGGCATATATCACAGAATATCGAAAGAAGCAAGTGAGGAGATTGCTGGGGCTTTGACAAAGATCTTTATGTCCTGACTAGCAACATGTGAGGTCCCAGTGGACTGGAGAGTAGCAAATGTTGTGCCTTCTTTCAAGGAGGGAAATAGGGATCATCTAGTTAATTATAGGCCAGTGAGCCTCATGTCAGTGGTAGGGAAGCTAACGGAGAGGATACTTAGGGACAGGATTTATGTGTATTTGGAAAGGCATGGCCTGCTTATGGACAGTCAGCGTGGCTTTGTGCGGGCAGGTCATGTCATCTTACAAACTTGATCGAGCTTTTTGAGGATGTGACAAAGGTGCTTGATGAGGGTAAAGCAGTGGACGTTATCCACATAAGTCCATGGCATTTGATAAAGTCCCTCATGGCAGGTTGATACAGAAGATAAAGATGCATGGGATCCAGGGTGAAATACAAGTTTGGCTTCAGAACTGGCTTGCCCATAGAAGACAGAGAGTAGGGGTGGAAGGCTGTTATGCCTGGAGGTCCGTGACCAGTGGTCTTCCACAAGGATCAGTGCTGGGACCTGTGTTGTTTGTGATATATATTAATGACTTGGATGAAAATGTAGATGGGTGGATTAGCAAGTTTGCAGATGACACCAAGATTGGTGGAGGACTGTCAAGGAATACAGTGGGATACAGATCAGTTACAGATATGGGCAGAGAAGTGGCAGATGGAGTTTAACCCAGGCAAGTGTGAGCTGTTGCACTTTGGGAGGTCAAATGAAAGGAGAAAGTACACAGTTAATGGTAGACCCCTTACTGGCATTGAGGTGCAGATGGATCTTGGGGTCCAGGTCCATAGTTCATTGAAAGTGGCTACGCAAGTGGATAAGGTGGTAAAGAAGGCAAATGGCATGTTTGCCTTCAGTGGTAAGGTATAAGAGTAAGGAAGTCATGCTGCAGCTGCATAAAACTTTAGTCAGACCGCAGTTGGAGTATTGTGTGCAGTTCTGGTCACCCCATTATAGGAAGGATGTTGGAGACTGTGGAGAGGGTGCAGAAGAGGTTTACCAGGATGCTGCCTGGATTAGAGGGTATGAGCTATAAGGAAAGGTTGGAAAAATTTGGATTGTTCTCCCTAGAGCGTCAGAGGCTGAGGGGAGACCTGATAAAGGTTTTTAAAATTATGTGAGGTATAGGTAAGGAAGACAGTTAGAATCTTTTCCCTAAGCTAGAAATGTCAAATGCCAGAGGACATGCTTTTAAGGTTAGAGGGGGGGAAAGTTTAAAGATGATATGAGGGGCAAGTTTTTTTATGCAGAGAGTGGTAGGTGCCTGAAACGTGTTACCAGGGGTAGTAGTGGAAGCAGGCAAATTGGTGGAGTTTAAGAGGCTTTTAAATAGACACATGAATATGGAATAGAGGGATATGGATGATGCACAGGAAAGGGACATTTAGTATAAATTGGCATCAAGATCAGCACAACATCGTGGGCCAAATGGCCTGACCAGTGCTGTAGTGTTCTATGTATGTTCTACCGAAGATGATTTTGGAGAAAGATACGGGATTAGTGCTGGAGCAGTGAAATGTGGAAGTGGGTGAAACAGTTTGCATGGTATCTAAGAGGAAGAAAAAATTGATAGGAAGAGGTCTCCATCATGTTGGCAAAGGCCTTGAATTTCCTTAGACTTGCATGAATGGAAATTGGAGAGGATGAGGATAAGCACTTAAGGAACTAGTTGAGTAAAATATCCTTTTATTTTTGAATTGCTTAATTTTTTTTGTTGAGCTTGCTGATTATACCATGAGCCTCGATCCATCTTTTACAAAACAGAAGGAATCAGCCATTAATGTGTGCAAAAAGTAACACATCTTTGAATTTCCACTAATATCTAAAATTGGATGTTGAAGCAACCACAGGTGTTTCCTGCTTGACATTAATCAATTACTTTCCATCAGATGAAGTTGTTAATTCCAACTTTCATCTCTGGAAGATGGAGTGAATTTAAAAATTCCGTACTGTGCTAAAATTGTCATGAAAATGATATTTAATCTTGGTTAAATTTTCTCAATTTTCTTAAAATTTGCTATCATGAAGACTTAAACCTCTGACGTTGCATTGATCAATGTTGTTCTCAGCAAGCATATTGTGCTTGGATTCACCCTCTGTCCTACATCCTCCCTTTGCTTGAACCTCAGATCTACAGGATGATCTTGGCTTAATTTACATAGTATTTGTAAATTAATGGTTTTGTCACACTTGCAGTGTCTAATTTGTATATAAGGATCATGTTGATGAAATTGGCAAGAAGAATTACGTGTAATAAATTCAAGAAAAATGGCATAATTTGTTTTTGGAAGTTCATCTGCTAAGAAAGCTTAAAACTTTAGGTAAATTAATATTAAACAGCCTGAAGTGAGCCCCAGATTCCAGAGGGAGAGGGAACACCGGGAACGTGTGCGGGAAATAGCAGAAGTGCATGGCCGATATCTAGCAGATGTTCAAGCTCGTAACAGGGAATTGGAGGAGCAAAGAGATGGTAAGAAACTTTATACCATCTTACCTTCTATTGTAGACTTTGCTTTCAGTTAACATGTATTCTTCAGTTATGATGATCTTTTTTAACAAAGGTAGAGTTTAATTACCAGTTCTAGTAGGAAAGCTTTAGAAAGTCATTCTGGGTGATAGTTTGCAATCTCTTGGTATCAGGCTGAATTAATGTTGTTGATGAGTGAAACATCACCATCCACCAGCCATTATTGCGATGGAATACTCTCCAATTGTCTAGTTGAGTGCAACATCAACAGTATTGAAAAAGTTTGACACAGTCGAGGACAAAACTGTCCACTGAATGGATACACTATACACTACCTTAAACATTTACTAATTTTGCTACCAGGCCACCTTCTGCAGTGTGTACCATTCATAAGATATACACACAAAACTTGTCAAGTCATCAATAACAGTCGTTCCCAAATCCCATAGTCTTCAGCATCCTGAAAGACCGGAACTGCAGGAGTTGGGATCATCAACTGCACCATGTTCCCTCCAAGGCGTGCACCATCCTGACCTGAAAGTATGTCGGCATTCCTTCATTCTTGCTGGGTCAAGATCCCAGTGAACCAGCACAATGATTGAACCTTGCATGAGTTGGAGAAAGAGGCCTATCACCACTTAGAGGGCGATTGGAGATGGGCACTGTATTCTGTCTTCGTTAGCAACAGCCACATCTCCTTAATAAACAATAACAAAAATTTAAACTGTTTTGAAGTGTCATTTTGTATTTTTTTTTAAGAAATCCGTCAACGGTTAGAAGAGCTCTCATCTAAAGAGCATTACGCAATCCACATTGAGCAGATGTTGCTGGAACTCAAGGCAAAGGAAGAGAAGAATCAGCATGCTCTGGATGCACTCCGAGAGCAGATTGAACTCCTTCAGACAGATGCAGTGTATGTATATATACAAACTAGAAAAGCATAAATACTTTCATTTTGTTTTGTTTGTTTAATATTATTAGTAAATTTTCCTTTTGACCTTCATTTCTTTCACTATTTCTTTTAGATTTTTTTTATTGAAAATCAATCAAGAAAAATTACTGGTTTTGATCTTGCTTGTAAATGGAAGCATGTTAGGAAGTTCTACACATGCAATCCCATACTTAGTGACAGCTTTGGGATGTTAAATCTGTTAATTTGTTCCAGAGCTACAGTTAAGATGGTAGAAGTGCATCTTGCCAAGATACCCCAGTTTTTATCCTGAGAGTTATTTCTCAGATTCTGTGCCAAGTTAGACTTGGTTAAGTTTCACAAACTGATAATTTAATTAGGGACTTTAGGATAATGGATATAAAGCAAGGAGCAAATCTAGTTCGTCTAAAAATTTTTAATTTTAAAAAATATTTTAGATAATGTTAGTTACAATGTATTTTTAAATAATTAATTTTTAATCTTTAAATGTGGCAGAGACATTTAGAAACTGTTAAATGACCTTCACAGCTTCTATAATCAGCAGAGGTTGTGACAATGCTGTGCTGACTCTCAAATCTTTCAGGCTCTTTTGGGTCACTGCTGAAGGCTCGTCCATTGCTCAGGCTATGCTGCTTCAGTATTCAAATCTGCTGACTTAATTTCATGTATTCTGAGCAGTATTTTAGTGCAAATATTCTACTGGTTAATATAATATTTAATGTAATATTGGACAGTTTGCTAACAGCTTAACAGATTCTCATACTTGTAAATCAAAACCACAATTGGTGTTTGCAAATTAATTATTAACCAATTAATCACGGTATCCTATTGCATCCAGGATAATGACCAACTCTCTCTTCCCCTTTTGATGCATACAAATACTCCACTGTATGACTCTATGATTATTATTATGATCTAATGCACCAGTTAGAATACATTAATTGTAATTCCTAACATGGTTTTTAGAAAGGATACCTCATTCAGTGGCTTTAATAAAGACCATTTGTAAACTGCATGATGCACAAATTTAGTCTTAAATTAACTTATAATGATGCATTTAAATATTTTCCTAAAATCAAGTTTGGTAATAGAAGAAATGTAAAATACCAAAATACTGCAGATGCTGGAAATTTCAAATAAAAACAGATAATACTGGAAAATACTCAACTGCCTGTCCTGATGATGTCATTGACCTGAAACACATCTGTTTCTTAGAAGTCCTATTTGACCTGCTGACTGACTTAAAGTAGCTTGTTGTTCCAGTTAGAAATTGGGTTAGAATGTCAGCATGACCAATGCTTGTCCTGAAACACTAAAATAATCCTGTACCACAGCCAAAGACACAGTCATTTCAGAAAGAAAGAATAATAAAAAGACCTATGCATGCGTGAAACTGAAAGAAAAAGTTTCTCTCCCAAGCACTTACTTTGTGATTGATTCCCCTGAATATCATTCTGGCTGTTGTTGATTTGACAAGGGAAAAATCCGTTCCGTACATTTTGTAATTTATTGATTTGTAATTATGTCCTTGTCATAGTGTCAAGCAGAATTCAGTCAAGGTTGCAGAGAATTCTTCGGTGGAGAAAAAGGAACAAAAAGTGCCTCTTCCTTTTGTATCGTTTCCCAGTTCTGAGAGCCTATCTGCTGAAATAGGGTGAGTAGAAAGATCATTCGAAATATTGCTAGAATACAAAATTATTTGCCCACTGGTGAAATTGACCATTTTTTTTTCTATACTGAAGCCATAATATTCAGAATTCTATAATTTGTGTGTCTGTTAAATCAGCCACCAACTATTGTTCTGGTACTGACCCGTGGAAAACACCACCATACACTTCCATCCAATCTGACAGACAACTGATCACTACTACTCTATTTTCTGTCACATGGCCTTATTGCTATCTCTGCTGGTACTGCCTATTTTGATCTTCAATCTTGATAAATTGGTAATTGGTTTATTATTGTCACCAATACCAAGATACAGTGAAAAACTTTGTTTTGGATGCTATCCATAAAGATCATTCCAAAAAACTACATACGTTGAGGCAGTACAAAGGGAAGGGCAATAACAGAATGCAGAATATAGTGTTACAGTTACTGTTACGCAGGAAGTGCAGTGCAGGTAGGCAAATAAGGCGCGAGGGCCACAACACGGTAGATTGAGAGATCAGGAGTCCAGGTTTATCGTTTAAGAGGTCCATTCAAGAGTCTTATGACAGCGGATACAAGCTGTCCTTGAGACTGGTGGTACATGTTTTCAAGCTTTTTATCTTCTGCCCGGTGGAAGGTGGAGAAGAGAGAATGACCAGGCTGGGAGGGTTCTCTGATTACGTAGGCTGCTTTCCCGAGGCAGCAGGAAGTGTAGATCAAGTCATTGGAGGGGAGACTGGTTTTCATGATGGATTGAGCTGTGTCCACAAGCCTCTGCAATTTCTTGAAGTCTTTGACAGAGTAAATTGAATTGCCAGTGCATCTGCATAGGTGCTTTCTATGGTGCATCAAAAAAATCAGTGAGGGTCAACGGGCAATTGCCAAATTTCCTTCGCCTTCTGAAGAAGTAGAGGCACTGGTGTGTTTCCAAATTCCACAGACATCACATCATCTGCGTTTCTCTTCATCAGCCCTCTGTTACCTTGTCAAAGAAAAGATCTAACAAACAATGTAGCCGGGCTGCCTGAAAAGGAGGCCAACATTGAAAATAATCTTAAGATCCCTGGGTCCTGTTGAGAACTCAGTGACTCTTAATTTACTATGTGTGGGATTAACTTCCTTAACACAAATGGTTAAATGGAGAAATAAAAATTCCAAGTACAAGTACGGCTGTGGAAAATTCATATGCAAGAACCTTGGATTGTTTAGTCTTGTACTGTATTAAGAACTCCTTGACTGGGGAAGGGCAATTTAGACTGATAAACATGGGCCAATAGAATTATCAAAGCCAAAACTTTTCTTTGAAGCCAATAGCTGAGGCCTACACAACAAGATAAAATGAAGAAAACATAGTGAAGATGGTACCTCCAGTAATTAATGTATGACAAGGGCATGGCCTAGGCAACCAATGAGGGATTGAGCACACAGCAGTCGACAATAAGGGTAATGGGTGTTAGCAATGAACATTGGACCTAGAATATTGTAGACAAGCTTCTACAGTAAGAGGAGGAGGAGGTGTCATTGTAGTGAGCTGACTTGAGAGTACATTTGGTCCAAACCGATCATCTGAAGAACTGTTATACACAGCAACTATTGGCTAAATTGGGAATGTGAGTTGAGTAATTTAAGTGATTTATAGTCAGGGTAAGAGCACTGATAGTAATTGTAAAAAAAAAGTACCTTGTTAAGGAATGCTTGTCATCTGTCTTCCATAAATAGCAAAGTTGAACTTCTGTAAGAGAAAGAGAGGTTGCCAAGATTGTCCCTACACCATCTCTCACAGTAGCAATGATACATAACAGTTTGCTGCCATTCCTTTGTCAAATTTTGTTAAGGCAATAATGACAACATGTCACGTCTGATGTCTCTTGTCCATTTTGACATACATAAACATCATTCGTATCAATTCCAGCAGAAATTCCCAGATATAATGGCTATTGGTGAGGAACTATTGAATGGCTGTCACACCTACTTCCAAACTCCTCTATCCCAGATTCATTCAAATTGGGCAGAACACAAGAGAAAAGTTTGTCTCCTTCTGTTGATTGAGGTCTTAAATGTTACCAAGTAAACAACCTAATTTGCTGCAGGTGGTCTGATCCAATGCATCCCCCTGCTTTACTTTGTCTCAAGGCACCAGCAACTTGGGTGCTTTCTGTAAGTTTATTTATTAAATTTTATTTGCTCAAGTGAGAAATGACGTGTTTGGCTGTAAAGTCTTGGGGCCTACTGACTTTGTTCTTTCACCTTTTGTACTTGTGTGCACTTGTGAAATTTCATCTTGCTTGCTGAAATGACGTCAAGTAAAACCAATATTGTGGATGTGGGTTATAGATTACTGGAACTCTGAGGGGATGGGTAAAGTACATATTTTTACATTGCCAGCTAAAAAGGCTAAGAGGTGACACAATAGTCACGTGATGAAATTCAGCTTTCAATCCACTGAATGAGTAATATTCTTGACTGCATGCTGATAGCAAGAGGTTACAGAGGGAGAGTTTATTTTTATACATATATATGATAGTTGGGACATGGCATTCTTTACCATGTTCGGCAAAGTTCCAATAATTCACCACCCTTGGTACTTTGATCATGCAGGACTAGTAGATTTTCCAGACTATTGGTTGTTACTCCTATTAATTCCCAAACACACTTTTATTTCTTTGTTTTTAAAATGTTATGTATAATAAATTTTCCAGTGAACCCAATGAGTTTAAAGGGAACTGAAAATATGCAAGTACTCTGGACCCTGGCTCTAGCCACAAACCTACCTATGTTCCTAAACTCTGGTGAAATGAACCCTAGCCCTGGCTGCACTCCAGTCCCCCAGCCCTGGGCACACACCCTACTTGCACTCTGGACCCCTGGTTCACATTGTGGATTGAGTGAGCCAGATGCCATACTATTAGGATTTCCAATCATTTGGATGTCAGATTATTGGAGTTTTGCTATAAAATGGATGACTTTTCAAAGAAAAATTTAATAACGTATGGACAATTTGGAAAATTGAGCAAAATCAGTGCTGCTTCATTGAGTTCAGGTGTTAAGGGTTCAATAACTATCTTCTGCATTGTGAAATTCTACAATCCATTTAACATTAAAAATAAAAAATGCAAGTGTTGAATTGACAGCAGATAGTTCAGTTTCTGTAGCATGAAAAGACAAGTTGTGATGTTTTATTGTGGGTCTTAGTGGATACCTTTCATTGGGTTTAATATTTACTTGCTGACAAGCTGTCTAGAGTCTGGCATTCCTAAGGACTACTTTGGTGGCAAATGCAGGATGTCTTAGTGGAAATTTAAAACTGGAGACTTAGCTTTTATCTTAATGTAAAATTTGCTAAATTTCTGAATCATAGTTTCTTTTGTTTTCAGTGCACTGAAACTAGTCTACCTTCAGAATGGTGGGAATGATCCTGCTATCCTTGCCCAGATGAATGGCCTTCAGGCAGAGGCTCAACTTCTGGAGAAGTCTATTCGCCAACCAAAAGAGAGGAAGAAAAGTCTGTAAAGATATGTCAAATTTATAGAATACATCTATTTTTGGAATAATGAATGTTCCAGTAGAAATGATTGTTGTCCTGCCTAACAAGATCTGTTACATTCTTGAATACAGAACATGAGTCACCTCATAAATCACTGGATGCTGAGCTCCTGGCTGTGGAACTTGAGAACCAGCTCCTGGAAGATGAAATTCTGAAACTAAAGTTTCAAAGGGAAAGGAGGAAGCCTGTTGATGGTAGGTCTTGGACTGTCAGAAATGGGACTCATGCATACTACATGAGTAACTTAACATAAAGTACTTGAGAAACTGTGGAGGAACTTCCTACTATTTAGAGGATTTATGACCTGATAAAGCAATTATTGGTTTAAAAAAAATCTTATTAAACTTGCAATTTTCATTAAAATTCGATGGGTTTGATATAGCATTGAGGAAATTTTTTTAAAAAGTTATCTCTCCTATAATTATGAAATGAACATCCTTCTGGCTGCAAGGCTCCTACTGAAATAATTTGGTGAGTTTGGAACTAATTCTGGGTAGTCAGGGTGATGGAGGAAGAAGGACTGTTTGACAGCAGAGTTGAGGGAGATTGCCCCTGAATCTGACCATATTAGATCTACCTTGGAATTTACATTTGTTGACACGTTATCTGCAAGTGGTTAAAGTGGCTTCTTTACAACACCATACGTTGTTGAGAAGAAAACAGGAGACAAAATTAATATCTGAATTTATTAAAACCTGTGTTCAGATCTCAAAGACTATAAAGTTTATAAATGCGAGATGAGAAACTATTCCGGAACTTTCTTAGAACTGAATTGAAACAAAATGTGGAAGTTGAAGTGTGAATAGGAGTGGAGATCCAACTGGAAATCTGCAGGTCAAGTGCAGTCAAAACACTAACTATAGTTCCACAGGTTTCCTAATTTCTTTTTGATCAGTTCTCTCCTCTGTAGAGGAGACTGCACCTTGACAGGAATTGTATTATACCAGGTTGGAAAAAGTGTGTAACCTGTTGTTTCACCTGAAAGGAATGGGGTTAATAAAAAAAGTAAAGTTCCTGTCGTGGTTGCGCTAAGGTAGCATGGGTGAGAGCTGACATGCTGAATGATGAATGAAAGTGAACCAAAAGGAGAAGCAAAATAAATGCAAGGTATGTTTAATGATGGATCATAAAAGAAATAGCAAAGTGGAGGTCGATTGCTGTTCCTCTGAGGGTATAGATTATATCTGAGGATAAATGTTAGCTGAAGAAATGTCAGATTATTTCAGAAGCTTTGAATGGCCAGTGTTAGTAGTTCTTTGTTGATAGAAGATTAATTATGATTAAATTAACATACCAGAATGAGCTGTACTCAAGTTAGAATGTGCTTTAAGTAAGTTTATGTACATTTTCCATGCAACTATTTTTAATTATATTTTACTCTACATATGCATCTCAATATATTTTTGAAAATCTGTTTTGGATTGCCGAAACATAGTTGCACCCAAGTCCTTCAAAGAACGGACTCTTTTTCCAGTAAAACCCAATTACAATGCAACAAAACTAAACCTATAGATGAATGGTTCTACCTCTTCTCTGATGTGGATTCAATTACTCCTGCTTGTTAATTTATGCATGCACAGTGCATTAAGTTGTGTCTATTTAAAATATTTTAAAGTTACTGTATTTTTCATTCCTTAAGCATGAAAATGGATCTACTTTGTGCCAATGAGAAACATATCCATCTTATAATTTGTGTCAGTGAAAAGATTGTAAAAGTTCTATCTTATGTTTTTAATTGTAATTTTTAGAAACATTAAATAAATATTTTTGAATAGGAAAATTGTCTGTTGTTAATAAGTCAATATTATATTTTCTTTAAATGACCCAAGGAAGCATAGATTGAGAAAAGATTGATCATTCCGTAAATCCAGTTCTCGCTGTAGAGCCATGCAACCACCTCGATAATCAACTGTGTCCATTCCATTTAAAGGGTCTTCCTCTTCCCTCACTGAATATGAGTGACATCCTATATTATTTTGTCTGATGTCATCTTGGCATGAGATCTTCATTCAAGCCAGCAGTCAGTGATCTGTATGATTATTTAATTTTCATAATGATATATTCATCCAGATATTTATTTCTTCATTTTCTCTCAACAATCCTCCCCACTTTCTTCTCTTGAAAACTGGGAATACAGTCAAAGGAAAATGTCTCCCTAAGTAGTGCTGTGATGTGTGCTTTGAAGGTAAAGTTTTAGGTGGGAAGGAAGGACGTGGGAGACTAGCTTTTCCAAGTTCACTTAATCTCTTGTGGAGTCATAATTACATCAGTGCTACTCACTTCTCTTAACCAAACTGAAATAGCTTTAAGGATGTGCCTAAACAGTCCAAGATCTAACTAAATTATTTGCACAGATGGGGTACAATAGTACTTTAATGTGATTTGACACTGATATTTAACTGTCATTTAATTTTATAAATACATATTACTTTAAATCGCAATCTTTAAATGCCCTGAAGAAGGGTCCTGACCCGAAACGTTGACTGCCTGCTTTTCTCCACGGATGCTGCCTGGCCTGCTGAGTTCCTCCAGCATCATTGTGTTTTTCATCTAGATTACAGCATCTGCAGTCCTTTGTTTCTCCATCTTTAAATGTAACATTAATTCAAAATCCATTCTGTGGAAAATGGCCTGGAATTGCCAAAGTGTGACTCATCTGGAGTAGGTTGCTTGCAAAGACAGTGAATTTATCATGAGTTGCTGTAGATAATTGTCATCCCAAACTACAGGGGCTCATGTGTGTTAAGCCCCTGAGAGATGTGTGATTCCTGTGCATTGGGCCTCTAGCCATTTGTGGCAATTAGACTTCCACACCTAGTGTAGGAAGGTATTCTTATGTCCTGATGGTCCCAAGTTACTCAACAGTGCCTGCGGCAGGAGCAATCGTACATCTCCAAATATATATTGGCTTCGAAGCTGGTTCTTGTTCCTAGGTTTTCCCTTGGGTTCTTTGCTTGGCATTCCACCACCTAGCTGAAACAATTTCATAACTCGCCCTGTTCAATGGTTGTGCCCCAAGAGTCTTCCATGCATTCTGGCCATCCATGGTAATCATCTTCCTGAACTGTAGGAGCATCAGCCCATGAGATATGCAATCGTTGACCTTGTGTCTCAAGTTATTTGTGGTAGTTACAAGTCTGCATCTCTTGCAGCAAGACTATGTGCTAATAATCCAAAAAATTTTTTTCAGCCACTGGTGGATGAACTGACCCAACAAACCTGCCTGAAATTACTTTGGGCTCCAGAGTCTCTGTATTTGAGAAACTCAAGACCTTGCACTGCCTGGATTAGACCACTAATGAGCTTTATGCTCCATCCCTCAGTTCTTCATTTCTCTGAGTGGCTTGTAACTAACTTTCTCCATGTCTATGCTATTCCATTTTAATATGTCTAACAACATAGACAATTATATTTCTGGTGCTGTGGTATCTGTACAACCAAATATTCCAGCTAAACTCTGGAATCAATGGTTATTCTTCAATGGTTATTCACAGTCTCCAAATGCGGACAACCTTTTCCTTTGCTCAACGTTGGTGCTTCGCTGGACTGGTGCATTGTCGATAAAGGCAGCTAGTGCCTTACATCCTGCAACTCATGAATGCATGTGAGAGGATGGAGATAAACCTTTGACATTTACAGTTATTGTATAAATGTCCATCTCGCATCTTCAATGACCATGTTCTGGAGTGTTTGCTCCAGAAAAATGCCAAATTGCCGCTTAATGTAAGGGTTTTGGTGTCGATGTGCTTTCTCAGGAATATCTCCCCATTTAACCATTCATGTACAAGTTGACATTTTTTTTCTCTGTCATTCTCCTAACTTAAAATGTAAATTGTAGCCTAGAGTATCTAGCATCAGTTCCCATAGCTCACTGTATAAATGTGAATTTGGAGGAAAAATATTCGAATGTACCTCAAAGTAAATGCTATTTGAGACCAAACTCCACATTTTTCTGATTCATTCATGATCCCCTGGCTGCTTGCTGCTCAAAATAAGAGCCATTCTTTCAGAATTGCAGAGTAATATAGTTCTTTCCCTCTTATAACATTCATCTTTAATTCAGTCTTGTTTACATTGTTTTTCAAAAAAGCCAGCAAATTTGCTGCTGCAATTTCTAGGTATTTGGTTTCCTAGAATCCTCCAAACACGTTTCAAGGACAGGCAATCTGTCCAGCAAATCAGCAGATGGCAATGGGTTGAGTCATAACATCAGCAAGGCTTCCCATTAGATTAGCCACAGGATGTTAAACCCTGATCCTCTCAATGCTTTTATTTTTGTCTTCTGAAGTCCATTTTAAGGAATATTATAATACAAGCTTTCTCTTTCTGAAATGTATTGACTGCTTGCTTTCATTAAAATTAGCTGGTAACAAAAACAAAGATCTGATAACTTTCCAGCACTGGTTAAAAAAAATTATCAGCAATATCAGTCTGGTTATTGCATCAGAGGATTTGAACTCATTGATGTCATTCTGATTTTCATGCAATTTCCATTTATATCATAACTTCAAAACAGAAAAATGTTAAAAGGTATAATTAAAAATTTGACAGAGACAATGGAGGAAATATTGAATGGGGTGACTTAAGCCTTAGTCAACAAAGAGTTTTAGTAAGGGTCTTGGAGGAGAGAAGGAAGCTCAGGCATGGAATTATGGGCCATGGGCATGAATAGAGAGAGGTAGGTTGTATGAAGGTAGAATCAGTGAAGGAGAGTTCATGCACTGTAGACTTCAGCAGTGGTAAGGTCAGGAAAGATTCTGTTCAGTAAAACCCAGCAGACTTTTGAAGATGTGTAAAACTAGTCTTTATGAGATCTGGTGCTATAGGGTTGTTCCTCTCAAAAATGCAATAATTTAATCCTGTGATTTGAGGATTTGAAAGCGAAGGAGCAGTGATGTGTTAGAAAAGGAATTAAGATTATTAAGTGTCTTAGAGAAAAAGATTGAAAGGAGTGGTCAGGTAGTGAGAGAGGTCAGAAATGCCAGAGAGAAAATTTAACCAGCCTACTGATTTGAATTTGATCTTTTCTCAATAAAATGCAAGTGTATATGTGTAATAACTGATTGTAGTGTGGAAAATGAGAAATCTGAATGTTTGTTTCATTGAACGACCAAATGCTAAGCAGTTGAGATAAACTGATCATGGGGACACTGGAAATAACAATCCAAAGATGCTTGCCAAGTCTATCCACTCCAGAAGCAAAGCAGCAGAGTAGTGACTATTAGAGAGGTTGTGGACTGGATTGTTAACTATTTCTCACTCTACAGAAGCATTTCCAGCATCTTCTCCTCTTATTTCTATATCTGAATTTGTTGACACAAAGTACTATGGTAAAACTAAGTACAGAAATTCATGGCTTTACTCGTGGCTTTTTAACATCATCAAGACTACTTCCGGGTTTAACCTTCCATGTTCAATGCCACAGGATGTCAACTCTTGAATTATTCATTTAATGTTAAATGACAATTTAAAAGGAAGGTTGTTTGAAGCACCACAGAATTGGGAGCCACAAAGTGACGTGACAGTGTAATTATAAAACCATTTAGCACAAAAGGTGGCCATTTGGCCTATTGTACCTTTGGTGGGTCTTTAACAGAGGTATACAATTAATAGTACTCTGCCTAGTTATTCATTGTAGACTGTCACATTTTACCTGTTTACTTGTACTTCTGTTTTGCTTTTGAAAATTGCCGTTTCTGCCAGCCCTACAGATAGCATTACATTTTTATAGGCTTTTCAAATGTGGTTACAGGAATTAATAACAAAACAGACATAAGTCTGAAATCAGAATAAGTGTATGTTATAAAACTTGCAATCTATTAATAATTCCATCATAGTTGGATCTGAAAAGAAATTTCTTAATGTGTTATGCTACAAGTTCAGCTGAATCCTACAGTTGCAAAAATGTGTTTAATTTAAATAAAATGTTTTAAACTTTTACTCTTTCTGATGACCCAGTCAATGAATAACCACTGTATTTTTAAGTAATCTATCCAGTTTATTCAAAGCATTTTTCATTGTTGTGCATAGACAGGTATCAGGGTTTCTCTTGCAAGTAATTTTAATCTTTTTCCACCACTGGACTGAACTATTTTAAAAGATATTCCTTTTCCAATAATTTGTATTGTCTTCTTTGCATTGCTGTCAACTTGGTGTTTACCTCCACAGATGCAACAAAGCAGCAAGTGCTTAAAAAAAATCACATTGGTGCTCAGAGTGGTAGTTTAGGGTTAAGACTCCCAATTCCATCAGGGGTACACAATCATCAAACCCGGCTGAAAATTAACCTGAAAAATGTTGATGCTGGTATTTGATACCCAAAGTGAATCGATGTTTGTGAAAATTATTTTCAATTTAATAAATATTACATGGCAATCCCACATACTAAGAAATGGTCACATCTCACTTGTCTCTTACAGGCCATGGTTATAATCCAACACTGTGTAAGGTGATGCAAAGCATTTGCACATGAGCAGGATAATAGAAATGCGCGTTGGCATTATAGAAAATTTGCTGAGGGAAGTAAATGCCATTTTGAATGATTATGAGTGGTAAAGGTATCTTCTGATTTATTGTAGAATTGGAAAAAGAAATACAGGAGATGCAGCGTGAGCACATAAACAAAATGAGTGACCTTCAAGGAGAAATTGAGCTGCTAAAAAGTGAAACACACAGAATGCGAAGAGGATTAAGGTCACCTCATCATCTGCCTCAGCCTCCACATCCACCTCCTCCTCCTCCTCCTCCCCCTCCCCCACAACTAGGTCTGAACCAACATACTTGGGTGCCACACATGGTAAGAACATTTCTTTTCTGTACCAGTTACAAAACTGGTTATTTTTGCAGAAAAAGATTTAAGGTTTCACCTTTTTTGATATTTCTGATAGAAATGGTAGGTGTGCCTGATGTAAAAGGGTAGCTATGGTTTAAGTAAATTTTATTTATTTAGGAAATGCTTAATGGGGACTTGATCAAGTATTCAATCTGGACTCCTTTCACAATAATTATGTAGAAGTTGATTTCCACAAAGCATTCCTCATGAATTGTACATTGATGTTGATTTGTTATTTCACCTTAGTGTAAAAAGCTATGCAACTTGTAAACATTTTATACAAATGCATGGACGATTGTGTTCATGATCATGTGTCCCACGGCTAGCATGCACTTTTTTTTCTTGAAATATATCTTATACCATGGTTCCACATGGATTTGGTAGCACAAATCAGTTTAAATTCAATCCAGAATGATTGGAGGAATAACATCTCATTTTCTTTGTTTCATTTTTTTAAAAAGTAAAATTAAAATGTATGTCTATGTATTCCCAAGATTGATACGTATTATAGTTGTCTCTGTGAGTAATTTTTATCCTTTTCCACCATTGGGCTACTTTGGAAGGTATCCATTCTCGTTTAATTTGTATTTCTTCTCTACATTTTTGTGGTCTTGGTATTTCTCCTCCTCGGACAGGACATGGTAGCATATGTTAAAAAAATCACATAGGTAATTTAGTAAGTTTGGGGTTAAGGTTTCCAATTTTGTCAGGGGGCACATCATCAAACCAGTCTTAAAATTAACCTGAAAAATGTTGATGCTGGTGTTGGATATCCAAAGTGATTCTCTGCTTGTTTAGTGTGAGTGTTCCACACTTTGAACATTCTCAGAACATACTCACCCTAAGGCCTGCTGATTAACTATTTTACAGGGTAACACAAGACCTCAGACACCACTGATTGCCAAACACTTACTGGACCCTCCAGATGCACTGGGGCCTGCACCCTATGATCCAGTGTAAGTACTTTTAGATTATAAACAACTGAATCTTTCTGTCAGCTATGACTGATTCCCTGCGATTTTTTGATGCACAATGGTCCATTGAGCTTCCATTTTCTAGTTCCTGTTGGCCATTTCCTCAGGAATTCAATTTTCACCCTTGTGATATGCTGTAGTTCTCCATTGATGCAGATTATTATTTTCCTGTGGGTAATTAATATCTCTCTTTGCCAAAGCACTGAGTTATTTTAAAAGGCATCCATTCCCCTGTAAGTTGCATTTTTTTTTTCTTTGCATTGTTGTAGACTTGATGTTTCACCTCTACAGATGGCAAGCTATCTCTTGGCTTCATTACTCCACATGATGTGGCTCTGAAACAACTACGCTGCAAGATGCTGGTCTGCTCACCCTCTGCCTTTGTTTTACTTCTCAGGAAAACGTCCACTGTTCCTTAATAGGGAAAGGAAAGCTGTGTTACTAAGTGCTTGCATGCACATTTTTCAAGCACCGAACAAAAGTGAAGCAAGAGAATAATTTTTAATATTTGCTGTGAATTTGCTGTCAGGGTTAGGCAAAAGAAAAGCCAATAAAATGTCAAAACTGACAACAAAAAGGGGTTGTTAATGTCGTCTAAGGACATACATCAGATGAACTCAGTGAAAGTGTGCTTGTATTGCACTTGTACAGTTTGTGGTTCAATCCTAAATACGTTTAGCAGTCAACACACATGCAAACCATTCATCAGAGAAGCTCCAGTTTTGAAATTATTTCAAATTGACAAGTCCAATTTGGCTACTACATTGCCGCTCCTTAATGTTGTAATGAGGACTCTTTTGTTTTGTTTGCTTCAACTTAAAAGCCAGTAGTTGTATTGTTAATTACCTTTCATATTTGATGACAAAAAATAAATAATGACGTTATTTATATGTCATGGCACAAACCCATTCTAAATGCCATTAAAAACCGAAGGTAATGGACACTTTCCACCACTCAGTTATTGAAGGTAGTCTCTTAAGGCACAGTGCATGGTTTCTCTGGTATTCAACTTCATTTTTAGCTCTGTAACTTGTCCTTACTGTGATATTTAACTAATACAATGTTTGTGTCATAACTGATGTTTTTGATTCTAGGGCAGGGTTTGTTGTTTTCTATGATTTTCTTCTTGGCCTTGACCCGACATACCGGCTTGTCCGCCTTGTTACTGGTTTGTACAATAAAGGACAGGAGATGGGGAAGCCATCAGCCTTGCCTCCTGTGTGCTGTGAAACGGGAAGTGGGCCTCACTACATGTCTGAAGGACTCAAGGGCAGCTTTGGAATTTTATCTGCAAGGCAGCCAGTGCCAAGGTAATAGTGATACAATAGAAATCTTTTGTGCCCAAGATAGTTCTGTTTATATCGTGTGTGGCCTGCCGCAAATAAATCGTTGAAATGGAGTTCAAGTAATATAGACGTGTGACGAGAGCTGACCAAAACTCACATGATATATCTGGTTAACTTTGCAGATCAACATATTTGTTTTCTGTTCACCTTATTTCTAGAAATAGTTTAAAGAATAAAATTTGCATGCAAAGTGAAAAATATTAGTGCTGGTGAATGACATTTTTCAAACCAGATCTGATACTCACTTGTACAGTTTAAATACAGACTGAAGTTCCTCCCATGGGACAAATAAAGTTTACCATCAACTTGAGCAAACGTCCAGAAATTTTTTGCTTCTAATTTATAATGTCCTACAATTCCCTTGATTTGATTCAAAAACAAGGCACGTCAGAAATGATATGAGGTGAAGAGGGCCATGATTGAGGTATGTAAGATTATGAGAGGTATAGAAAGGGTAGACTGCAGGAAACATTTCCTCACATCAGAGATAGATAAAACTAGAGGACATAGGTTTAGGGTAATTGAAAGTGATTCAGAGGGGATGTAAGGGGCACCACCTTCATCCAGAGAGAGTGGTAAGTACCTGGAATGCACTGCTTGAAAGAGTTGTTGAAGTTGGGTTGTTGACAATATTTAAGGAGAGTCTAGATGAGCACTTGAATCACTTAGGATTAGAGGGCTATGGATCAAGTGCTGGGAGATGGAGTTAATGCAGAAAGGTGCCCACTGGTCAGCATGGATGAGTTGGGCCAAATGGCCTGTTTCCGTGCTGTATGATTCTATGAATACATTTGAAGATTTTAGGCAAGAAGAGATCAAACTGGAGCAAAAAATTGCAGATGCTGGAAATCTAGAGCAAAAACAGAAAACACTGGAAACACTTAACAGACCAGGCACCATCTGAGGAGAGAGAAACAGAGTTGCCATTTCAGATCAAGGATCCTTCACCAGAAGTAGAAAAGACAGAAGATAAGCCTGCTTTAACTTGCAGAGCAGGGAGGGGTGCAGAGAGCAGAAGGGCAATGTCTGTGATGGGGTACACAGTAAAGTTTTTAAAGAAACAATTTAAAATCTGGCAGTTAGTGACAGTAGAGAGGAAAGAACAAATTGAACTGGAAAAGAACAGCCACATCTGTGGTGGAAGAGGAGGTTAAAAAATGGGAGGTTACCCTGAAATTGTTATATTCAGTATCATGCCAAAGACTATTTCAATTTATTTCTTTTATGATTCTATCTCTAAAAGGTGGTTTTTAAAGAAGTTCTTACCCTGACAACTTTGGTCTGTACTCTATCAAAGACATTCCCACAGTCCTCTCTGCCCTCCTACTCTATGCAACTTAATACACTCTTGTCACTTTTCCAGTTCTGATGAAGGGTGTTTGAGTGAAAATAACAACTTTCTGTCACTCCGCCAGCACTGATGCTGCCTGAGCTGCTGACAGCTTCCAGCATTTTCTGTGTCTGTTTGGGAAAAGATCAAAAGTCCTTTATCTTGTTATTCTTTCTTTGTATCTGTTGTCAGAGTCCGTCCTGCCCTTGGAATCTCTCTGATAATTGAGCTCCAAGCAGCTGGTGGCTTTGATCCATACGGGCTGGAAATTCAGCGGCTAGTTTCCAGGGGCTGGGCAAAGATAGATGTATTTGATAATCACAACCAAGTTATCAGTGGTCGATGGAAAGTTCCAATACGATCTCTACCAGTAACCCCATCCCTCACAACTGGCCAGCTCAATGGAATTCCTCAGGTACGTTTAAGTGGTGGTTTGACTCATCATTTTGATTTACTCAACACCAAAAACTCAACAGGTTTTTTAATCTATTCCTATTAGTATTCTTGCTGCTGCAGGTTCAAGGCTGATGATTTCAAAATACATTTAAATATTCAAGATCTTTAAGCCCTCCTTTGCACTGCATCTTTCCCTCTTCCTTCCACCCTGTATATCTTTGCCTTTCCTCATAAACTAATGCTTTTTCCAAAAATTTCACCTAAATGTAAATTTTCTAATTTTGTACATCCTGAAATGCTGAATTTGGTAACAAAATTGTAACTTCCTTGGGGCCCACAAGGAGACATTACAACATTACAAAATTACCAGCAGTTCCCCACCAGGACTAATGAGGAGTTGGTGAGTAAGCCACTGAAACTTCAACGTGTCTGGGACCTATGCACGTGTACTACTGAACCCTGTGGTTTATGACCTACAGATTGGTGGATGACGCTGCATCTATCTGTATACTCCACCGCTGTACTCAATACAGTGTCCAGTAGTGAGGCCCAGTTTTCTGAGATTTCCTAGCATTACTCTGGGTGATCACCTCTCTGACCCTACACCAGGTCAGTTCTTTTCCAGCTTTCCAGCTCTGCAAAGAAGTCAATGTCATATATAAAAACATAAGTTGAATATTTTTAGTCTTGCCTTGTTTTCTAATAAGCTATTTTAATCAATTTTAGAAAATGCCAGAGATATTGGAAAGTTTCTGAATGGCTCATAGCTTTGACCTCAGCCAAATTGGAGGTGAAAGTTTGCAAGGGTGTCCTGAGGGTGGGGCCTCAGCACTGCACCACTTGATGCCAATGCACCCTGAGACCTTGAGGGTGCAAACTCTGCTCCACATCCAGACCAGGAGTGGGTGAACCAGGAACTCGGTTGGCAGCTCCACTCAGTGAGCCAAATCCAACACAATCGAGTCTGTGTATTTATTTTTATTAATTACTAATATTAGATATAGTTTAAAGTCACTTTGGGGATCATTCATAATTGTCAACGTTCATTATTTTGAGATCTGACTGAGAAGATTGGGGTATTGAAGTGGTGTTTTGCTTTGTGTATACTTATATAGCAAAGTAATGCAACGTGCAGATTTTTGTGTGTTTATAAGAGAAGTAAGCAGAAGCAAACTATTTACAATCTTCAGTAAATGGTTCTTTTATACATTTACTTAGGTTGGCAGCTCTGAACTCTACCTGAGACTGTTAAATGCGCGAGACGCTGAAGTGCAGTCAATGGCCGGTATTGATCCCCACAATGCGTCCATGTATCAATATCCACCTTTGGTAAGTCTTGCTGCAAAATAGAACTTGATCTTCGGAGGTGGCACCAGCAGACAAGTTGATAACCATCCTAAGTAACAAAAGCAGTCCAGCAGATTGAGCTGGAATCTGATGCAGGGTTTCAACCTGAAACATCGACAATTCCTTTCCTCTCACAGACACTATTCAGCCTGCTGAGTTCCTCCTGTTGAGCTGGAGTCATGTTCAAGTTGAGTTGTAGACAAAGCCTTTCTTTAAAAAAAACTAAACACAAGTCTCTCAGCATATTCAGCCGTTTAGCTCTAGTTTATTCTAACATGATTGCTTGATTGAAAAATTGATACATTGATGAAGATCATATATCTGTAACAAAAGCTGAATTATGCAATGTAACCAGATCTGTAGACTACAACGGAAGATGAGAATAACAGTTATTTTTATTTACAGATGGCAGGCCGTTCTGTTCCTCCTGCTGAAAATCTGCCTCCTCCTCAATACCTCTCTTATCGCCCTGCTCCAGCTCATTATCATCCTCTCACTTCTCATACTAGTCATGTTGACCTCCCTCCTAACGATGGACACAGCGACCTCCACAAATCCAATCAAAGGTGAGAGAGAAAGCGTAAAGTTGATCCTTTCTTTGACTCCTCTTGACGGGCTATCACAATCTGAACTCATGACATTGTTAAGCCCTAAGAGATTCACATCAATGAAGAGAAAAAATGACTTGCAGAAAGAGATCATTTTCATGATTTATTACAAATAAAGTTTTCTCATGTGAAACTCTCTCATCCAAAGCAGATTCATATGTTGTATTTACAGTGGGAGAATGTAATGCCGTGCCATTTTGTCGAATCTCATTGCATATTATTTAACAAGATATTATAAGGATGGCTTCTCAAAAAAATATTTGTCTTGTTTTTAAAATTCAATTCAGTTAAATAATTGTGAAAGATCACATCACATTTGTTACTGATTTATTGCTCTGATCCTAGTTTTAATAAAAATTGTTATCTTAAATGACCTTGCATTAAAATTGTGTTGTAATTGAATCCACTGTTTTTTTTTGGAAGTGTGAAATAAAAACTCAGTGGGGCAGGCAACATTGCAAATCGATGACTTTTTATCAGTTTTCATCTGTCATCAACGTTAAACATCAACTCTTATTTTTCTTAAGAATGCTGCCCAATCTGCTGAATATTTGCAGCATTTTCTGTTTTAATTTGATCTTTCTGCACTTACTTTCCAACTGGAACTATTTACCAAAGTGTCATAACTAAATTTGGATCCACTTTGCACCAAACTCAATGTGACCTTTTCATTATTTTTCATGCTTTCGTTACATATAGGTTGGGAGACCAGACCTATGCGCAATATTCCAGAAATTGTCTCACCAATGCCATACATATTTTATCTAAGAAGCCTTTACTTTTCTACTCAAATCCTCATGCTAACTTTCAATGATTGACGTACTGCGACACCCAGCTTCCTTAGAATGCCAACGCTTTACAGTTTCTCACCACTTTTTTTTTTAAATCTCTTTTTCTACCAAAGTACATGTCTTCAATTCTTTTGCCATAATATGTTCCATCTGGTATGTCCTTGCCCATTCACATACCTGTCTGTATCCCCCAGAAACCTCCCTCCATTCTCCTCGGCTTGCATTTGCAGCCAGCTTTGTGAGCTCAAGTGTGGATAAATGACCCTTGGTCAAATAGGGGTAGGACATTTACAGTAAATGGTAAGGCACTAAGGAATGTTGATGAACAGAGGGACCTTGGGATTTAAGTCCATAGTTACCTAAAAGTGGCAACACAGGTAGATAAGGTGCTGAAAAAGGCATATGGCATGCTTGACTTCCTTGGTCAGGGCATAGAAGATAAAAGTTGGGATGTTATGTTGCAACTTTACAAAACACCAGTTAGACTGCATTGTGTGCCGTTCTGGTTGCCACACTATTAGGAAGGATGTGGTTGTGCTGGAGAGAGTGCAGAGGAGGTTAACTGGGATGTTACACTGACTGGAGGACTTTAGTTATGGAGAGAGATAGATAATCACAACCAAGTTATCAGTGGTCGATGGAAAGTCCTGATGCTGTTATGGGGATAGTCTGTGTTTGTTTTTGAAGGAGGCTGATGGGGGGGGGGGGGTCACCTGATAGAAGTATATTAAAATATAAGAGGTGCAGATAGAGTAGATGTGCAGAATCTTTTTCCCATTGTAGGAGAATCAACAACAAGAGGACAAGTTTAAAATGAGAGGAAGGAGTTTTAAAGAGGATTTGAGGGGAATGCTTTTGACACAGTGGTTGATGTCTGGAACTTGTTGCCGGAGGAGGTGGGTGGAGTAACATGCAATCACTGCATTTAAAAAGACACAAAAAGGCAAGGCAGAGGAGGGTACAGACCTAATGCTGCAAACTGGGATTAGTGTAGATGGGCAAAAAAGATCGGCATGAATGTGGTGGGCTCATTTCTGTGTTGTACAACTATGACTCCATGAGCCCCTCAATCCAGAATTGAGTGCATTCCATTCATTAATCAAATGCTACTCCTTGTTCCCAATGCTCTAATTGTTAACTTTTACTTTATAAGATAAGGTTTCTTTATTAGTCACATGTACATCGAAACACACAGTGAAAATGCATCTTTGCGTAGAATGTTCTGGGGGCAGCCCGCAAGTGTCCACCACGCTTCTGGCGCCAATATAGCAGAAAGGAGCTTGCTTGATTGGCATCCCCTGCCAAGACGTTCACTCTCTTCACTACTCTGACATCTCCTCTCCCAAGTCTTTGACCTTTACCACCAAGAAAGACAAGGGCAGTGGGAATGTCGTCAACTGTTGGTTCCTCTACATCATCATCCTGATTTAGAAGTATATTGCTATTTCTTCTTTACTGAGATTAAATCCTTGAACTCCCTACCCAAAATTACTAGGAGAACCTTTAGCACAGGACTACAGTAGTTCAGGAAGGCAACTCATCACCACCAAAGCTGCCACGTGGGCCATAACTGCTGGCAACAATTGTATCCCATAAATAAATATTCATCTGGAGAGATCCTGCTTTTGGGAAGCAAATCAAACACATACTTTCAGATTCCAGTTTAACAGTAGCTTAGTGATGAATTTCCAAGTGGGTTTGCAAATCCCCCAACATGACTCTTTGACAAGATGATGTGATGCGTGACCATGCAGAAGATTTGACCTTGCACCTTCTAGAATTTGCCATGGAGTACAAACTTTGTAAGTTGAAATGTTGTCCCAAGTTTTAGGTTCCTGTGGGCAATACACTTGTTACCCATCATTCCAGGCCCTGATATTTCAGGGCTGCTTTGTATCAATGATGGAAGTGGAGTTCTTTTCAAGAAGAGTGAGTTCTACCACATTTGGCTTTGGTTATTAGTATGAATTGTAAGCTGAAGTCTTGGTTCTTTGTTGTAATTTCTTCCACACATCTGCTTCCATTAACCACAAACTGAACATCTCACCAGTAAGTTTTCAGTTCAATGTTGCAGGGGATTCTTCTGGAGGGGATGAGGGTTCTATTTTATTTGAAGTTTTAAGGCAATTAAATTTCCTCTTGCATTTACTACACACTATAGTGCAACAGTGGGTTTCTCAGCAGGAATCCTATATGCCAGATTGCTAAATCGGCACAACATGAAGAGGAAGAATTTACTCCAAAGCTAATTCCATTGGTAGCTTTTCCAATGGCTCAAGGGAGAGAAGGGAATGGTGTGAAAAGAATTCCAGTGTACAAACATGAAACAAAATCTACAGGCAAGTGAGAGAGTTGTCCAAAGCCTGACTTCCTTTTTGTTTACAGCTGTAGAGCTGTGTCTACAGGACTCCCCTTTACCAACTCCTCAAACTGAGTCCCACCTTAACTTCCTAAGAAGAATTCCTTATATATGGCAGATAAGCACAGTTGTTATCAGCATCAACAGGGATTAATGACTCCAGTGAGAGGCTTGATGATACAGGAAGCTGATGATACAGATCGTAATGAAGGTTTGATCTTAATGCTAGACAAATTTTCAGAATAGCCTAAGTTTTAGTAACACTATTGAATGTAAGTAGTGAAGGCCATAAAAAGATGATCCAAATATTTGTTTTGTTTTATACATTAATTTAGATTTATAAGCAAGAGGTTGGTTACACTTTGGTTGGAGCACCTTATGCAGCATTGCATTCTCTATTTTGGGAAAGGTATTGGATCTGTTCACATTGTAGTAAAGATTTAGTGGATTAATAGGACATAGGTAAGGTATGGGAACAACTTGTAAACAGGTTTATTGAATGGAACAACAAATGATGCAACATTTTGGAGAGCAGATTGCAGCTGAGTAGTTGGAGCAGTAAGACAGGGTATCATTTGGCTAGTGGTTATGACACTCTGCAATAGTAACCCAAAGTCAAAACTCCCAACAGTTTCTGGTAATTAAAAATTTTGATAATTTGTGTCCAAGTGGTCAACTTAGGATGGACAATAAAATACTGCCCTGCCAGTATTTCCCACACAGAACTAATAAAAATTATGGTACAAGTCTGTTTCCATTAGTTGGTGAACTGCTACCGAGGGACCATTATTATTTCCAAAAGCGAAGGGAGAAACTAAAGAAAAACATAACCCCGTTTCCCTCTGCAAAATAAATCAATTGCTTTACATTTTTTTAAAAAAGTTATAAAACTGAATTTCTAGGCATGTTCCTTCACTTAACTACCCATAGAACCATAGAACAATACAGCACAATACAGGCCCTTCAGCCCACCATGTTGTGCCGACCTTCAAACCACTCCTAAGACTATCTAACCCCTTCCTCCCACATATCCCTCTATCTTAAATTCCTCCATATGCTTATCTAACAATCTCTTGAACTTGCCCAACATATCAGCCTCCACCACCACCCCAGACAGTGCATTCCATGCACCAACCACTCTCTGGGTAAAAAAAAACCTACCCCTTAAGGTGCATGGCCAAAATGTATAGTTAACCATTTTTAGAATCAAGGACTACTATCTGAGAGAGTGTGCCCATTTTACATGTAAAATTATATGGTGATGAGTTCATTAAGAGGTCAGTTAACAAGCTCTTGTCCACTGAAACCGTTGTACATATATTAACTCTGTGGCAATGGAACATCAAATCCAAGTTAATTAATCATAATGCTTGACAACAAGAGGATCAAGATTGGATCTTGGTAACAATTTGAATACTGTATTATGCCCATTACTGTAATCTTACTTTTGGAAGATCATATACACGGTCATGTAGATCTTCCTATTCAAAAATCTACATGATAATAGAAAACTATGTACCAAGAGAGAAATGTTATGGTACAATAACCTGCAATTTCCAATTGCTGAGCGACAGTGGGAGATGAAGCAAAAGTACTTCTGAATAAAGGAATAGGCAAAAGGATTAAACTACCACCTTGGCTGATTACTTCACAGCAGCATCAGGGCAACCCAGATGCAGATCTTCAGCCCATCGTCTGGACTGATGATGGTGCAGGTTACATGAAGATGCCAAAAGGAATATAATCAAACTGACTTAACATAAGAACCTAAGAATTTTTCTCCAAGTGTAAAACATACGTAGAGCTAATTTTGATTGTAATTTAGTATTTCAGATGAAAGAGATTACTAGTCATTCGATGAAAAAAGTTATCTGATTAAATTTTGATATTTGTATTTTTTCTTCCAGACTTGATGACGAAAGTAACTTAGTGGTACAAACAAGCAGGGAGCAGGACGATGAAAATGTACAGGATAAAGCACTTGTGTTTATTGTGGATCGTGTAAGAGGGGCCCCGAATGGAGATGGTAGCTTGAGATTCACTGGATACCATCAGAGAACAGGAAAAGTAAATATGTGATGAACTTTCAATTCGCCTACTAGGGATTACATTCAAACGATTAGTAAAATAGTGGGAAGGGAGAATAAAAATTCTGTTCCTATGGATAATTGAATAGTTTGCCACATGGAATAGTTGAGGCAGCAACCACTGGAATTTTTAAAGGAAAAGTGGATCTAGTTGAATCAGAACAAGATGTTCCAGTGGAATCACTTTTGAACTTCAGCAACAACTCAATGCAAACACAGTGGGATAAATAGCAAACTCCCCATGAAAACGTAAGGTGTGCAATTAAATCTTGAGGAGTAGCTCTTTGTTAGAGGAGGATCATTCCACATAGCAAATATCCATTTATTTTCAGGCCCAGTAGCTTCAAAACTGGCAAACACCTTTTTAGCATACCACCCGAGTGTGTTTGCACATGCTTATAATAAATGCATTGTGCTGTATTTGTGAGACTATCCTCCTGAATGAAATTTTCCTTTGGCAGGTGATTAATACAAGGAATTCTGGCTTGGTATGGAGCACTACTCCTGTGAAATCTAATATCAAACAAGGGTACTTCATCTTTGGAGAGCAGGAGGTAGGAGTCCTGATAAAGGTGTCACTGAAAGAATATGCTGTTAATGTGAAACATTCTAAATATTATTGAAAATAGTTACTTTGATCAGTATTTTATATGAGATTTGAATTAATTCTCGGGATGTGGAAGTCATTGATAAGTTCAGTATTTATTGACCCTGTAGTGCTGTTTGATACAATGGACAGCTTGCTGGGTGACATGTGCATTGGAATGGAGTTACACATAGGTCCTATTGATTAAGGAAATAAGATGATTGTTTCCATAATACTCTATTTTTATTTACAGATTTGTTATTTAAAAAACTGAATTGTAATTCTCAATTTTTCCATGGTGGAATGTGAATGTTTGATTCTTGGATTAATGGTTCAGATTTGGGATTACTAGTTCAGAAACATAAAAGTACCGTCATATTCTATCCATTTATGAAAAAGAGATATAATTGGTGTAATATTGTAATCAGTTAAAACAGATTAATATTTTAAACTAGTGCTGTGTTCACTGCATTTCTGGAGAAGTTCCAGAGGATGTAGTTCAGAAACATGAGATGAACATCTGCGACCCCACTATAAAATCCTCTCCCTGAATGGATGTGTCTGTTTGCTGTAACTCGGTTGTTAACACATCCTTCAAGATTTAAAGTTATAGTGTTGATACAACAAAGTTGTATATGAAGCTGTTATCCTCTTGAAATAGAGAATCCCGGGTAGATTTGACACATCCCACCTCAGCTCCATGTCCTGCTTGATGGGTCCCACTTGAAATGTATGAACCTAATTGCAGTACTTGCATCACTTGCAAGCTGTGAACGAGAAACTGATGACTGAACCGGCTTGCCAGTGTGTTCTCCTCCATTCAGTTGGTAACTGTTCTTACAGCTTAGTGTTTGTTCACAATAGAGCTGCATTCCTTTGAGGTATGCTCTGTTGCAGCTGCTTTAATCTTTCATCATGATTCAGGGATGGATTTGTTACGTGAAACTAAGTTTGCATTTGCAAGCTGAGTAAATGAAAGGTGAAGGAGACTCTGAGGAACTGAAGATTTTACAGTTTTAAGATACAATGATACAGATGTTCTTAATTTTAACACAGCAAAAATAAAAGGTGAACAAGTAAATGTAGGAAAGTGAATGTGAAACCAAACTAAAATGTGGCATGCCATACACTGGAGGGCAAAATAGGATTTTATTATCTGAGAAATTAATGTGTTTTGGCAGATGGAAAGATGAAAAGATAGTCCCAATGTCTTCCTAAGTGACAGAAATCGAATAATGTTGAGAATATTTTAACAACTTTGGCAAAAGAGTCATAGAGTTATATAGGACAGAAATAGGCCCTTCTGCCCAACTTGTCCACACTGTCCAGTGCCTACATAAGCTCGTCCCATCTGTCTGCATTTGGCCCACATCCCTCTAAACCTTTCCTACTCATGTACCAGTCTAAATGTTTTTTTTCAAATGTTGTAATTGTACCTGCCTCTACCACTTCTGGCAGCTCATTCCATATACCCACCACCTCTCCATTTGTGAAAAAAGTCTCCCTGTAGGTCCCCTTTAAATCTTTCCCCTCTCACCTTAAACATATGCCTTCTAGTTTTAGATTCCCCTACCCTGAGGAAAAAGACTGACCATTCACCTTATCTCTACCCCTCATGACTTTGTGTACCTCTATAAGGTCACCCCTCAGCTCCTAGCTATCCAGTCTCTCCTTATAACTCAAACCTTCGTAATATCTTCATTAATCTTTTCTGCACCCTTTCCAGCTTAATGACATCCTTCCTACAGCTGGGTGACCAGAGTTGCACACAATCCTCCAAGTGCATTCCCACCAATGACTTGTACAGCTGCAACATGGTGTCCCAACTCTTGTACTCAATGCCCTGATGGATTAATGTTTTGCCAATAGAGTCAAAAGTTATAATGCTAATTTATTCATTTTCAGATGTCATTCTATGATGTGATGCCTGAAGAGGATATGATTTTAATAATCCGTTTTTACCACTGGCCAAATGGAAACGTAACAACTGCACCATGGGACATTAACCAGAGCATGGAAAAGTTAATGGAAAGCGAGGAGTGGTTGGTGGCTTGGGGAGTGCTGAGATTGTCATCGCCTGCAGATTCTCGTAAGTTGCTAATAACAGACAGGAGATGTGAACACTGGAAATTCACAGCTAGTTTGTTTTATAATATAAAAAACACTAAAGGCAATGATCTCCTTTGGTCGTATTTACTGTATGTTTGAAAAACCAAACACAGATTGAGAGACTCCTTTGCGGAGTCCACAGGGAAGACACTAAGCTTCCTGTTGTCTGCCACCTCCATTCTGACTTGCCTGTGGCCTCCTGCACTGTTATAACAAGGCCTTTGTTATAAGGTTGAGGGACAGCACCTCTTTTACCTTCTGAGCACGTTGCAGCCATCTGATCTTGAATTCGACAACTTCAGGTCACTTGCTTTCTACGTCTGTATCGGAAAGGGCCATTTCTGCTTTGTCATCCATTGGTGATATTGGCATTGTTTGATCTGTTGGGCATTTCCAACAGCTTTGCATTTCACAGCAAATGAGATTTTATGCAATAATTTGATTTACTAATGTTACGGATAAGGAGATGAAGAGGAAACGATATTTTTGTTTTAAAGACGCTCCAAGGATAGAATGAAAGGCCAATATAAAAGTTATAGTTTTGAAGATAGGATTGAGATTAAAGTCATGGTCATACAGCATAGAAATAGGCTCTTTGGCCTTTGAATCTGTATCAACCATCCAATAACCATTGATTCCAACCCTACAATGATCTTATTCGATTCTCCCCACATTCTAACTCCTCTCAGATTCCACTCTCCTACATACTAGGGGTAAATTAAGTGGTCAATTAACCTAGCAACACACAAGTCTCTCTGGCTGTGGGAGAAAACTAGAGTACCTGGAGGAAACTCGCACAGTCATAGAGAAAACTTGCAAACTCCACACAGATAGAGCCAGAGGTCAGGATTAAACCCGGGTTGTTTGGGCTACAAAGCAACAAGTCTTCCAGCTGCGACATTGTGCTGCACCTTATCAGAAAGAACTTTCCTCAAAAATATTAACCGTGCGGACTTCACATCATGCAAATGTGGTTAATACTGTGTCAATTGAGTTTAAAAAGAACTGGATGAATTGACATTTATGAATGAGGAAAGGTTTATATAGACACAAGCACTGTGATAAATGACCAAATGTATTGTGAAACGTAATGGAACCATGAATTTTACCATTTAGTGGTTCAGACCACTTCGTGGTGGTCTGTTGGAGTCCATTTGACAATAAAGGATCCATTTCAATATTGTCATTGGATCATCTCCGGGCCTGATATAATAGAAGTGCCTTTTTTGATTCCATGAACATTTTTTTAATCTGACCTGTTCTGGTAATCTACCTTGAGCGTTGTTGTATTGCAAATGGTACTTGCCAAAAAAATCACGTTGTGGGACTGAATGGCCTTATTTACTTCAATATCTCCCCTGTTCATCTTAGATTAGCAACTTGAAAATCTGTCATGGGATAGATAATTAGACTCTAAGTTTAAGAATGTTTGGTGGATAAAGAAAGTTTGAAATATTTATTTTCTGTGTTATCTACAGATGCCTTGCAGACTCAAAGCCATGTCATAACATGGAACACTGGGACACACACTGTGGCACTGTTTCATGGACCTGTCCCTTCTCCTCATGATCTTCTGGTGCTGGTATGCAAGAAGTCCTCCTTTAACTCTTTCTCTACCATTGTTTTAAATCAAATTTCTTTCATCAAAATATTTGTACTAAGTGTTATACTATTTAAAGGGGAGCCACTCAGATGTGTTCATAACTCTACAGTCTCGGTGATGGTTTTGTACTGTGGAGGTCTTCATGGGTTTTTGAATTGCCTATGTTTGCAAACCTTTTCCATGCCTTCTCTATGCATGCTTGGCAAAGTACTAAGCTGGATGTATAAAATTGTAGAATTAAGCAGCTGTAGGCAGATCTACAGCTAATTAAATGAATGGAGTCAGACCTGATGTAAACAGCCATTTTCCTGATGGTGAGAAGGAGAACAATCTTCCCCACATTTTTAAAAGCTTATGAGTACTGTATATTTTGATTATCCAATATTTAAATAGATAATCACAAAGAGCACACTCTAACCCTTCAGCATTCCATTCCTTTTAAGAGAACCATGTTTCACAAGAGTAAAATAACTATGTGCTTATTGCTGGCCTGAATAATGGTATTACAGAGGGAAAACTGTTGGATTATTTAAGGAAATATTAGGCGAGCATTATCTCATGGCAATTGTAGCCAGCCTATTGAACAATTGTCTATGTCTAGACCAAACTAGATGCAGGTATATGATTTCAATGCTATATTGTTGTGATGTGGTAAGTTTTTGTCATTCAGTACTTCTCTTCATTTTTAAAACCTTTAATCCATCATTTTACTAACAAGTGACTCTCTGTCCTCTACTTGTACTTGCTTTACCTGGTCTCCATTTTTCCTCTCCTGGGAAGAGCCCTCAAATTTCTGATGAAATTTAGATTTGCCATTTTGTTTATATGCTGGGTTGTGCTTGACATGACTTGCATCTTGTGTTCATTTCCTATGAGTGCATAATCTTTTGTGGTCCCGAAGCATAATGAAACTCAAGGGCTCATTGGCCATGGCTGTCCTGGAAGTAAAGCAGAGCAATCCACAAGCGGTGACTAGACCAGACTAGCCTAGACTGCCTTGATGACCAATTTCATTTCCTCACCTATTTCCAAATGTTCCTTATAATTTAAAAGCAATAGAAATAGATTTAAACAATATTATTTAAAATAGAAAAAAAAAGATACTCTCACTAACCTTTTTCATCCAAGCTAGAAGCTCCATCCAAATGAATGGGGCTGTGCTAGGAAAACTCTGGGGCTAGATAAGAAATGTGTTCACCACACACCTCTTGCCCCCTGTGCCCCCGCCCCCCCCCTCCCACCCTTCGCTCAGCAAATTTGTGCTCTGCCCTTGGACTTGGTGCTGTTTCCAAGGGGTGGAAAGGGAAGTCAGAGGCACTGGCATCTGACCTCCTGCATGTTCCATATATCTGGGCTGCAATGAACAAGTGCAATGGACAAGAATGTACTGACCCCAGTAAAGCACCTCATTATAATAGTACTCATCTCAACCACCAGCAAAAGGCAAGTATATTTTGGACCAATGAACTGATTGTCATTTTTAATTTAATATTTATTTGTTTATCTCTTTGTAATTGAGCATTATTGAAAACAAAATAGATTATCTGAGAAATATTATTTTTTAAATGGACTGAAAAATTATATCCACATGGAATAGTCGATGTTCCATTGTCAAGCTTATTATCAGATATTGCGAAAAGCAGAAATTGGCTTTGGTTTAAAAAATATGTGACAAGTTGTCAATTTATCTTGTTATTGGGAAAACAATCTGCTTGTCCTGAGGTGAAAGTTTAAGGTTCTCATATACATCTCATTCATAAAAGATGTTGCATATGGGTTGACTCAGTGAAGGTAAAACCTTATTATTCTCTCTGATGTAAATGCGTCTTTCTTAAAGCCTGGAGAACACCTGCGTGACATATGGGAGCCTTATGGGAATGCCACAGTAAGACTCCATCTGTTCACTGGCAGCAGACCCTCTGCTCTTACTATTCCAGATTCTCCCGCTGATACAAACACGATTAAAGAATGGCCTACTGTAAGTAGCTGTAAATTTGTTTTCAACTGTCCTTTGCAGCTCAGATGTTTTGATTGCTCGTGTGGTTTATTAAATTATAGGAAACATAGATTACAATCTCATTTGCAGCTGATGCAGGCACAGCAGTAGCAATAAACAGGGACAGAGCCTTGTGCTGTTGTTGGGAATGCAGGAGGCACATACTAGCCCTGGGTGTGAATCACATTCAGCCTTTAAAAATTATTTAAATGAAGAAATGAACCTGGCCCAAGCATTCTGGAACACCTTCATCCCTAGATACTGCCCAGTACACACTGTCAAGAGAAACAAATTTCTGCACCTCTCAGTTTATAGGCCTGATGAGTATTTTTTATTCACTTTCTTGAATGAACAGTTTTGTTTTCTTTTGCTACATTTATTGGTGATTTTATTTTGCATTCTTGTTTACTGTGGCCTCTTTTTTTTTTCCCCCTTCATTTTACTATCTACCAGTCATGGGAGTTTCACTCTGAGTTGCAGGCAAACCTACTGTTAGGATGGGTGTTTGTTTAGAATTCTTCTTGCTCCTTGGATCTGGATAGCAAGGAGGGTGCCAAGAAAATTCATCACAGTACCTGAGACAGGTGCCATAAGCTTACTTTTTGTCAATCTGCACTACCTCTACAATTTTTTTTGATGATATTTCCTCTCCTTTGTTTTCTTTTCTAAGTGTGAGGTGCATTTTGGAAGGTGAAATAAGATATCTTTATTAAGATATCTTTATTAGTCACATGTACATCGAAACACACAGTGAAATGCATCTTTTTTGCGTAGAGTGTTCTGGGGGCAACCCACAAGTGTCGCCACGTTTCCGGCGCCAACATAGCATGACCATAACTTCTTAACCCGTACGTCTTTGGAATGTGGGAGGAAACCGGAGCACCCAGAGGAAACCCACGCAGACACAGGGAGAATGTACAAACTCCTTACAGACAGTGGCCGGAATTGAACCTGGGTCTCTGGCGCTGTAATAGCATTACTCTAACCGCCACACTACCGTGCCTACCCAAATGCAAGAGGACGTAAGTGGCAGTTGCCTTAGGAGTATTGATGTACAGAGGGATCTTTGGGGCTCCCTGAAAGTGATGACACAAGTAGATAGGATGGTAAAGGAGGTGTAAGGCCTTTATTGGTTGGGGTATTTTGAGTATAAAAATCAAGAAATCATGTTGCAGCTGTATAAAACTTTACTTAAGCCACATTTGGAGTATTGTGTGCAATTCTGATCACCATGCTATTAGGAAGGATGTGGAGGCTTTGGAGAGGATGTTGCCTGGATTAGAGAGTATTAGCTGAAAGTAAAGGTTGGACAAGCTTGGATTGTTTTTGTTGGAATACTGGAGGCTGAGGGGAGAACAGATAGAAGTATATAACACTATGAGAGGCTTAAAGAGTCTTTTTCCCAGGGTGGAATTGTCAAATACTAGAGGGCATAGGTTTAAGGTGAGAGAGGGAAATTTTAAAGGAGATGTGCGAGGCAAGTATTTTTCATAGAGAGTGGTAGTGCTGTCACTGGAGGTGGTGAAAGCAGATATGACAGCGACAGTTAAAAGGCATTTAGATAAACACATGAACAGGTGGGGAATAGTGCAATATGGAGCAGGCAGAGGGAATTAGTTAGACTGGCATCATGATTGGTGCAGCCACAGTGGGCTGCAGGGTCTGTTCATGTGCTATACTGGTTCTATGTTTTCTATCAACTACTTTGGGGCTGTGATTCTGGATCAGGTAGAAAATGAAGGATCACGGACTGAAGGGCCAAGGAAGTGGGGCTGTGGAATAGGAGGGTGGACAAAAATAGGGCAGATTATGGTGGGGTGGGAGGGCAAGGAATGCAAACCCAGCGATTGGGTGGGCCAATGAAAGCAGAGGTGTGCATCAGGCTTCCAGGGAAGGTGGAGCTGGGAAACAGGAGAAGCAGGAGCAATGACTTGGGGGCAAGGAACAAAAGGTGAAGATCAAGATGCAGGAAATGCAGAGAAGGCAGGGTCAGAGGTTTGAACAGCAAAAGCAACTGATGCATCTGAGAAAGGGGGTTTCATTCTTCCCACAATAAGATAAGGTCTCTTTATTAGTCACATGTACATCGAAACTCACAGTGGAATACATCTTTTGCGTAGAATGTTCTGGGGACAGCCCACAATTGTCGCCACGCTTCCGGCACCAATATAGCATGCCCACATCTTCCTAACCCGTACATCTTTGGAATGTGGGAGGAAACTCGCGCAGACACGAGGAGAACATACTAGCTCCTTATGGACAGTGGTGGGAATTGAACCCTGGTTGCTGGTGCTGTAATAGCGTTATGCTAACCGCTATGCTACCGTGCCTGCCAATATATTTAAAGCCAAAAACTATGTCCATCTACTTTCAATTTATTTACATTTATTCATTTAGTAGGATCTGGGTATCACTGACAAGGCCAGAATTACCCATCCCTAAATGCCCTTGGTAAAGTGGTAGTGAGCTACTGTGGTCCTTTTGTTGAATGTACTCCCACAGTGCCGTCAGGGAGGGAGTTCTGGGATTTGGACCATGTAAGCATGATGGGACGATGATATATTTCCAAGTCAGGATGGTGTGTAACTTGGAGGAAGACCTGCAGGCAGTGTTCTTGTGCACTTACTGCCCTGGTTTTTCTTAGTGGTCGAGGTCATGGGGCAGGGAGCTTCAGGATCAAGACACACGCCAACAGAGAATGCTGTCAAGGAAGATTTTCACCAGGGAAAAGGAGGGGAACTTCAGGTCATTAGTCATGAACATTACGAAAGGAAAGGCAAAACGAATTGGCCCTTTAGTCTTTTATAACGTATCTCCATGCACAATATTATTTAGCTTGTCTACATACATCATGCAAGAAAATTGCCACCATCTTTGCCATTTACTGGAGGGGATGGATTTGACCTGTACATTGATGGGGCTCGATTCCTCCCAGATGCTGTCACCATCAGCAGAGTTACGGGCCGTATGTTTAACCGGAACTATAACCAGTGAGTACAGATTGTTTTGTACAAGAGCAGAAAATTTTAAGCTTGGGGTAGAATATGCCACCAATTTTTATTTTAGTAAATATTTTCTTTTAATCAATTATCTGTTCTGTTATGATCAGACTTGTGTAGCACATTTGGATGTTGCTTTTTCCATGATGAGTGACTGCTCTTGTATTTTTATATTTCACTGGGAGCCTCTAGTGGCAACATTGCTGACAAGTGTTCTGGACAGATTCCAGCAATGGAAAGCTCTAGGTCCTAATCAGCAAAACGGCACCGGCAATGCCCAGATGTATCTATAACTTCTTTAAGGTGGCGGTCATCTATTAAGGCTAAAATTTTTTTAAAAATTAGTCTCTTATAAGAACTGCAACTTTTGTTTTATTGCAATCCTTTCATTTGCTGCATGGATAGGAGAAGAAAGGGCAATTTATCAGCATTTGAAGTTGTGGGTTTATGTATCTATTTACATTTGTATGAAAGCTGCATTGATTCATTCAACTCAATGGTTTTTGGGCCACGAATTGGCTTGAGAAGCTGCGGTTAAAGAAAAGGAATAATTCACCCAGGATTTCTTCTCAAAATAGGCACGTGAATTATCTGTTGATAGTCACTGACTGGTCTCATTCAGGAAATGTGACCAGTTAGGCAAGGTATAGGGTGACCTTGGACTGACTAAATCACACAGTTTTAGGAGGGGAGGAGAAAAAAAACTGGAGGGAAATAGGATATTTAATTTCTGGCAAAGTTTTATAAATATTATCTTTATTTGTTAGTTCTCCCTTGTCCTTATCAGTGTAGGAGCATTAAGCAGTTTTGCTAACAGTGTCACCAAGTACCCATTTAAATGTTTGCATTGAATTACAAAGTTGTTATAAATTGTATCTTCAAATCAACTAATATCAATTGCATCTTACACTCCCTGGAATCCTGCGGGGTTTTCTGCAAGGCAAATGTGCAAATTTAAGTTTAAGGCATATGGCTGGAACTTCCAGTAGGTTTCACGTGTTCACAATCTGGATCATTCTTCCTGAGTTTCCATGAGGCCATCATTTTCATTTGTACAGGCAGCAGAAGTAAAAATTCAGCCAAAGCCACATCAAAATATTCAAATCGGTTGGCTTAATTTTCCTTTTGTCTGCTAGAAGAGGACTGGGCACTTCTTCCCCGATCTCTTTTTGAATTTATGTGATGGAATAAGAAATTCAGTGATAATTAGTAATGCGTTCTGTTTTTAAAAAGATGTATAAAAAGGGCAACCCATTGGTTGGTGGTGCGAAGTGAATATATTTGTGAACTGATAAACACTAAAGTTATGGTGAAACTTGCATTTATCACAAACATACAACGTCACATGAAATACATCTTCATTCATCTTTATATTTCCATCTTGTCAAAGAATTGGTCCAGACATATCTTCAGGGATTGATCTGAACAGCAACATATTTGAGCCCTTTTACAATCACCGTACAGAATTCAGGAACCCCCGAATGCCACCATCAGCTACATTGCTACTGAAGGTAATTGCAAATTCATAGCCTTTTACTACATATTGGCAGAAAAATAACCACAATGTGCAATGGAATATGCAGAAATCAAGTATATTATGCATTAATCAAAGCGGGACAAAGTCAGGAAATGAAAGCAGGATTTGATTTAACATGCTAAATTAATATGAGGCAGCAAATAAAATGTTTAATTATATTGCTCGGAATATAATAAAACTGTAAAACAAAAAAATTAATAAACACCATAATAGAAGGTTACAACATCATGGTGAAACTGTACCTTAAATATGTGTTCAATTTTGATCACTAACATAGTGAAGAAACATTTAAGTCATGGAAACACTGCAGAAGAAATTCGTAATGTTGATCCCTAATATCAAAGGGCTGAATTTTGAGAAAGCTCTTTAATCTTGAGAAAAGGTGAATGACAATGAACCTTATAGTTCTATACATCTATAGGGTAATACAGTAATCACAGGAGACCTTAATCTGCATATATTGGGCAAACTAAATTAGCATTAAGAATGTGAACGATGAATTTGTTGAGTGTACGTGAGATTATCTGGGTTAGTATGTTGAGGAACCATTGTGGGAACAGACTATTTTCAATCTAATAATTTGCAATATGAAAAAGTTCATTAGTAAAATTAGTCATCTTGTAGTTGAGGGACTGTCAGGGAAAATGATCAAAATATGATGGAACATTACATCAGGATTGAGAGTGATTTGGTTCAATTCAAATCTATGGTCTTATTTCTAAATAAAGCAAACTATGAAGATAGGAGGTGTGGGTTGACTATAGTAGATTGGGAAACTACATTAATAGGTTTGATACAACACACACAAAGAGTGCTGGAGGAACTCAGCAGGTCAGGCAGCATCTATGGAGAGAAATAAACAATGTTTCGGGTCGAGACCCTTCATCAGGACTGGGAAGGAAGAGGGCAGAAGTCAGAATAAGAAGGTGGGGGGGGTGGAGAGGAGCACACGCAGGCAGGTGATAGGTGAGTTCAGGTGAAAGAGAAAGGTAGGTGGGTGCAGGAGGGGGGAGATGTAAAAAGCTGAGAGGTAATAGATAGAAGCGGCAAAGGGCTGAAGAAGGAGGAATCCGGTAGGAGAGGGCAGTGGACCATGGAATAAAGGGAAGGAGGAATAGATGGGCAGGTCATGAGGGCGGGGGAAGGGAAAAGAGAAGGGGTCAGGGGGCCACAGGAATGAGGGAAGACAAGGGGCGGGGGAAGGGAGAAAGAAAGTGGGGGGAGAAGAGGGGAGGGGTTACCGGAAGTTAGAGAAATCGATGTTGAGGCCATCAGGTTGGAGATTCCCAAGGTGGAATATGAGGTGTTGTTCCTCCAACCTGCGTCTGGCCTCAATGTGGCAGTAGAGAAGGCCATGTTTAGATATGTGAGTATGGGAGTGGGATGTGGAACTGAAGTGGGTGGCCACCAGGAGATCCTTGCTTTTGTGGCAGACAGAGCGAAGGTGCTCGATGAAGTGGTTACCCAATCTGTGTCAGGTCTCACCGATGTAGAGGAGGCTGCACCGGGAGCACTAGATGCAATAAATGACACCCTCAGACTCACCTGAAAGGACTGTCTCGGGCCCTGAATGGTGGTGAAGGAGGAGGTGTAGGGACAGGTGTAGGACTTAGTGCAGTTGCAGGGATAAGTGCCAGGAGGGTCAGCCGTGGGGAGAGACAAGTGGACAATAGTCGACAGGCAATGGCTCACAATTAATACACTGTTTACATTAAATATGTATCTCTTGAGGACATAAAAACCCAAAAAATATGTAATCCAAATGTGGCTAATAAGAGAAGTTAAAAAATAGTCTTGTGGTTAAAGATGGTCTTAAGTCAAAAGAAAAAGTCATAATTTTGCCATAAAGAGTAGTGAGACAAAGTAAGATAGGGACATTGAGAAAGAAAGGAAATGTAGAAAACAAGACAAATCCAGTAAAAAAAAAACACACTAGTGTGCGCTGGTAAAACCAGTATTCACTGGCTTTTTTAAAGTGCTGATGAAGGTCCTGTTGGGCAGGGAGTTTCAAGATTTAGACCCAGCAACGATGAAGGACAGCAATATATTTCCAAGTCAGGATTGTGTGCAACTTGGAGGAGCACCTGCAGGTAATAGCCTTCCTATATGACTGCTGCTCTTGTCCTTCTTGGTAGTAGATACCTTGGGTTTTGGAGGTGTTATCGGAGTAACCCAGGTGAGTAACTGCAGTGCATTTTGTAGATGGCTTGCCTGCTGCCATTGTGCACCTGTGGTACATTAATTCTGTTTGATTAGAGTGTGGGGCAAACAGTATGATTCTGAAAACCTGCTTTTCTCACTTAACCACCTTAGTTTAAACCAGATCTGCCTACATTTAGTGTGGTCGTGTGACAGGTTCATAGTTACTCCGAGTTGTGGAAGGTACAGTTTGTGAAGTCTACTTGCAATGTTGTTGCATTGGAGCATGGTGCTAAAAATGATGGGTTAAGTGCCAGAATCAGAATGTCTTGAGTTTGAGGGAAGACCATTTCTGCTTGCAGAGTTCTAAAAGGGAGGAGATGACAATGATGATGATTATCATCCACAGAAATCATTTTGAAGAACAGAAATAAAACTATTTAAGACTTTGAACTTAAGAATATGAATTTTAAAATTCAAATTATGATAGTAATTGTTATTTTCATTTGAAATATAAATTTATTCCACGTAAATACACAACTAATTAAGAAAGAAAAGGTATAACAGATTCAGTCACTAGCATTTTACAGCAAAGTTGATTGAAATAGAATCATCTTCTCCTGTATATATATTTGAGTGATAATCCAAATAAATACATTTTTGCTTCAGACATGGCTTTATTGTGTGGCAATGTATCTACGTGTTTTAATCTGATTTCCAGATGGTGATCTATACCTACCAAACTGAGAGCCTAGTTTACAAATAAAATATAAAGGAATCAATGTTAAAGTGGATGGAAATGGTGGAAGGTTGTTTGAACAATGGCACTACAAGCTGTTACATCTGCCCACATGCTGTTTGGGGCTTCTGTACAAATACAGATCAAGAACAGACACAAAATGGTTAATTTTCAGGTTGCTAATGCCAATGTAATAATTTGAAATTGAGCATTGCTGCATGAAAATCTATTGATGGTAAAAACTGTCGGCTAACATATGTCAGAATAATGAATCCAAGAATGTGATTTTTAAGATGGTGGTATCATTGTGTGTGGTATTCATAATGGCTCCAACAAGTTCTTGAGAATGTGTTTCCATATCCAATTGGCTGATAAATCTGCCTTGTAATAGTGGCGTAAGTACCATAGAGTAGATGGAGCTGATCCTATTACTAGATGGTTCAGGAACAAATGGTCACAGATTTAAAAATCTGGGTGGAAAATACAAAGGTAATATGAGGATTATTTTACTCAAATTAATTATCTGGTATTCACTCCTCATCGGGCTTGTTGATACAGAATAGATCAGTGCCTTTAGAAGAGGATTGGATAGGCATTTGAGAAAAGATCATTTGCAGGACTGTGAGAAAGACCAAAGGAATGGGACTGATGGGAGTGCTCTGCCAGGAACTGGCAAACAGTCAATGGCCTCCTGTGCTGTAGGCTTATGATTCCATGATTCTGAATACCATCTTCTTTCAGAAACATCCCATCTCCTGAATACATGATCATTCATGAAAGTATTTTCCATTTAATGTGACATTCCTTAGGTTTACGCCATCGATAGATTCAGTTTGAAGTTGGTTTTGATTGGCTGGGCAGCTCTGAATGTCTTTGTGGAGTCAGGCAATGAAACGATCCCAACTGTGGATTCTGGAGTGGTTCAGGTAAATAATATCCAATATGCAGAATGAGGTAGGAGTTTTCAGAATTAAATATTATTGTAAACTTTACTGCCATGCTATTAATACTAATAGAAATTGTTACTTAAAATCTTGTTATTACCCAATATTTCTTGATGGGAAGGGTAGAATGACCAAGTCTATGGATGTTACTTTTAATTCCCTGTTCAATCTCTTCTGCAATAATCTTGCGGCGTCCAAGGAAGGATTATTCTCTAATTTATTTATTTAATCCCTGCCACCCTTTCTTTCTCCTCTCTCTCTCCCATTTCTTCTAGCCTATGAAGTTATGCATTGGGTTTTCAATTAGAAATAGCCATTGGGTACCTCGGTTCTAATAGGCAGTGCACACTCCAATACATGAGCACATGTAATATACAATAAAACAAGTCAAGTTCCATTCTAACATTGCATAGCATTAATCAAAATGTGCAGTGCTACTGCATTAATGTTTGCACGTTCTGTTTACCTTCTCATCCTTTTACTCTTTTTGAAGAAAGGAGCTTTTTGTTTTCTTTTGTACTCATACCTTACACAAACTGTTTATTGTGTTAATTTTACACTGATACCACGTACTGTAATGATATTGGCCTGATCCCAGGCTTTTTGGCTGAATAAAACTGAGGCATTCAAATCATGTAGCTTTAAACATAAATAATGAATGAGAAATTCTAGTTGATTGACAATGCCCATCTTAGGTGCTCAGGTGGACATTCAATGCATGTTTTTGAGAACAGGATACAACACTATAGCCCTGATTACTTGAAATGAAATCCAAGTGCCCAGTTTTCTGCTGGGAGCATGAAATCTCCCTGGTCCTATTCAACCTATAATTTTTATAGACTGTGAACACTACAGTTAACATTTCATAGAACATAGAACAATACAGCACAATACAGACCCTTCGGCCCACAATGTGCCAACATTTAAACCTCGGCTAAAACTATCTAACCCCTTCCTCCCACATATCCCTCTATTTTAAATTCCTCCATATGCTTATCTAGTAATCTCTTGAATTTGACCAATGTACCTGCCTCCACCAGCACCCCAGGCAGCACATTCCATGCCCCAATCACTCTCTGGGTAAAAAACCTTCCTTTGATATCTTCCTTGAACTTCCCACCCATTAATTTAAAGCCATGTCCTCTTGTATTGAGCATTGGTGGCCTGGGAAAGAGGTGCTGGCTGTCCACTATATCTATTCCTCCTAATATTTTATACGTCTCTATCATGTCTCCCCTCATCCTCCTCCTCTCCAAAGAGTAAAGCCCTAGCTCCCTTAGTCTCTCCTCATAATATATACTCCCTAAACCAGGCAGCATCCTGGTAAATCTCCTCTGCAGAGAAAACTTAACTGATCTTGGTAACGGTCTTATGGGGAGAAACCTCTAGATTATGAATCTAACATTATTCCACTCACTTTTCACAAATGATATCCCCGTGCCACAGAGATTTTTTGTACAGAAGTATTTTGTAGATTATTTGATTGTTTATTGCTAATAGTTACCCTTCACATTTAATGGCTTTCATAGCGATAAATCTGTTTAATTGAAGGGGAGTAAATTAATTGAACACCAGTTAGCTTTGGGAACAGATCTCATCTATTTACAGTTGAGACTGAGTTGAGATGCAGAAGAGAAAGATAAAATTACTCCCAATACAAGTATTGCTTGAGCTTTCTTTGAGATATGCAGGAAAGTCAGATTTGTGTATTTAAATTTGTGTAATGAATCGATTGGACATACAAGTACAAGATTATATTCATGCATTCAAGTGCTTTTTACACAAATTAAATTAATTACACAATTCTGATCTTCCTGCCATCTCTCAAAGGAGGTAGCTTGTCAGGACTTCAGCAGATTTCACAAATTAAAATGAAAAACTGACATTGAGGAAATTTATAAAAACCAACATTGCTCCACTTGTATACTTCAGTTGCCCAAAGTTCATTTGTATATTTCACTTTTGCTTTCTCACAGATCTTTCTTTTAATTCCATCATTTTATATTTTGAATATTTTTTTATTTGGAAATCCAGCTGCTTTTCCAAATATATCACCCATGTCTGATATATATCACCCATCTCACTTTGTCTGTCAGATCTCACTGAATGAAGGTGCTCACCAACTGCGGTTGTACTATGATGGACCTGACCCAGATAAGCCTTTATCAGTCAATGCTATTACAGTAGGAGGAAGGTGAGTCTCATTTCAGAGCTTCAAAATGTTGCAATAGCAACATAAGAAAGAAAATATAATCATGGGTTCGCGGGTTTGGATCACAGACGGACATTACAGGAATTTCACGGCAGGAGAGCTGGCTATAAATCGACAACAGGCATTGAAACTTGGTTACCTCAATTTTTGAATCTTAACATATTACCTGAGCACTTCAATTATGTAAAGAGGAAAGGTTTATATTGGTAGGTTTTAGGAAGTTTACTGTGGTAAGAACTGTCTGCTTTGAATTAAGAATTCATTTCTTATTAAGGCCTATAAGATTTGAAGCCACCAAAGTAATGGAGACATGGTTGAAAATTAGAAAGGGAAGAGTAGAAGTTCACGGATTAGCAGAGTGCAGCAAGTTTGATGCTGAGAAGAACCCACCTTCTCCATACAAATAAATAAACTGAATGTAGCCATGCATATCAACATTTCTGAACTATGTAGGAGATTGAAGAAAGACGTAAATAGGTTAGAACACTGGATATGTGGAAACGCATTTCAGTCAGATAAACTTTAAGTGGTATATTTTGGGAAAAGGACAGAGAATGGAAATGTAACCTTAAAAAAAACTCTCAGTGGAATAGATAAACATAAATTTAAGCTTGCGTAGACTGTTAATAAAATAATTAAAAAGGGCAAATGAGGTACAAGATGTACATATATGGGCAATTCAATACAGAAGCAGGGAGGGATGGTGAATATGTACAGAGAAGTTGGAGCGCCATATTCACTCTTGGACACCCTAAAAAAGGATAATAGGCTCATTTTAAAAGTACATATTTACTAGCACTGTATCAGGAAAGAAAGGATATTGTTATGATCTTGGTGTTGAAATATGTGTCTATGTCCATTAGAGCAGAGAACAAAGCAGATGCAATAAATATTTTGAAAGGATTTGGGATAGGAAATAATGAAAAATATTTATGTTAAGTCTGAGATTGGAATTGAGGGGGGCATAAATGTAGGATTAGTTCTCAAGGCATAAAGAGAAGTCAGAAAGATTCTTGATTAGAAAGAGTCCTGATGCAGGATCTCAACCCAACACATCGACTGCCAGTCCTGATGCAGGATCTCGACTGGAAATGTCGACTATGCCTCCAGCAGTTTGTTTTTTCACTCCAGATTCCAGCATCTGCAGTCTTCTCTGTTTTCATTAGAAAGATTCTTCACAGGCCAGGTTAATAACCCAATATAAATAATGCAAGTTGCCTTTAAAATTGAGTTAGTTAATTTTTTTTTCTTTTAAAAGGTATTTTGCGCACATGAGGAAAAGTAGAAATATAAAAGATAGTTTCAATCTAGAGCCGGCATTAGCACTGATTTAAACATAATGCTGAATCGCCTGCTTCTGCAGACATCCTGTGATTTAATGTGTGTACGTACATGAAAGCATTGATAAAATGAGACCAGAAGAGATCCTAAGAATCAGATATTATTTTTCACAACTACATCAGGATGAATGCTTCTGGGAATCCCAGCAGATTTTTCTGTTTTCCTCTCCCTAATCTGCAGATTCTGCAGCTAATTCACTTTGTGATAGATAGAATCATAGAGTGGCTTCAGATTAGATTAGTGGCCATCTGCTTATGCAGGCCTCTAAATATAATTTATATATGACCATATTTTCTTACTCAACTAGGTATGTAACTTGCCATACAGTACAATTGGTCTTAATCAAAGATAATTGACTATGTCGGCAATACCAACAATCATTACTAATCCTTCATAGTTGGGAGACTAGTTTGAATAAAATTAGCACAATAAAGACCTTGATAAAATACTGGTTAGGTCTCATCTGGGGTATTGTACCAATTCTTGACAACTCAGTTTAGGAAGGATACCTATATCAATCATGCAGAAGGCTTAAGAAATATGATTCTTTTTCTCAGGGCAGAGAAAAAGAGATCTTAAAATAGTGTTTTGATAGTGATTTTGAGGTGCAAATAAAACTGCTTCCGGTGGCAGAAATGTTAGTGATCAGAGGGGACAAATTTGAGGTGATTGGTGATATGGGGAAGCATAATCTATAATGGACTATTTGAAAAGGTGGTGGAAGGGGGATCAATAATAACATCTAGAATTTAATTGGGTTTGAAAGTATTTATTGATCTGTGGGAAAGCACATGGAGTGGTAGCAATCGGATTTTTTTTCAAAAATCTCTCACATGCATGCTAGTGCTGAATCAGTACTATGTTGCCTCTAGAAGGTCACATCCAACCACATTTCCTTTCTTTTTAGGTATATTCCATGTGCTACCTTACTGGTGAGATTGGTGAAAGTACAAACTGACAAGAACCTCCAAGCACTTGAGAGAGACAAGGTGCCCAAAAGTGAATGGACTAAACTTGGTCTTTTCCAGCCGAGGCCAAACTATGAAGATAAAGTGTACTATTCTGATAAGGCCAGACCAACCACAGGTGAAAATGATCTGTGCCATACCATGCTTAATAGGTGAGTCAGCTGAAAGTTCTTTATATTTTAAGAAAAATACCTTCTTACTAAACATGCCAGCAATTTGTAATTGGAAGTAGATTAAGCTTGGTTATCGTACACACTTTCATTCTTATATTTGACATTAATAAAGTAAGTTTTCAGGTTAATCTTCAAAGAATGATCTGATTTATCTCTCCATAAGTATAGAGACCTTAATTTGTATTATAGTGTTTCTTTGCTCTATGATTTATATATTTGAGAAATTAAACAAAAATGATGGGATAGAAATTGTCACATGCATTAAACTGTACAATTGTTATACTCCAATTCCAAAATTGAGTTCCACTGACTTCAATAGAACAATGAAGTGTAGTGCGCAGTTGGTATAAATAACAATGCATCCAAAGAGTATTTATACTCTATGATGCCTATTATCACAAAAATAGTTAAGTGGCCAGATGTAATTTAATTTTCTGTTGCCGTTCTCACTTTTCTAACTCAGTCAAGCTCACCCGGCTTCAACAACAGTACCTTATCTTTCTTTTTGCCCTTTGTATTATTGATATCAAAAATCCCGGGGCTTGTGAAGGTACACTTATCCTAGGTTAGGGTTGAGAAGGATGGAGCAGTCATGATTGTATTGTCTGTCAGTTTCTGACTCTGTTGATTGTGTTCCAAGTCTATCAATGCTGGGAGCTACCCAGCAATGAGGAAGTTTGCCCAGGTGTGTGCCATTCACAAAAAAGCAGGGCAAATCCAATCAGCTAATTACTGCCTACATCAGCAAAATGACGAAAGGTGTCATTGACAGTGCTATTGAGAAGCCAATATAATCTGCTCAGTAATGCCCAATTTGAATTTCACCAGGACCACTCTGTTCTTGACCTCATAACAGCCTTGATCCAAGTAAGGATCAAAGAACTGAATTCCAGAGGTGAGGTGAGGTGAGAATGATTGCCCTTGACATCTAGGCAGCATTTGGAAGTGTGTGGCATCAAGGTAAAATTAAAGCCAATGGGCATTAAGAGGAAAGCAATCCAATGGTTGGAATCATTCTTTGCACAAAAGAAGATGGTTGCTGGAGCTCTGGGCTCTAGGCCATCATTGCAGGAGTTCATCAGTGATTTTTGTCCAACCATAATGTTAGAAGTGGAGATGAACAATGTTCGTTCTGATTCACAACTGCTCAGCAAATGAACTAATTAGAGATGCAGGCAATTCCAGATGCTGTAACCTGCTAGAGGAACTCAGCGGGTCAGGCATCATGTGTCGAGGTAAAGGGATTGTTGGCATTTTGCTTTTTTGCAAATGAATTAATTAGTTCACCCCTACATGCAAATAGATCTGGACAACTTTCAGGTATTGGCTGATTAAGTGGCAAGTAGCATTCACATCATTAAAGTGCCCAGCAATGATTCTCTCTCAACAAAAGAAAGTGTAACCATCTGCCCTTGCTTTTCCCCATTGGTAGTTCTCAGATATTTTCAAAATATTCTTCCCCTATGATTGTAATACCCATCACTTTCCTCTTTTTTTTGTTCAATGCTATTCATCAATATCATCAACATTTATTTATGTACCATAGGAGAGTTAGTAAGCAAAATTTGAAACTAATATGTGGGATAGGTAAACAAAATTGTCAATGTGGTAGGATTTAAGGAGTCTCATAGGAAAATGAGAGGCAGAAAGGAGTTAATTGTGAAAATTCCAAAGTCCAGGATCCAGGCAGATGAAGACACAGTCATCAGTGGTGGAGTAACGAAAATGAGGATGCACAAGAGGCTAGGATTGGAAGAATGCAGAGATCCTGGTGTATAGTAGTCTGGAGAAGTTTATTGAGTTGGAAAGGGAATATTTATCTTTCAATTTTCAGTTCTGATAAAGGGTCCATATCCAAGTATTAACCAGCTTGGATTTCAGATTTTCAGCATTTATATTTCCCTAATGCCTAGATTTCACTGCTAGGCTGTGTGAAACGTTTTATGGAATTATTTGGCTGATCCGACTTCTTTGTTTCTCCCCGTCTGCTTCCTTTACTCTTGAAAAGATTGTTTCTTGAATTGTCTACATTCAAAGTATTGAATATGGTTGCTTTTCCCTTAAAAGATTTTCCTTTCTGACACTGTTGTTGGTTCTTTTTCAAAGATCTTTTGTTTCAGTTCGAGAAATAGTTCCAATGATAATTGGCACCAAAGAACAAGAATTTAGGACAGATATTGAACTACAAAACTGGATCCACATGAAACTTTCAAAACTGGTGGATGATAAACCATTGACTTTCAACATGACCTATATAAGCAGATACCTCACCACATATGGCATAAAGGTGTGGTAAGATAAATTAACTAAACTGTTAGTAATCTTTTATCAATAGAAAGAGTAAAAAAAATTACAAAACTTTTGGGGGAAAAGAAATAGAATATGTATATCCATGCTTGCCTTAAACACCCCATGAGGTGTATTCAATTGGGAGACTTAAGCTTTTTAAGAGGCCCTCTTCTACAACAGATGCTATGAATGTTACAATTATTATTCACAGCTGTTGCCAGCCAAACCAATGGTCTTTAAAGGGACTATTGGAAGCTGCTACTCGAAAGGTAACTTATTTTTTTTTAGATCAAGTGAACTCTCCTTTGTTCCATATTAAATTTGTACACCACTAACACTCTTCTAATTGCAATCTCCACTTGGACAGTTTAATATCTAGGCCATTTGGTTTCACTGCTGCCCCTCACTGTTGGATGTCTCTTGGGAACAGAGAGGCTCCATTGAGCCTAGTAAATAAATTGCATCCATGGACCAAGTTGACAGTCCTATCAAATGACTTGTACTGTACATTGAGATTGTACCCCAACTCGGTTTTGATCTTATTACCATGTCTTTTGAGTCTTATAATTAATTGATGATTTATTTTAAATTGTCTTCTATATTTGGACTTTTACCACTATCCCTTCTTCAGCTGAAAGTGTATAGTCAAATAACAATAGTATTCTATTTGTACGGCTGTGGTGCACTTAATGAACCTACAGCAATCCCCATGAATTGGTCAGACCTGCAGTCTTCTCGAATTAGATTTAAGGACAGCTGACTGTCCATGAGGAGTGTAGTGGATGGTGCCAGGTCATGTGCTTATACTATTTGGCTTCCTTGGGATCTATATACTTGTAAGTATCCCTTGCAGTAACACAATCCTTTGGCTTCAAACTTTGTCTCACTAGCTGTTTATCATACTGTAATAATGGTCCAGTGCTGATCTATTTGTGCTTTTCAGGTCTGAGTAGTTTTGCCATAGTGGCATACTGTAATATCTCATCTTGTAGCCACTGCATCTTATGTTGCCTGCTTTTCATGGGTTGGTTAATCTTGTTCAAACAGAAACACAATGCTTCCATTTTCTTCCAGGTTCAATGTGACCATTTAGTCAAAAAAAATTCTTTGGCCCACTGAGTTTGTGCTGACCCCCAAGCACTTATTTATATTAATCCTACTCTAATCCCATTTATTCTCTGCACATTTTCATCTACACTCCCCAGATTCTACCAGTCATCTACAAACTAGGGGTAATTTACAGTGGCCAATTAACCTACACACCCTGTGGGAGAAAACAACATCACTCAAAGCGTGCTTCACAGGGACAATGTTCAGGTTCCACACAGGCAGAAAAATAGATTGTCTTGTTGCACTTGTGATTTTGAATTCCCTAATCTTTCCAAACTTGTATGTACTGTACAGCTTATTTATCCATCCTTGTTTATTTTGCAGTTATCTGTGGACAGAGCCAATAATTTACCCTGGGATAACTTCACATTAGCTCACACCTCATTCAATCCACCAGGTGCTTATTATTACGGCAGTCCTTGGGCGAAATATGATCACCCTGCTTTCATAGACAACATTGATTTCGACAGTCCACAGAAGTGCCCAATATGGTTGGATAATTTTAAGGTAATGTACATTCAGCTTCTACAGATTGCATTGTAGATTATTTGTAGCTGCATATTTTACAACCTAGAATTTGATAGTCATGTTGAGTTGCTTCAGTAACTCTGCTTATTCTTAAACAAATGTATTTTGTCATGTATAATGCATTAACAACCCAGTGACGGAACTGACTTGATCACCAATACAATAATGTATGTAACAAGAATCTGTGGATTAGAAAGATCTTGTTAGGACACCTTGCTCTCCTTTTCAAGCTGGTATCATGATATGGAAATTACTACTAAAAAATGCAAATGACAAACTCTTCATATTTAACAGTGTCAAAACAGACAGTGTAGGATTAGGTGATAATCTCTGGTGAGAAGGGCAAATTGTTGACACAAACTTGCTGTGTGTTATTGATCAGGTTATCAAGGTTATCTGTTTATCTGAAAAAAAACACTTCCAATTCAGATGACCACTTATTCTATGTTGGTTTGTGGGTAGTTACTTAGTTCAAGGAGTTCAGAAACAATTGGTTCTAAAGTACTTAAATGCTGTAAGAGAAAAAACACTTTTCATAAGGACTTCTTTAAAATCTCTAGTCATTTCCAGGCCGAGTTTACAACAAGTACCTCACAGTGATTGTCCACCTTCATGAAGTTGTTGTCTCCCCACTAGAGACTAATGCACTTAATTATGAAATGAAGGAGCAGGCCTGGACTGCCTTACAGGTGTTTTCTAAAGGCTACTGCAACACTGCAATTTATCATCTGCCACTGTATCAAGGAGCTCCCAATCAGGTATGAATTTTTTGTACATATAAAATATAGCACTCATTTTCACAAATGCTGCTGGCCTCATCTACTTGCACCAAGGTCTTGAGATACGATTTACTTCCTTTCAATATTTCTACCAGCATGAACACTGCAAAGAGAATGGCTGGTAGCAGTGATGGGCATCTTCTGCCTCCATTGGAAAACCAATCAAGAATTTCAGAAGTTCTGGGCCAGGTCAAGCTTCAGCACTGTAGCTTGAATTCTATCTGGTGTCCAGATTGCAGGTTGGGAGGTAGGGACCTGGGTGGACAGCCCATTCCCAAAGATCGTCTTAATGCCACAAATGCAGGGAGAATAGGAATTTCCTCCCAACTCCCATTGATGTGCTACTAGATTAATTGGCCACTAAATTATCCCATAATGTCAGTAAGTGACAATAAGAGGGCAATTGCAGAGAAATAATGCAGAATAGGACCAATAGGTTGCTCTACTAGGAGCTGGCACATACCTGATGAACTAAACCACCTGTTCCTACAAATACTGATGGTTTGGGATAGATTAAAATCCTTTTACCACCACACCACAGAAGAATTACAGCAGCTAAGGAGCTACTATGAAGTGTAATAAAGTACTTTAAAATATTCAATGCTTTCCCAATTAAATTTGAAAGTATTAGAATTTAAAGTCAATGCTGGTGTGCTTCCATAATGAAATGCAAGAGCAGTATAAAAAGATTTTAACATCAAGTTATGCTGTCAAACATGTCCTACATTTTAAAGAAAAACATAGGCTTTTTGTTGTCTGGCAATAATTGAAACAAACCCAAGAACTCAAACTTAAGAATTTGTTCACAAAATTCTGTATCTGCTTGTACGATAAAGCTAGTTTTATTTGCATGGCCACCATACAAATTAGTTGTCAATTTGGCCTTCCAAAAAGTGTACTACAGTACTAGCCCATAGTCAAAATTAATTAACCTCCTGTAATCTACTTTGAATGCTTGAAACCATCACCAGTGTCAATTGTACAAGATCTAGTTTATCCTTCCGAAAAAGGAATGTTAAATACAAGCTGTGGGGATTCCCAATCTCTTTCCCCCAACCCCCATCAAAATGGTCTGTATTAGATTTATTAGAAGTTCATTTCCCAACTGATATCCTCATTCCTGTCAAAAGTATATCAACACCAAGGAATTTCTAAGCAATTCCCTTTCCTGATCCATAATCCGCTTGTAGTTCTCAGTGTAGGCTTCATCTTCCCGACTAGTGCCTGAACTACCAAAGCATCTGCAGCTCTAACTAATTTAACATAAACACTAACAGCAGCTGCCTGCTATGTGATTTTTTTTGCCTGGAATGGATCAAAATACCAAGAGGAGCTTATAATAAGTGGCTACAGCAATACCATGAACTGTACAAGAAACTTCTCTTCCTTTCTCAAAAAAATCTAAACAATCCTGATTCTAATGCTCTTCCTGACTTGTTTTCTTTCATACAGGATGTCTTGGCTGCTTTAGCAAGGGGAGACTGTCAAAGTGTTCTGGATGATCTTGTACATAAGAATACTGTAAGTGTCATGAGAAAATTAAGGGACACTTGGTTTGAAATGCAATCCTCTTAAAAGTATTTTCTGCATAGATTTTTCGGCTGAGAGGTGCATCAGTGCTTGTCCGTATTGCAGATGGAAGGAGGGATGAAGAGCTAGCAAGATATTCTGAACAAGTAAGCATGTTGATTCTATAACAGAGCATTACTTCCCTTCTCTACTGCTCCTCAGCAATAGAACATTTAAAAGGTTACCATTCTTAAGAGGTCAAGAAAATTTGTTGATGTGCCTTGTACATTTGATCACTACCTGTCCTGCAGTTACATGTGCAAACATTGATACAGTCTTTTAAAACAAGGCTTTCAATGCTAATGCAGAGATTAAACAGTAAGATTTTGCTTTAAAAGTTAACAGAAGCAGGCCATTCATCCCTTCAAGCTTAGTCATTTAAGTGATGAATAACCATCTCAAATCCATATACCAGATTTATCATCCATTTTTAAATATTCATACTGAACTCAAAGTATGGCTCCTGTCACATTGAACAATTTATCTCGTACAGACAGTGTTTGAGCAGGTTCTAATTATTCTTTTTCTCTTAAAGCATATCAATCAGTCATATTTGTCATCTGAACTCATTGAACAGTATGAACCAGAACCCAGTAATGTGTTACTGAGGCAGCTGATTCCTGCGGGCCTGTCTGTTGGAGACTTTAAGAAACAGTTATCACAGAGATTCAGAGAGGTATGCACATTAGAATTAGAAAACTTAAAGATGAAAGTTGGAGGTGATGTACCCTTTTGCTCTATGCATGCTCTGCCAAAAAAGTATGAAAACATTACTAATACTGAAGAGGCACAATGCCTCAACACCCACAATGATAGACAGAACAAAAGTAATGAGCATGTCAAGCCTATACCATTCCCAACTGAATGGTGTTGGATTCTGCCCTGTAGATGTACAAATTAAACATAAATTATGTTTTTCTCTGCTTATATGATGCTATGTGCCTGTGATGCTTGGGTGGGGGTGGGGTGTCAATCATATTACAGTATTTATGGCTGGTCATCCATAGCTATCCAGGTATAGCTAGAGCATCACCAGCTGATCAGGAGAATCTCAGTTTAAGATGTTGTCTAAGCATCACTTCACTGCAAGTGGGAAGTGGTGTCTAGTTTATAACCGTTCAGATATTTTTTCCACAAGCAGGATCCATTGAAATGAAAATTTCTGTCAACTGTCTTGAGCTTACCTGGATTTCATAAACTAAATATCAATTTAGAGTAATGTACACAAGTACAAAAGTCTTTGCAACATTGCCACACCATAGGAAACTTATTACCATGTTACCCTGCTGGCATCTCATCCTTCAACAAACATTGAAAATTTAGTATCTGACTTGCATTCAAGGATTGCACCCACCTTTACAGTTCTCCTGGCAAGTAGCTGTCTACAGGGCCTTCTGCAATCTAGGTGCCTGTGGGGGGGGTGGAAAGAACCAGGTCCAAATCTCATCCACAAAATTAAGACAAAGGTTGTGCCTTGGGAAACTGTTAGAATAAGAAGGCTCCTTAAGTCACCTGCCTTTCAATGTCTGACCTTGGCCTCTGCCCTGCCAGTTTCCAATTATTCTCAATTCACCTTTTAGTCAAAATCCTCCTGCAATTCAATTGCCCTTTTCATTGAGATACACTGGTACAGCCATAGTGTTTTCCTTTTGATGCCCATTGTTTTCAATGATTGGAGTCATACCTCACAATTGGTTGTTTATTGAAGAGGAATTAACAGCCTTTGCAGGTGTCCCAGGTCGAATTGCAAAGGCCGAGTATCCTGTGGCAAATGACTCCCCTTCCAACATCCAAAAGCCTTTCCACCATCAACAAGGCACAAGTCAGAAGTAATATAGAACACTCTCCACTTGCCTGGATGAACGCAGCTCCAACAAGCCAAACATCATCCAGAACAAATCAACCACCCTAAACAAATCATTTCCTCCATCACACCAGTACAGTGGCTGCAGCATAAAACATCTGGAAACTGCAGTCACCTACACAGGCTTCTCACAACTTCCCAAACTCAAATCTCTCCTACCAGGATGTAGAAGGATAGGTGTATGGTAACACTTTCACCTCCAGCTTCTCCAAGTTGCACACCATCCAAAGTTGAGATAGCTGGTCCTTCACTGGTCCAAGCCTCAAAGCACCTACTCATCACCATTGTAGAAGTACCTTCACCAGGACTGTAGGGGTTCAAAGTAATTCAGCTCCTTTAGGAGCATTTACTGATAGGCAATAAATGCTGGCCTTGTCAGGAATGTCCAAATTGCAATAAGGTCCATCTCTACCTTGTGTACAATTCTATACTTTTGCCTCCTCAGCTGTGGAGGCAAAAATTAAAATTTTCAACCCTGAAAAGATGAATTTCATTTTTTTTAAAATTGGTAACCCCTTTTGAACTTTGACATCTGGTTTGGAATTCCTAAGGGGAAACATTTCAATATCTGGCTAGCTGTTGAAAGTACATTAAAATTCTGACATTCACAAACATCCTTGACCCTCACAGCTATTACACACATGTAAAATTATCCCTGTGGCAGGTTATTCAAATTGCTTCCTCACTTCCTGTGGAGAATCAAAGCAATTTTGTGCTATCACACTAGATTCCATCAGAGCACATTCATGAAATAAATTGAATGTCAACAGCAACTTTGGAACTTCCCAATTGGGTGTAATTGCTGCCAATTTCCTGCAAAATGTGGTCCAAATTTTCATCCTCTAGCAGTCATCTACTAGGTCAGAATAAGTAACTTCCATTTTAACAAAACCCACCATTCCAATGTTGTTCTTTTAATGCAACATATTAGCAAATGGACAAAACTGCAAAAGTGGAGTGACTGAACAATAACACTGTACCCATCCAATTAACAACCAACAATTGCAAGAACCTTGGTACCAGGAAATTTTAAAATACACAGCAGCACAAATGTGGAATTAGCCATCATCATTTACCCTCCTAACATAGTTCCACATGTTAATCAAAAGTCAGATCACCATTTCATAACCAATGGACTGCTAGAGGTTTGTTTACATAAGAAAATTAGTTTACAAATGCATGCTATAAGTTGCAAGTTATGCATGGTAGGCTATTATACTCTTCTTAACACTGTTTTTGAACTCTGTAGCTAGTGTCAAGTTGTTGAAGACAAGCTCTAAGTTCCAGATTCATACCAGTGAACAAGCAGCAAAGTCAGCAAGAAACCAACCCAACAGTATTGCACTTTCTGTATTCAGCCATTTACAATGCAAGGGGTTTCTTGACAAGTCACCCAACATGCCAAAGGTAAACCTGCATTCAAAAGCCCATCATATGGAAAAAAAAATCCACCATATAATGGTACCAGCAACTAAAACTGGAATCAAGTCAGAAGGCAAAATAAAGCTCAAAATAAAGTATTTAATTGAGCATGTTACTTTTGATCCTTTGGAAAGCCAAGGTAGTAAAGTGGTACATCATGTTAGGTTATAGGCAACCTGGGTTTAAGAGGAGGTTTGGGGAGGTGGAGAGAGCATCTAAATTCTTGTACAGGTGCTGGGACAGAGAGAGAGGTGGATCATGATATCCAGTTAATGCTGAATTTTGGCATGAATTTATGTAGGAGGTTTTAGTTTGTGGAAATCTCAATCGAATACCTATCCATCTAATAGTCAGCAAAATAGTCAGTACTGAAGAATAAGCAACTTGAATTTTAGCAACTACAAATTTAAACACCTGGAACAAGCAATAGGCCACCATATATACCAACAAATGAAACTGCATTAAGTAACCACAATGTCTTTTGGAATTTGCACATTTGTCAATTGCCAAAATTTTGACTGAGTACCATCATCTATCTCTACAGCAGACATGAATTCAGAATTTTATGTAGCCCTACTTTTATATTTGTAGGTAGCAATTTCAAATTTTAGAACAGAGCAGGAAAGGAAAAAAAAAGAAAGCCACATGAGCTTTCTTTGTAACTATTGTACTCAGACTTACTGAACACTAAAGTTAGTGCAGATCATGAGGCTAGAATTCTGAACAGCCTGCTGGTGCTAGTTTGAAAAGTGTGATTATGAACTGAACATTTTCAGATGCAAGATAATCCTACTATCTTTACCATTTTAGAGATGTACATTAATTGACCAAGACCTTTTTGGCTAGATTATACAATATCCATTGTATTAGCCACAAATACTCCAAATAAATTGGAATAGAACTTGAGCCTGTCACCAGGAAGAGCTCAAAAGCAGCAAAATTATATTCTGTATTCAAGTTATCACAAGTGTTGTAGACCAGGGTCTAAAGCACTTGAGCTTAAAGTTTATAACGCAAAGCTACTTGAGTCCCAAATTTGCAAATGACATCTTTATTGAAGTTTTCCACAATGTTACAAAAAGTTCAAAAAGCCAATCAAAAAAATACATTATATACAAAAACAGTCCTGTATGTGGTAGAGTATGCCAGCTATCTAAATATTAACTAGTACTTTGAGCTTCTGGATCAGATTTCTTTGGTGAAGCAATTTCTTCTGACTGAAAAAGGAGAAAAAGAGGTAATTAACTATTTTGCACATATAATATTTATTAGTCACATGTACATCAAAACAGTGAAATGCATTTTTTTTTGCATTAACAACCAATATACAATGTTCTGGGGGCAGCCCACAAGTGTTGCCACACTTCCAGTGCCAACATAGCATACCCACAACTCCCTAATATATTTTATATAATGTATTACCAGTTTACAAACTAATGTAAATCCAGTTTTCCACTTCCACCCAAGCTTCAAATATAAACTTTGTACTTGTCATGCCTTTGACCCTCAATCAATGTCAAGATTTCCCTTTTCCTTAATGTCTACAAGTGACTCACGTGGGGGGAAAGAATAGTGATTTTAAATCCAGACCATGGGGTTAGAAGAACCATTTCATCATTAGGTATACATTTATGTATATTTCAGATCTATTTTAGAAGTGCACGAGCAGAATACTGCCAAGTCAATTCCCTGATTAATTTAAAAAGCCCATTTCTTCTTGGTAAAATGTAGCTGTTATTGTAAAAACTTTCAATGTTGTACCCAAATAGCAGTAACTTAGGAAAAACAGCACAGAATACCCCAGATACAAATTCCACCAATGCAGTACTATAAAGTCAAGTGCCATCTTTCAGATGGAGGTTGAACTTAAGTCCCCATCCCACTGCAATATTTTGTTTTGCAGGAGTATTGTTCTTTGTTTTGGCCAATACTGGTTTTGAAAATGTTTGATGTTCAGAATTATTAGATATTATCACAATGTAGTTAGAGAACTTGCAGTACAGCAACCAATTTATGGGTAGCAAATTTCCTTTCCATATAGTTTGGTGATTTTAAGAGGGGAAAAAGACTGGTGTGAAAACCAAATGGATACAAAAGAACTCACTTCCATTTTCTCAGGAACTCCATTCCTATCATGGGTGGCGTCACCACATCCACCATTCACAGAAGACTCCTCCTGCTTAGCTTTTTTAGGATCCTTATTGTCCCTCTCACAGTCTTCTGGTTTCCTCTGCAATGAGGACTTTAAAATTTTAAAGATTTTTACTTAAACATACTATGCACATTAATATTACAACAATATGATAAAGGACAAATCCAAATGACAAATTGCCAATTTCTCTTGCATTTGTCAATACAGGAACTTTCTAGATGTCATTGCAAACCCAGGAAAATTCAATTCTAAGAATTTCACAAGTTTGTCACACTACTATTCAATTAGCTTCTGTCAAATATTCATTGTGGATAATTTGGTGTTCTGTATTTTTTTTTTGATGGGAGGGGAGATGTCAAACTCAGGATTTTACATAAAGGCAAATTATCAGAACCATCCAATCATTTGCAAGCAAGTGACTCTTGTGGGGTACTTCCCTTATAAAAGTACCTCCCTTATTGAAGGGAGGCAATAGGGAACTGGAGGAACTCTTCATTTACCTCAGGAGGAATGAATCTTCACTGTCAACCTTTGAGTAAAGATCCCTACAGATGAATATCTTTATTTTAAATTGCCTAAGCACTGCAGTTTTTAAATTGAAATTCACCACATTCCCCCTCCACCACCACCTCCCCCATACTCATTGGCAAGAAAAAAACCCTCATGTTTTCCAAAACTAGTGAACATTTAAACGATGGTGCCAGCAAACTGGTTGACCAAGCCCTGATTCTCATATAGAATTGGGTTTGCTTCTATGGTATGAAGCATAGTTTATATTCAATGTGACAGATTAACAGAAACTTCTGTTGTCAAATAAAACATACAACCAAGGCACAGCAAAGTTATCACAAATTTAAATAGACTAGTTCAAATAATAAACTCACCTTTTTCCTTACTAAATGAGAGATGTTAGATACAGAATTTGAGCTTGATGAAGGTGGTTCATCTGTTTTTCCAGCCTGCATCTACAAAAATTCAGACAAGTAATAACAATCTGCCCAAAGAATTACACAGCATTTTTAATGGAGATGTATTATAAATACTTACAGCTGATGCTGGAGCACTGATTGCAATACTTTCTGTCACCGAAAAGGCAGGTGTTCTTGACTGAAAAAAAATGTAAACTGGGCTATAGCCAATATGGAGAAAATGCAATACAACAAACTTTATCATTTAATTTCATAAAGTGTTTAAAAAGAAAACTTGTACTTCAGAAAATCAAACAGAATGGTAGGATATCAAATGGATTATTAGGAGACAGGTGAACAAATTAAAAATGGTATTGCAATTTAATTATAACACCAAAAAGATTACTAGGCAAACAAATTTGAGAAGTAATGGTGTTGAAGTTTGTAGTGGATTATTTTACAGAACACACTTACAAGAACCATGTAGAGTTTTGGTCTCTATCCATAAAGAGGACAGTAATGTCTTATCCAAAAAAAATTGCAGATTGTTGTGACTTTTAGGTTGCTCAAACTTAAGATTGGAGGATTGAGAAATGAACATGTTTTCAAATGAAGAGAATCCAAAACTCGGTCATAAACACATAGTACCAATTAAATTCAATAGTGAAAATTGTACTTAAAACGAGTGAGGCATATTGTCAGATGCTTTCAAATGTAGACATGTACAAATGGATTTAAAAACAGCAAGATTTGCTGATGGGTTATTAGGAGGCAAACAATGCGAAGAGATTGACGTATAAAGATCAGACCAATTGAAATAATGGCTGGTCTCTATACTCTGGCTAATCTTGTTATCAAACATGCTTATCTTTGAATTAAAGATCAACAGCAATGAGACACTTGTACCTCCCACCTTTATTCCCACTACAACATTAAATCTGAAGAACAAGACTCAAATCATTCAACTTCAGCCACCAGTGATGTAGAGCCTGCCAGTTAATGAATTGCTTACTCAATAGACACTGACCAAAGTTTCCTGAAGCGCTTTGGTTGCTTTCCCATCTTTGGATTCTTCTGCATCCTCGATTTTTGCCTTTATTTCTGGCAACAGCTCTTTAAGCTCTTCAACTTCCTGCTTATCTTCAGAAACTGCATCACTATCTTTTGCTGGAGATTTGCCTCTCTCTTCTGCTTTTTCAATCCTTTCTGTTAACATAGCTGCAGATAAAGTACAAATCTTAACAACCAATACAATTCTTCCCCCCCAAACAAAAATCAAATGGCTGGTAGCCACAAATTTTTCTCACTTAGAATAGACCCACAAACCACATGTTCCCCAATCAGCAAGACCATGGCCAAAACTTTACACCAACAGAACTTTCTGGCCTATTGCTATGCACCTCTTGATGCATCTTCCCTACCAAAAATCTTTGCCTTAAAGTGGGCACCCACAACCCTCTAGGAAAAGTTCCAAAGATTTCAGAATGCAGCAAGCAAAGAAATTTCAAGCGTGGACAGCAGATTCCATATCCTGAGAACATGACCCAGGGCAAACTGGAGTCTCTTAACATCCAATATATTTTATGCTTCAATTAAATCACCTCTCATTTTAAAAAAAGAAAATTCTGCTCAAGATCTCTCACAGGACAATTCCAACATTCCATCCCTAGAAGCAGTTTGCATCTAGAAGGGATTTGGCAAACCAAAACTGGATATACTGTTGTGGTCTAGCAAAACTATACATACTTGCAACATGAACTTAATCTCATCTTTTATTGTAGGGAAATTGAACTATTTGCCTTCACTAATCACCATGTAGAACTTTTGATCTGTGTGCAAGAGCATCAAGATGCCTCCACTTTCTCATCATGCTTATGTATTCAATTTTTCCGCTTCTTACTAATGGTAACTTTGCAATTTTTCCACATTGTCCCAGCAAATCTACTTATCTGATGTATTCTTCTGCAGATCCCTCTCAAGGCTTATACTGTCACCTAGCTCTATAGTCAGTGACCTAGAACACTTCTAATTCAAAAGTCAAAAATAACAATAACAGGCAACCAAACAAGATCTTTATAAAAGTTATAGCCAGGTTTAAAAATCTCACATTATTCCTAGTTTGTCCATCAAACACTCAATCCATGCCAATATTGTTCCAATTTCACAAGCTTAAGATTTTGATCAAAACTCAAACATTCCTCAAGTTAATATTTGCACTTCAGATTTTCTTTCACAATAACCAACCTTCTCAGATTTAAACAAACAATCTCAGTCGGGTTTGGTTAAGTTATCTGGATATGCCGATGGAAGATAATTCACGCCACTCAAGAAAAACATCTTAAGAGTCAGTCTAATATGTCCTGTGCAATTTAAGAATGTTAATATACCCATTTCCCACTTAATATTCCTTTCAAACAATTCATTCACAAACTATTGAACCAGTGAGTCAGTATCTAATTTCAGAGTGCCTTATAGATGATAATTCACTGCAGCCAAAAACTTCCCTACTCTAATAACTTGGTCCTTTAGGTACCAATGCAATTGCCCATATGCAAAAACCTTATCATTGAATATCTACAACCTTTAATAGTTTTTGTTCTAGGAAAAACCTAGTTTTTCATCTTTCCACAAAAATCCCCCATTCTTCCCATCATTCTGACAAATTAAGACTTTGACATTCTTCATAGTATTCAGCAGTCAAGCTTATCCTAAACAATGTGACAGGTAGCACCTTACGTTTGCCAAAGTTTTTCCACTGTACTTCAGTGCATATGACAACAATAAACCAATTTCCCCCAAGGGAAAGGGATACATCACTAAGCCAGTAACTCAGCTACAGGAGTGACATTCAAACCAGCTTCCCTTGACAACAGCAGGGCATAAAATATTAGTTTGAATGAAAGCTTATTTTCCTTACCTAACCTTTTCTCTATAACACTGAAAGACTCCTTGAAATGCTTTAGAGAGAAATCGTGTTGATTATTAAAACTGTACGCCAGCCCCAGCTGGTAATGGGTCTCTGCCAGCAGTCGGTTATGTGGATCAAGGTGTTTTTTCCTGAATGTTCAGGCATTCGTTGAAATCCTCAATAGCTTGTATATAGTTCTCTGTAATAGAAAAGATTGCGTCAATCAGCAGTTAATTATTTTACCCAAAGTCATACATGACAAGCCTCACGTTCAGCTTGCTCAATGCAAAACCTACAGAATGATGAACAAAGAATGACATGAAATTTTTCAACCGAAGACCAGATTTTGCAACTTACCAGATTCTATTCCCACTTCACCTAACTTTAGGTAAGCCTGTGCCGCACAGAGTTGTATTTCTTTGGTTTCTTGTCTGAAAATTTACCAAGATTGAGTGATATTGATTACAAGAAAACATTGACTTGTTCAACTCAAGTACTCAATTCTTATTCAGGAATAAGGAATTTTAAACTCCAAGATAAAGAGAACTTGCCTTTTGAAGATGACTTTTGCCAATTCAAGCATTTCCCAGGCTAACTGCAAATTGTCAACCTCTTCACTTTCACCATCCTGTAATAAATAGTTGGTTTTTCAAATCTCAGATTAAATCCCAGCTGGTTTTTGTAGATAAAGCTTTAAAACCTACCTTTTCTGCAGTGTCTTCATTTTCATCATCACCTTCACTAGCATCTGCTGCACAAGCACCTGAAAATTTATAGATTAATTAGGATGTAGAGCTGAAAGTTTGTTGCTAATTGAAATTAATTGTATTGCTGGTTGGTCACTTAATTTGACATCCTTCATTGTACATTAAATTTAATACAGATTTTGTTTACCACCCAGGATTTGTGTCCAAGGATGAAGTGCCAAATACTGAATCGCAGGCACCACAGCTAGTCTCTGGAAACATTTTGACAAATTCTGAATCCATCCCAATTTTACTAAAGCTCCCAATGCTGCAAAACTGTAAACATACTTAACTATGCGACCCATAGAATATGTCCCTGGAAATTGGCGTCTTGTGTGACTTCAATGTTGGTCTTTGGCCTTTAACCCATTTAAATCTTACATTAATGCAAAGTTGAAGCTACTTGGAATCATTACTATTTTCATTAATGTACAATGCAATACACAAATGTTTTTAAAATGAAGGAACCAATACACCTGCAGTGATATTACCAGTGGTTTGTGCCAAGGTTCACAGCTTCCATAAAGCCAGTTTTATCCCAGTGAATAGTAAGAGTTTAAAAAAAAAACACCATTTTCCTCCATGCTCTTCATAGCTAGTATTAAGTGGGCAGATTTACAAAGTGCTTAGAGCACTTGGCCACCTGCCCCCATTAAGTGGCTGTAAAACAGACATTTATGGAGTTCTGTGCTATTTAACCCCAACTTGTTAATCAGAACATTTGTCCTCTAGTTTATACCTTCACCCTCTTCCATTGGTTCCTCACATCCTGTAGTTCCATCCTCTTGTTTGCCATCAATCTTCTCCACTGTGACTTCATTTTCACTGTTAGCATCTTTCAGGTTCTCTGCTGGTTTCTCATTCAATTTGTCTTGATCCTCCCGGGTGTCTTTTCCAAGGGACAAGAGATTTTTCCTTCCAGGTCAATTTTACCAACATTTTCTACCGATGCATCAGTTGTTGGCTTTTCACCCCCATCTTCTGGCACAATAACCTCTTTAACAGTGATGTTTTTATCCTCCAGACATTCCTTCATATCCTTCACATCTTCCTCTTTGACACTATCACCATTCTTCTGATGGGAATCCACTACATCCATTGGTTCACTTTTCCCACTTTCACCACGGTCACCCAATGATTCAGTTTCCATCCTCATTTCACTTTGAGTTGTACAGAACTCTGTCAGAAACTTCACTTTATCAGCTTTCTCTGTTGGATTTCTTGTTTCTTCATGGACTACATCCTCATCACTAGAAATGTTTTCAACTTTTATCTTGGTTTCTGCTGGCTTATTATTCTGTTCTTCAGCTAGTGCTGCATAGACCTGTTCCCTCAATTCCTCCCTCTCTTTTTCTAAACACATTAAGGAAAAAAAATGCACAAAATTGGAATTCCCAGTGCTGATAAAAGTTTTGATAAGAAAATATTGACAGTCACAATTGAAAAGTGGGGGAAAAATAAGATCAGGTAGAATGTAGAATTAAATTGACATCAGTAGGTTTTTATAGAAATTGAGAGGAATAGGCAATCAATCTCAGCAATTCTACAATATACTCCTAACCTCCCCATTTTGCACTTGGGTTCTTGTACAATGGAGCAGCCTATGGCTGCTTATCAGAAATTAGATTAAAAATGAAGTTACAATTTTAATTCAAAACCAAATCAATGTAACACTTAAAGTTTATTATACTAATTAATCTACAATTCCAAATGCAATTTGGCAAGGGATAAGAAAAAGAAAGTTAGAGCCATATATTAACTCTTCCAAAAATCTGAAACCAAATATTTCCACAATTCCCTTCCCATTTTAATGGCTAACTCACTCATTCATTAACCACCCATCAGCATAATCTTGGTACATTTGTGGCTTATTGTGAAGTGAAGTTCAGTTTAAAACAATCTGTGTACCATAAATATTTGGACAGTTTATCCAGACAAATTGTTTTTCCAATTGAACTTCACAGTACACCACAATGTACCAAGATTATGCAGTCTGATGTACAGGAAATTCAAGTTTTCAAATCTGCAAGTATACACAGGTTAACCTACATTTGATTCAGCAATAAAACCCTATGAAAATGAATTTTGGCCAAAAATATGCTAGCCATTCAATTTTTAAAACCTGATCAAATGATTAAAATTATGCCCGTCAGCACTTTTAACAAAGCCATCCCATAAAAAAAAACTAAACATTGCCTCTCCAAAATTGTGCTCATGTAAACTCTGTTGGTCTAGAGAGAATGTGCTGTGTAAACTAGGTTAAAGTACCAGTCTGAAGCTACTTCTAAGCAAACAAACACGTCAAAAAAAATAGGTACTCACCATCCACATTCCCTGTATTTTCTATTTTCGGGTCCTCTGTTGTTGCTGTTTCTTCTTCATCATCTTCATCATCATCATCATCAGGAACTCCTTGAAGGGCATTGCCAAGCACCCCCCTCTCCATTCTGTAAGAGATTTCAAAGAGCAAGATGTTCATCTATTTATCCCAAAGCTCTTCCTGCACTAAGTTGTGCAATACCAGAATAATCTACTATAACAATCAGACTTTCAATTACTGAACCCCCCCAAAAAAAAAATGCAACGCATTTTCTAGCAAACAGAAGCAATTTAATCCAGATTCAAACTGAAGGTATCAAAGTGAGACACAAGAAATTCTGCAGATGCTGGAATCTACAGCAACACACAAAATACTGGAGGAACTCAGCAGGTCAGGCAGTACCTATGGAGGGAAATAAACTGTCATTGTTTCGAGTTGAGGACCTTAATCAGTACTGGAAAGGAAGAGAGCAGAAGCCAGAATAAAAAGGGAGGGGGAGGAGCACAAGCTAGCAGGTGATAGGGGAGTCTGGGTGAGAAGGGGAAGCGAGGTGAATGGAGAGATGAAAGGGAATGATGTGAGAAGCTGGGAGGTGATGGGTGAAGAGGCAAAGGGCTGAGGAAGGGGGAATCTGACAGAAGAGAGCAGTAGAGCATGGAATAAAGGTAAAGAGGTTGGGAACCAGAAGGAGATGATGGGCAGGTCGTGAGGGGCAGGGGAGAGGGGGTGACAGGATGAGGGAAAAGGTGGTGGGGGGGGGGGGGGGGGGTGGGGGGGGGGGGGGGGGGGGGGGAGAGAAATGTTAGGAAGGGTTACCAGGTTAGAGAAATCGATGTTGATGCTATCAGGTTGGAGACGACCAAGAATGAATGAGGTGTTGCTCCTCCAACCTGACCAACCCTTTTTTGTTTACAAACCCATTAACTCCCAGTTACCTTGACTACACCTCTTCCCACCATCACTTGTAAGGATGCTATTTCCATTCTCCCAGTTTCTCTGCCACATCACAATGAGGCTTTCCATTCCAGGACATCTGAGATGTCCTTTATTCCTCTTTCCCCCCCCCCCCCCCCCCCCCCCACTCTCCCCTTCCCTTTTAATTCTGGCTTCTGCCCTCTTCCTTTCCAGTCCTGATGTAGGGTCTCAACCCGAAATGCCAGCTGTTTATTTCCCTCCATAGATGCTGCCCGACTTAAATGACCTCCAGTATTTTGTGTTGTTGTTGAAGGCATTAAACTTTCTGCTTATTGTCTACTTTGTTTTTAAAAAGTGAAGGTTATGTTTAAAACCTAGAGTATTCAGTGGTTAGATGAGCAAAAATTGGGACTGCGTTATACAAATTGGCATGGGGGGATAAAATGGGTGAAAATTGTTAACAGGCGTGACATCCAGCATGGATTAGAAGATGGGTATTAACCAACTACATACTTAAGAATTAGAATGAGATGTATAATTTTGTTAAATTTTCTTCCCAAATACTTAGCCTCGTGATCAAATTTGTCAACTAACCTTGCCAACTCCAGAAGAGCTTTTCCATAACAGAAGTAGGCTTCTCCACATTCATCAGCTATTTCTCCATGTGCAGTACTCCTATTTATTTTTTGAAAAGGAAAAACAAAGATCACTTTCATGCACAAATCAGAACAGAAAACCCAAGTATATATCTTACTAATAAGAAATAGTGTCACAAAGGAGAACTTGTGCCTTAACATGCTCATATCTTGAAATCAAAGCTTATTTTAAGCAAGCTTGTTCTGTACACAGGCAATAACTTTTGTTTTAAAAAAGTCTGTTACAGTAAAATTCCAATAACCTGCTATCAAACTATAAATCCTAATGGTTTGGCATCTGGCTCACCAGGTGATGCTTACAGTACTCCCTTTCCATTCACTGGGCCCCAATTGCCACTCTCCATTGAAACTTGCCAGTTTCACTGGAACAAATTGTTTCGTAGTATTAATGCTGAATAACTTTCAAAAGTCCAGAAAATCTGCTAGTCTGACACCAAAGTTCTGAGCATGCCAGCACAGCTGTTTTACTGTATTCAGGGACACTAGTTTCAGATATTTCACTTAAACTTCACAACTCCCCTCCATGTACTGTCTACACTTCTCACTGCCTCAGTAAAGCAGCCAACATAATCAAAGACCCCACCGACCCCAGACATTCTCTCTTTTCCCCTCTCCCATCAGGCAGAAGATACAAAAGCCTGAAAGCACATACCACCAGACTCAAGGACAGCTTCTATCCCACTATTACAGGACTATTGAACATTCCCCAGTACGATAAAATGCACTCTTGACTTTAATCTACCTCGTTATGGCCTTGCGCCTTATTGTCTGCCTGCACTTTCTCTTCAACAGTAACAGTTTACTTTGCATTCTGTTTTATCTTGTACTACCTCAATGCACCTGTACTGAAATGATGCATGTGGATGGCATGCAAAAGTTTTTCACTGTACCTTGGTACATGTGACAATAATAAACCAAACTACATCTGCAAACTACCACAATATACTTACAGCAGCCTGCATGCATCTTGAAAGGCATTGACAGCTGCTGCAAAGTCTTCCATTACCATGTGTCTTTTGCCAGCCCCAAGTAACTTCATAGCTTCCACACCAACATCAGTTCTATAAAATAAAAGGTGGTGTTAATTGAGAAGATCTGTTTTTGTCAAAGGTTTGCACTTCCATCAGCTCAAACCAAGAATATCTATTTTAAAAACTGGAAGAAATATGTATTTTAACTTTAAAAGCAAGTAATCTTGATCACCAAGGACTCCAACGAAGCCACAGACTACTTTTATAGTCAAACGAAGCACAAGTCCTTCCAAGGTTCCTGAAAAATTCTATTCAGATTGACCCATTATTGGTTGCTACTGCCTGAATAGTGATCCAGTGGAGGAACCCACAAATGATGCGGAAGCCTCACTTGGACCAACTTGCAAATATTTAAACCCCAACACGTACAATAATCCACAAGTGTTTGAGAAAGGCATGAAACTTGTTAAGGAGCTGACTCTGTTCAAGTTTAAAGCCACCGAACAAAATAGATTTGCACTTAGATCCACCAAGATTTGAGTAGAACTTCCCTGTTGTCAGCAGCACCCGAAGAGGCCACACTATTGGACAAGCCGATTCTAATTCAAAGGCTCAATTCAAAATCTTGCTGCATCTTTGTGCTGATGTGCACAATGCAACCTGATGAGCTCAGTGATGACAAAAATGTCATTTTCATAGAATGGGACATTTATGGCCCAGAAGACAACCATTTGGCACACCTCTTGCATGCTGGCCAAGTAAATATTCACACTAATCTCACCTTCCCATATCAAGTCTCTAACCTTGGTTAGTTACAGCATCAATAATGCTTTAAAAGTTAAGGAACTTTAAAAATGTAATGAGCATTTCTGGATCTGCAGCATCTCAAGGCAAAATCCTTTTCTCACTTCATTAATCCTTCTACACATTACTTCAAATCTATGAAGAAATTAACTGCCACTCAGAATGGAAAGGCTACAATTTTAAACCCTACAATTAAATCTAACACTCAACTTCATGTTCTGAAGAAAATGTCAGCCTAGCCAATCTTTCCTCAACTACACTTCCACAGCTCTTGCAAATTTCCATAGATGTTCAGTGGGGAACATTCTGACTGGTTGCATCACAGCCCGGTATGGAGGCTCCAATACACAGGATTGCAAGAGGCCGCAGAGGGTTGTAGACTCAGCCAGCTTTATCACAGGCACAACCCTTCCTACCGTCAAGGGCATCTTCAAGAGGCAGTGCCTCAAGGCAGCAGCATCCATCACTAAGGACCCACATCATCCAGGACATATCCTCTGTCTGTTACTACCATCAGGGAGGTGGTACAGGAGCCTGAAGACACACATTCAACGATTTAGGAACAGCTTCTTCCCCTCCGCCATAAGATTTCTGTATGACCCACAAACACTATTTCGTTATTCCTTTTCTCTTGTACTATTTATTTTGTAATTTATCATATTTTTTTGTCTTTGCACTGTACTGCTGCGGCAAAACAAATTTCACGACATACAAGTCAGTGATAATAAACATGATTATTCTTCTCTTCAGCTTTGACCAACATCCTCAAACTCCTGTCACATGTCTGTGCTACCACAATCTTTCTGCATCATGCCAGTCAATTGCCTAGCCAATTCCCCTTTGAAGGCACTGATCGTTTCCGCTAACCTCAGTCTGAATTTTAGACCAAATAATACAAGAAGTTGAAGTAGGACCAGTTGCTCTTTGGAGTCTGCTCTGCTATTCAACAAGATCATAGTCAATCTACCTCAACACCACACTTATAGGAAGGACAAGGCACTGGCGTGCAGAGGAGATTCACCATAACGGTGTGTGGATTGGAGAACTTTGGATAGGCTGGGCTCATTCTCCCTGGAAGTGACCTGATTGAAGTATACTAGATTATGGAGGCACAGATAGGGTACAGAATCAAACTCTTTCTATAGTAGGGGTTTCAAAAACAAGACAGCATAAATTTAAGGCAAGAAACTCATGGGATAGTGTCATGCTGTTGTGCTATAATGAATCAGTGCTCTGTCTCCTCTAGTCCAAACACTTGTGTATCCCACACTTTAATGGGCATCTCAGGCTGCATGCTGCTATGCCAGGAACATGGCATGAACCACTGTGCTGTGATGCAGACTAATGGCAGGGACTGACAGCACCTGCTCTGTGTTGACCAACCACCCAAATCTCATGCCCCATCATTACCTCCTTATATACATGTTAGAATCCGCCATGTCCCCTGTCTGACCGCACAACTCTTCCCAGCCCCCGGAGACTTTTCTATGGTAACGAGTGCTGCACACAGTTCTAACTACACAACAGAAATAACAAGGGACAAGATGCAGAGAACATTAGAATGTCACCAGGCTGAAGTATAGTCATGAGACAATACTGGCCAGACTGGGATTTTCCTGTGAAAAGAGGAATTCTAAAGGGAAAAGACTAATTGTGTATAAAAAAAAATGTTCCCTTAGAGGAGAGGTCTTAACCTGGGGACATACTTCAGATAGCAGTTGAAGGGAAGACTATTACAAAGGCAATTAACATTGGACAATATATTTTGGTCTCACTAGTGATGCCCCATCTCAAAGATGAAAGGCAGCTGAGAAGGATTCATTTTCCAAGCATGGAGATTTGGAACATGGTCAAATCTCAAATACAGCCCCTGTGGCTGTACCCCTTGACAATAAGTACTCCTGCTTGAGTACTGTTGGGGGAGACAGCCTACCTGGGGGAAGCAACAGTGGCAGCGTCTCTGGCACAGAGCCCAGCCCTGTGGCTCAGATGGGTAGGGAAGGAGTGAGGAGGGCACTAGTGATAGGGGACTCTATAGTTAGGTGGGCAGACAAGCGATTCTGTGGACGCAGGAAAGAAACTTGGAAGGTAGCTTGCCTCCCAGGTGCCAGGGTCCAGGATGTTTCAGATCGCGTCCAAGATATCATCAAGGGGGAGGGAGAACAGCCAGAGGTCGTGGGACATATTGTTAACAATGGCATAGGTAGGGAAAGGAATGAAGTCCTGAAAAGAGACTATAGGGAATTAGGAAGTTGAGAAGCAGGACCTCAAAAGATAGTAATTTCCAGATTACTGCCTGTGCTAAGTGACAGTGGATATAGGAACAGAATGAGGAGGACGTTAAATGCGTGGCTGAGGGATAGGAGTAAGGAGCAGGGATTCCATTTTCTGGATCATTGGGGCAGGTATGACCTGTTCAGAGGATGGGTTGCACTTGAATCCCAGGGGGGACCAACATACTGGCGGGGAGGTTTGCTAAGGCTACTGGGGGAGAGTTTAAACTAGAATTGTTGGGGGGTGGGATCCGTACTGGAGAAGGTGTTTGGCTCTCAAATAGAGGAGGCTAGGAGTAAGTACCATAGGCAGGTGATAGAGAAGGGACGTGTTCAGACAGGCTTGAGATGTGTCTATTTTAACGCAAGGAGTGTTGTGAACAAGGCGGATGAGCTTAGAGCTTGGATCGATACTTGGAGCTATGATGTGGTGGCCATTACAGAGACTTGGATGGCTTCAGGGCTGGAATGGTTGATTCAAGTGCTGGGTTTTAGATGTTTCAGGAAGGACAGGGAGGGAGGCAAGAGAGGTGGGGGAGTGGCACTGTTGATCAGAGATAGTGTCACAGCTGTGGAAAAGGTGGATGTTGTGGAAGGATTGTCTACGGAGTCTCTGTGGGTGGAGGTTAGGAACAGGAAGGGGTCAATAACTTTGCTGGGTGTTTTTTTTAAATATATAGGCCACCCAATTGAGGAGCAGATAGGGAAGCAGATCCTGGAAAGGTGTGAGAATAACAGTTGTTGTGATGGGGGATTTTAATTTCCCAAACATTAATTGGCATCTCCAGACAGTGAGGGGTTTAGATGGGGTGGAGTTTGTTAGGTGTGTTCAGGAAGGGTTCTTGACACAGAATGTAGATAGACCTACAAGAGGAGAGGCTGTGCTTGGTTTGATATTGGGAAATGAACCTGGTCAGGTGTCAGATCTCTCAGTGGGTGAACATTTTAGTAATAGAATTATGATCACTATCTCCTTTACGTTAGCACTGGAGGGGGATAGGAACAGACAGACTAGAAAGGTGTTTACTTGGAGTAAAGGGAATTATGAGGCTCCCAGGCAGGAAATTGGAAGATTAAATTGGGAAAAGATGTTTTCTAGGAAAAGTATGGAAGATATGTGGCAAATATTCAGGGGGTATTTGTGTGGAGCTCTGCATAGACATGTTCCAATGAGACAGGGGAGCCATGATAGGATACAGGAACTGTGGTGTACGAAGGCTATAATAAATCTAATCAAAAGGAAAAGAAAAGCTTACAAAAGGTACAGAGAGCTAGGTAATGTTAGAGATCTGGAGGAGTACAAGACTAAAAGAAAGGAACTTAAAGATTAGGAGAGCCAGAAGGGGACATGAGAAGGCCTTGGCAGGCAGGATTAAGGAAAACCCCAAGGCATTCTACAAGTATGTGAAGAGTAAGAGGATGAGATGCAAAAGGATAGGGCCTATCAAGTGCAGCAGTGGGAAAGTGTGTATGGATCCGGAAGAAATAGCAGAGGTACTTAATGAATACTTTACGTCAGTATTCACCACAGAAAAAGATCTGGGGGATTGTAGTGGGGACTTGCAGCAGCCTGAAAAGCTTGAGCATGTAGATATTAGCAAAGAGGTGGTGCTGGAACTTTTGGAAAGCATCAAGTTAGATAAGTCACTGGGACCAGATGAGATATACCCCAGGTTGCTGTGGGAGACGAGGGAGGAGATTGCGGAGCCTCTGACGATGATTTTTGCGTCGTCGATGAGATGGGAGAGGTTCCAGAAGATTGGAGGGTTGCGGATGTTGTTCCCTTATTCAAGGGAGGGAGTAGGGATAGCCCAGGAAATTATAGACCAGTGAGTCTTACCTCAGTGGTTGGTAAGCTGATGGAGAAGATCCTGAGAGGCAGGATTTATGAATATTTGGAGAGGTATAATATGATTAGGAATAGTCAGCATGGCTTTGTCAAGGGCAGGACCTGTCTTACGAGTCTGATTGAATTTTTTTTTGAGGATGTGACTAAGCACATCGATGAAGGGAGAGCAGTAGATGTAGTGTATATGGATTTCAGCAAGGCATTTGATAAGGTACCCCATGCGAGGCTGATGGAGAAGGTGAGGAGACATGGGATCCAAGGGGACACTGCAGTGTGGATCCAGAACTGGCTGGCCCACAGAAGGCTAAAAGTGGTTGTTGAAGGGTCATATTCTGAGTGGAGGTCGGTGACCAGTGGTGTACCTCAGGGATCTGTACTGGGACCCTTACCCTTTGTGATTTTTATAAACTACCTGGATGAGGAAGTGGAGGGGTGGGTTAGTAAGTTTGCAGATGACATGAAGGTTGGGGGTGTTGTGGATAGTTTGGAGGGCTCTCAGAGGTTACAGAGGGACATAGATAGGATGCAGAGTTGGGCTGAGAAGTGGCAGATGCAGTTCAACCCAGGTAAGTGTGAAGTGGTTCATTTTGGTAGGTCATATATGTTGGCGGAATATATTATTAATGGTAGGACTCTTGGCAGTGTGGAGGATCAGAAGGATCTTGGGGTCGGAGTCCATAGGATGCTCAAAGCAGCTGCGCAGGTTGACTCTGTGGTTAAGAAGGCATATGGTGTATTCTTCATCAATCGGGGAATTGAATTTAGGAGCCATGAGGTATTGTTACAGCTATATAGGTCCCTGGTCAGACCCCACTTGGAGTATTGTGCTCAGTTCTGGTCGCCTCACTACAGGAAAGATGTGGAAACCATACAGAGGGTGCAGAGGATATTTACAAGGATGCTGCCCGGAAGGCGTAGCATGCCTTATGAAAGCAGGTTGAGGGAATTCGGCCTTTTCTCCTTGGAGCGACGGAGGATGAGGGGGGACCTGATAGAGGTATATAATGAGGGGCATTGGTCAAGTGGATAGTCGGAGACTTTTCCCCAGGGCCGAAATGGTGGCCACAAGAGGACATAAGTTTAAGGTGCTGGGGAGTAGATATAGAGGTGATGTCAGGGGTAAGTTTTTTTTCCCCACTCAGAGTGGTGAGTGCGTGGAATGGGCTGCCGGAAATTGCGGTGGAGGCAGATACGATAGGGTCTTTCAAGAGACTGTTAGATAGGTACATGGAGCTGAGTAAAATAGGGGGCTATGGGTAAGCCTAGTAATTTCTAGGGTAGGGAATTGTTTGGCACAGCTTTGTGGGCCAAAGGGCCTGAATTGTGCTGTAGTTTTTCTATGTTCTAAAAAAATGAAGAAACATTACAGTTTAAATTAGCTGGAGGAACAGTTGAATTCCTGCAACCAAGGCTACCAATGGACCTTTTTTTTAAAAAAAAAATTCAGGATGTGAGCCCTTCCTGTCCATACCTAGTTTCCAAGCTGGTGGTGCACTACCACCACCTTAAACCACTGCTGTTCTTTGGGTGAAGCAACTCCGATAATGGCGAGGAGAGTTCCAGGATTTATACCCAGTAGTGATGAAGGAATAGCAGTACACATTTCCAAGTTGGGATGTTGTGCTGCTAGGAAGGGAAGCTGGAACAGTTCCATTATATGCTGCCCTTGTCCTCCTTGGTTAGAGAGCTTACAGTAGCAGTCAGGCAAGTGACTGATGCATTTGTAGATGGTACACATTGCAGCTACAGCACAGCGGTATAGAGAGTGAATTTTTAGAATGGTGGATAGAGGCTGTTTTGACCTAGGATGCAAACATGTTTGAGCATTGTGGAGTTACATGCATCTAGATAGGTGGAACCTATGCTACTATATGCATCAACACATGCATTTGCTTTGCAGGTGCAGAAGCTTTTCTAAAGTCATCCATCCATATCTCTTGTCAAGTTACTGTCAGTGATGTTCATGGGACACTTATTCAATGTCAGGCATTTTGATTCTCAGAGATGGTGATAACCTAGCACCTGTGTATGCCACTTAATAGCCCATTAAGTATGGTCCGGAAATCACACCCAAAATGTTAAGTGTCATGTCCCAGTCTAATCTTGACTATATATTTGTGATAGAGCGAGCCCAATGAAAGTTGACTACACTGATTGCTGGGACTGAGGAGTTTGTCCAATGAACCACACTGAAGTTCACAGAATGGGAGACAATTTTCTGAAAAAAAAACAATTTATACAGGTTCTTGCAAGGTAGATGCAGGGGACATTGTTTCCCCTGACTGTGGTGTCTACAATCAGGGCCAATCTCAAAGAGAAGGGTCAGCTGTTAATGACAGAGGTGCAAAGTAAGTCTTCATCCCAGGGCAGTGAATTATTGGAATTCTCTGCCCAAGAATACTGTGGAAGCTAATTCAATACAGATCAATTTTTTGTTTGAATAGTATGAGACTGAAGAGATTTGGGGGTTGATGAGGAAAGTGTTGAAGTAAAATAAAATTCAGCCACAATCTTTGTGAGTGGCAGTGTTGGCACAAAGTCCTAGCACTGCTTCTATTTCTCCAAGTTATTGCACTTGATTAATATCTAGGTCTTGCTGCAAGGAGACATGGAATGCTTCACTTTCTGAAAAGATGAAAATTGGGAATCAAATATTTACACAGGTCAGTGAATGTCCCCACTTCTGACGAAATGGAATGTCAGTCATTGAGCAAGATGAAGATTGTTGAGCCCAATTGAGAATTGCTGCTGGGACAACTAACCCTCATCTTGTGTGATTTCAGACTACACTTACACTAGAATTTCTCTTTAAAAATAAAAATCACCTTGCCGTTATCAAGTGCCTACTGGACTCACTTCTTTTGAAGATCTTTGGACTAAGGCTATCAAGTCTGAAGCTAAGTGCTGCTGGAAAACAAACTCAGCATCAGTTAAGGATAATGACCTACACTGTATTTTTGGACTAGCATAGACACAATTGACCTTCTTTCTACACCACAAATTTCTACAATTCTGGTCATTTAATTTTCCATTTGTCCATCACTTTCCAATGGTGATTCAAAACAGAACATAGAAATTAATGCCTCAGTGCCCAATTCACAAATATGAAGGAAACACCCAAACATTACACCCACTACCCCAACAACTGTCTGGCTTAACCAACTGAAGGAGCTGGACATCCATACACCCAAGCTAAATTCCACAAAGCCCATTTGGTTGCCCTTCCATTATGCAGTGGTTTGTTCCATTTGAATTTTGTAAGACTGCTAATCTATAAAAGAAGATTCTTTATTGACAGTGAAGCAGAATGCACAAGATAGGTCTACATCCTGTTTTAAAACTCATCTGGTCCTTAAGGCAAGATAATACCCACAAAGAATAAACACAAGCATTTTGTATGCATCAAAAAAAAGTACATCACCCCTGTAGAACCTCAACCACTAACGACTGCTACAGTAACGTGGAGAATGCAGATGCTGGAATCTGGAGCAAATCAAACAGTTGGAGGAACAAAGTGGGAGGGAAGGAAGTATCGACGTTTTGGGTCAAGACCCCACATCAGGACTGAAATGTGGGGATATTTCCAGATCAGACACCTATTCAGATTTGGGCACTATGATATTGGGGAATTGTGATCATAGTGCAATCACTATCCAACCTCATTGTAGAAACTACAAAACGACTGCAAAGCCACAAACAAATCTCTGTAGAGGTATAATGAAGGTAGCGTTCAAAATACAATTACATTTCACGATGGCAGTGCAATCACTATCCAACCTCATTGTAGAAACTACAAAACGACTGCAAAGCCACAAACAAATCTCTGTAGAGGTATAATGAAGGTAGCGTTCAAAATACAATTACATTTCACGATGGCAGTATCATTGCCCTACAATAGGTCATAAACTACAACACCCACATTCTAACACTCACAGAGGCAACCAATCAAACTTAGAGCGGATTCAACTGCCAGTTTCACGTCAGACTGAAAAAAAAACAAACTTCCACGCTCATGGGGTAACAAATCGTGTGTTCATGATGTGAGCGCTCGGAATATCCCTTCCAGATAGCCCGAAACAACACCGACTTCCGCAAACCCAACACATTTCTTAGTTTACGAGATTACACAGCGGTCAGCGAAACGATAATCGGGTGCATTTTCTGGGCGGAAAAAAAAACAAAAAGTCTCAATCGTGTGGAATGAAGCTAGGAGGACACGGATAGTAATCCGGGGAGGGAGGGAGGGAGGGAGGGAGGGGGGGGGGGAGGGCTGCACAATGCGGCAGCGAAGCGTTGCCTTTCCCGGGGCTGCTCCCCGAGCGGTGGCCGTGACTCCGGGCTCGTTCCAAATTGTAGCGAAGACACGCGGATGGAACGCGGCCGGCGGGCACGCGCGGGCGGGCAGGCAGGAGACCGGGAGCGCGCGCGCGCGCGGACAGAGGCAGCCCCCGGGGCAGCGAGGCCGGACAGTGGCTGCCGGCTGCCCGCTCCCCCCCTCACTCACCCCTCGGTGCTGCCTGCGATGCTGGACGTGGAAGCGCTCGGTTCCTGATCCGCCATTTCAAACGCTCCTTCAGGATCCTATTTACTTGCCACCTATAAATGTTTTTTAAAAAAAACAATAAATCCCGCGCAGAAGCCGAATAAGTGCAGAACCGACAAATTATTCCTAATATTTCACTGGTTTTCCAACCCGCTCGGTTTAAAATATGGCAGCGCAAAAAAAAGGCTCTTGTTCCCGCTTTTTATTTACCCCCACTACACATCACTTCCGTTAACCTTTCACCTCGGCGCAACTGGCGGGAAAATTAACCCAAGCAGATTGAATGTAATTTATTTGGGCACTTAAAATGTTCATTGTTTTACTGTGGCGGCAGGAGTAAGGGGTGATCTGTTAATTGCCTTCAGAGCACGGCGGCACTTTCGTTAGACAGGGCTGCGACAATGACCGCAAGGTTCCCTGCGAAAGGAATAGGAAGAGAAAGATATCAACAATTACTGGCTAGTAAAATAAAGAAGTAAAACCAAGAAATGCTTTATAAATAAATAAGCAGACAGAAAATTTAAAAGAGTAGAACCTTAGAGCAAAGAAAAAAACTGCAGATGCTGGAAATGCGAAACAAACAACAAAAAAAGTCAGAAGTCGAGTTTATTGTCATATGCACAAGTGCATGTATGCACAGTTGCAGTGAAAAACTTGTTACAGCAGCATCACAGGCACATAGCTTTAGTATAAAAAGTACAGCCTCTGGGATACCAGATGGTAGGATGTCAGGCAGCATCTGCTGAGAGAAAAACTTGAAAAGTTTTAAACTTTTCCCCCTCTAATTTCTGCCTAACCTGCTGAATATTTTCAGTTTTATAACTGGATTTCTAGTACTTCTAGTATTTTGCTGTATTTATATGTATATGGAGGTAGAAGATGTAGGTGTAGTGGACTGGCAGATTTTCCACACTGTTGGATATTATTTCAATTAGTACTCCAACACACATTAAATTCAGTTTTTTTTAAGCAGTTACATCGTGGTACAAATTTTTCAGCAAACCCAACTAAATTTTAAAGGAATGGTGGAAATAGAAGCCAGTGAATTTCAATAAAGCATGGAAATAGGGCCCTGATGAGTTTAAAGAGAACACGGGAACTGGGGCCCTTGTTTGTCGAGTAGAGCTTGAGAACCCTGGGCCCTGGTGTTCATAGAAGTGGACAGAACAGCACAGAAATGGGCCTGTATAGCCCATCTCGTCCATGCCAACCTTGATGCCTGTCTACACTAGTCCCATTTGTCTGCGTTAGGACTGTATCCCTCTGCTCCTTTCCTATCCAAGTACCTGTCCAAATGCCTCTTAAACATTGTAATGGTATCTGCCTCCACCACCTCCTCCAGCTTTTTCCAGCTGAAGCATAGGGGCTTAAGATCCCCCCACCCCAGCATCCTTTTGGCCAATGTGCACTCACTGGAGAACAAGATTGCTTTATCAGAGGGACATAAGGGACAACTGTGTACTCTGTTTCACAGAGACATGGCTCACCTGCAACTCTCCTGACACGGCGCTCTAGCCCAAAGGTTTTTCAATCCACTGCATGGACTGAAAATTAGTTTGACTGAAAACCAAAATACTGTAGATAAAGGAAATCTAAAATAAAAACTGAAATTGCTGGAAACATTCAACAGGTCAGGCTGAAGAGAAAAAGTTGATGTTTTGGGTCCAGGACCGTCAGCAGGAAGGAGAGAAAATCAAATTAGTTTTGGTCGTATGGCATTTTCCATCCAATCGCAAGATATGCAACGCCTGGCCTTTCACTCTTTCCTTCCCATCATCCAGGGATCCAAACAGTCCTTCCAGTTGCACTCCTTCCAATCTAGTGTACTGCACATATTGTTCACAATCTGGTCTCCTCTACAGTGGAGTAACCAAATCAGATTGGGTGATCACTTTGAGGACCTCCTGCATTCAATCTACAGGAGTGACCCTGAGCTTCCGGTTGCCTGCCACTTTAATTCACCACACCACTTAAATTCTGACCTGTCTTTGGCCTCCTGCACTGTTAAAATGAGGCCCAGTGCTAGCTTTAGGAACAACATCTCATTTTCCACATATGCATATTACAGCCTTCCTGACTCAATACTGAATTCTACAGCTTTAGATATGTCACTCTTTTTTGTCTGTTTTAGAATTGGTTATTTCTGCCTGTCATCATATTGGTAGTGTTTTTCTTATTGAATTCATATAATCTGGCCTTCTGAGCATGTCCTATAGTCTTGTCATTAACAACATTACAGAAAGAAGCGTAATGTGTTTGTAACTGCACCCATTAACCTCATCCATAGGACTCGCCCTATCCTTATTATAACACTTTGTTCTCCCCATCCCTTCCCCACCTTCTCCCCATCTTTTCCACTACTGAAAATTCCTTGTTTTTCTCTCTTTCCTAGGTGATGAAGTGTCCTGGACCTGAAACCTTAACCATTTCTCTTTCTAAAGCATGTTGCCGGATCTGCTGAGTGCTTCCAGCAGTTTTTGTTTTCATACCATGTGAGGTCACCTGCTTTACACCAGTGGAATTGCCTGTCTATAGAATCACTTTCACTGACAAATTTAAGCATTAGTTCAAGGATTAAGGAATCTTTTTCTCATTAAATCATAAAAGATTGAATAAAGGCTGAGCTTCTAAGGTTGTCACCAAACTCCGAGACCTAGGACTCAACATCTCCCTCTGTAACTGGATCCTTGACTTTCTAACCAACAGACCACAATCAGTGAGGATAGGCAGCAATACCTCCGGCACGATTATTCTCAACACTGGTGCCCCACAAGACTGCGTCCTCAGCCCTCTACTCTACTCCCTATACACTCATGACTGTGTGGCCAGATTCTGCTCTCACTCCATCTACAAGTTTGCAGATGATACCACCGTTGTAGGTCGTATCTCAAACAGCGATGAGTCGGAGTACAGGAAGGAGATAGAGAGCTTAGTGGAATGGTGTCATGACAACAACCTTTCCCTCAATGTCAACAAAACAAAAGAGCTCGTCATCGACTTCAGGAAAGGGGGTGGTGTACATTCACCTGTCTACATCAATGGTGCTGAGGTTGAGAGGGTTGAGAGCTTCAAGTTCCTGGGAGTGAACATCACCAATAGCCTGTCCTGGTCAAATCACATAGATGCCACGGCCAAGAAAGCTCACCAGCGCCTCTACTTCCTCAGGAGGCTAAAGAAAATTGGTTTGTCCCCTTTGACTCTCACCAACTTTGATGAGAGTTACTGGATATATCATGGAGATACTGAGACACGGAGACACCGAGATACTGGATGTATCACGGCTTGGTTCGGCAACTGCTCTGCTCAGGACCGCAAGAAACTGCAGAGAGTTGTGGACACAGCCCAGCATATCATGGACACCAGCCTCCCCTCCTTGGACTCTGTTTTTACCTCATTGTCTTGGTGAAGCAGCCAGCATAATCAAAGACCCCACCCACCCGGGTCATTCTCGCTTCTCTCCTCTTCCATCGGGTAGAAGATACAGGAGCCTGAGGGCATGTACCACCAGACTTAAGGACAGCTTCTACCCCACTGTGATAAGACTATTGAATTGTTCCCTTCTACAATGAGATGGACTATGACCTCACGATCTACCTGACCTTGCACCCTATTGCACTGCACTTTCTCTGAAGCTGTGACACTTTACTCTGTACTTTTATTGTTTTCACCTGAACTACATCAATGCACTCTGTACTAACTCAATGTAACTGCACTATGTAATGAGTTGACCTATACGATCGGTTTGTAAAACAAGCTTTGCACTGTACCTCGGTACAAGTGACAATAATAAACCTATACCAATACCAATTTACAGAAGAATATGCTACAGGTTCACTTCAAAAAAGATTGCTGTTTATACAGTTCAACAATGTAATCTTGAAGACAATGTAATTTTTAGCAGGCTACAAAGGACAGAGCCAGCCTAAACAATCCAAATAATGGAATACATTTGCATTACTGTGGTTGTGTATTCCAGCAATCCTAGTTAGTAACTAAGGTTTGCTAAATATTGCACAGATTTACATAAGGAATAGATGTGAGCTGTTGCATTACAAATAGTAACCCTTTTATGAAAAAGAGTATGGAACCCAGATGTCCAGACTTAGGAACAGCAGGGAGAATAACACACCTGTGCAAATCCCCACAGCATCTGGTGACCCTGTGTTCTCTGTCTCAGAGGCTGATGTCAGAACATCCTTCAAGTGGGTGAACCCTTGCAAGGCATCAGGCCCCAACAGTGTACCTAGCAGGGTACTGAAAATCTGTGCTGACCAACTGGCTGGAGTATTCAAGGACATCTTCAACCTCTCACTGCTGCAGTCGGAGGTTCCCACCTGCTTCAAAAGGGCATCAATCATACCAGTGCCCAAGAAGAGTAGGGTGAGCTGTCTTAACGACTATCACCTGGTAGCACTCACATCTACTGCGAGGAAGTGCTTCGAAAGGTTGGTCATGGCTAGAATTAACTCCTGCCTGAGCAAGGACCTGGACCTGCTGCAATTTGTCTACCACCACAACAGATCTACAGCAGACACAATCTCACTGGCTCTCCACTTGGCTTTGGAGCACCCAGACAACAGCAAAACATACATCAGGCTGCTGTTTATCGATTACAGCTTAGTGTTCAACACCATCATCCCCTCAGTACTAATCAACAAGCTTCAAAACTCATACCTCCCTCTGCACTGGATCCTTGACTTCCTTATCAGGAGACCACAGTTAGTGTGGATCGGTAGTAACATCTCCTCCTCACTGACTATCAACACAGGTGCACCTCAAGGATGCATACTTAGCCCACTGCTCTACTCTCTCGACACTCCTGACCGTGTGGCTAGGCACAGCTCAAATGCCATCTATAAATTAGCCGATGACACTACTGTTGTTGGCAGAATCGCAGATGGCAATGAGGAGGTGTACGGGAGTGAGATTGATCGGCTGGTTGAGTGGTGTCGTAACAATCTTGCAGTCAATGTCAGCAAGACCAAGGAATTGATTGTGCACTTCAGGAAGGGGAAGTTGGGAGAACATATACCAGTCTTCATTGAGGGGGTCAGCGGTGGAAAGAATGAGCGGCTTCAAGTTCCTGGGCATCAACATCTCAGAGATCTATCTTGGGCCCAACACATTGATGCAATCACAAAGAAGGCACGTCAGCAGCTCCACTTCATTCGAAGTCTGAGGACATTTGGTATGTCACCAAAGACTCTTGTAAATTTCTACAGATGTACGGTGGAGAGCATTCTGACTGATTGGAGGCTCCAATGTGCAGAATTGAAAAAGGCTGCAGGGGGCTGTAGACTTAGCCAGCTCCATTACAGGCACAATCCCCCCCACCATCGAGGACATCTTCAAGAGGCAGTGCCTCAAGAAGGCAGCATCCATCATTATGGACCCTCACCATCCGGGACATGTCCTCTTCACTTTACTACCATCGGAGAGGAGGTACAGGAGCCTGAAGACCCACACTCAATGTTTCAGGAACAGCTTCTTCCCCTCCATAAGATTTCTGAATGGTCCATGAACCCACAAACACTAGCTCGTTATTCCTCTTTTGCACTATTTCTTTATTTTTGTAACTTACAGTAAGTTTTATGTCTTGCACTGTACTGCTGCTGCAAAACAACAAATTTCATGACATATGTCAGTGATAATAAACCTGATTCTGATCTTCCCCACTGCCATCGGACTTCTGAACCAATCACCTCTTTCACATACCCTTCCCGGTGGTGCTGACACATTCTCGTACTCTTATTCCATTACTAACACTTTAGCATTTCTTTCTGCACTACTTCAGATTGCACTACAATCTTTGCACCGTTCTGCTGTTTTGCACTCAATGCTATATTTATTGTTGTACTTATTATTACCATGTATACTGATTACTCTGTGAGTCTCATGCGAACAAGGAATTTCATTGCATCCTGGTGTATATGACAATAAACTAATCTAATCAAAGAGGAGGAAGTCCTGCGGCTTGGAAGTGTGGAGTGTATTTCATTACTGTAAATCTGATTCTATTATTTGTTTTATAAGATATCTCTAGTAGTCACATGTACATCAAAACACACAGTGAAATGCATCTTTTTTGCGTAGAGTGTTTTGGGGGCAGCCAGCTAGTGTCGCCACACTTCCGGCGCCAACATAGCATGCCCACAACTTGCTAACCTGTACGTCTTTGGAATGTGGGAGGAAACCGGAGCACCCGGAGGAAACCCACGCAGACATGGGGAGAACGTACAAACTCCTTACAGACAGTGGCCAGAATCAAACTTGGGTCGCTGGCACTGTAATAGCGTTACGCTAACCGCTACACTACTGTGCCTGCAGCTGATGGCGATGACTACCACACATTCTATCCAGGAAACCCTTTTTGCACTGATAACCTCCCACCATCATATTATCAGTTGTTATTTTAAAATGTATTATTTCCAAAAACAATTGTTGGCCAAGGAAATTAAAATGCTTCCATTTCCCTATGTTTGCTTTGCACAGTACATATGATGGCTTTCCTGTGATGAGGTTTTGTGACATTGTTCTTTTACTTAATGCAGGTCTGAGTAGGATAATCTAGGATGGTTGTGGTTCTGTTCAGTGTGAGTCACAAAGAACAGAGATTTGCCTGTGGATGCGGGGACACCTGCCCACTAATGCACACAAAACTTTTGTAACCTTCTGTATCAATGATTTCCCGGAGGGAATCACCTGATGACAGGTACAGGGAAGCAGACCGTGAAGAGAAGGCAGGTGAAAGAATCTTGAATTTCATGATCCTTGGATGTTCAAAAGGTTTTTCAGCCAATATAAATACCTTTAAAGTGTACTTACTGAGATAATGAAGGAAACGTCTAGCTAATTTGTGCTCAACAATCTTCCACAAACAACATTGTGTTGATCATAAAATCTGCATTTTTGTGATGTCAATTGAAAAGTGTACTAGCTTACAGGGAATGAGTTCAGTGCTCTTTTTCAAAGTAGTTACTTAGATCTTTTACTGTTGCATGAGAAATTCCATTTGTAGGTCTACACCCCCAACAAAACAGCTTTCTACCTGTAATCCACTAGATTGTCAATCTGGCATTTGAGAGTAGTAATAATACATAAACTTATGTGGTGGCACGGTGTCGCAGCTAGTCAAGCTGCTGCTCCACTTCCAGCAACCTGGGCTCTCCGTCACACATGGATTTCTCATGTGCTCTGGTTGCCTTGCACATCCTAAAGACAGGTGGGCTGGTAAGTTAACTGGACACTGTAAATTGCCCAGTGTGAGAGGAAGAGGTAGAATTTGGGGGGAGTTGACAGGAATGTGGGGACAGTAAAAATCGATTGGTGTAACTGACTGCTCATGGTTGGTGCAGACTTGGGTTGAAGGACCTGTTTCCATGGCTTCATCTCTTAATGACTCTAAGGCTGTATTGGAACACCTTGAAGACACAATAGAAATAGGCTCTTCAGCCCACTGGGTGTGCACTAACTGTTAAGCACTCATTTACATTGCACCTACACTAAGCCCAATTTATTCTCCCTTAAAGAGTTTTATAAAATCATGAAGGGCATAGATAAGGTGGATGGTCAAAGTCTTTTTCCCCAGGGAATGGGAGTCTAAAACTAGAGGCCATTGGTTTAAGGTGAGAGGGGAAAGATTTAAAGGGGAATCTGAGGGGCAAGTTTTTCCCCACACAGAGGGTGTTGGGTACATGGAACAAGCTACCAAAGTAAATGTAATTGTACCTGCCTCTACCACTTAAGACATTTGGACAGGTTCATAGATAGGAAAGGTTAAGAGGGATATGGGCCAAATGCAGGCAAATGTGACTAGCTCAGGAAGGCATCTTAGTGGGCACGGAGGAGTTGAGCCAAAGGGCCTTTCTATCATGTATAACACTGATTGTTGGATTGCTCTGCTGCCTATAACATGCTGTTTCTTCTGCCCAGCATTTGTGTATTACTACATTGTGGTTTTACCAGGTTAGCAACTTGTATTGAACAAGGGTTGGACATTCAGTTTCACAGTGAAGGGTAATGGCAGTGAGGAATCTGCAAGACCACCAGGTAACAAATTGTAGTGGAGTATAATCATGCTGCTACTGATTGCCTACATTTTATGGTTGCCTAGTTTTGAGCAACTAATATCTGTTCTAAATCTCTCTCACTGTGTGGTAATACCACAGTACTAAACTATCACCGTAGTGGAAAACGTGAATTTAAATCCAAAAGAACTATGTAGCAGTTACTCCTTCAGCTGACACTGACAGATGTATCTGGAACAAGTAGATCGGTACAAAGTAAACTGGTATTTTCACTTTGGTCTGCAGCAGATCAGCCTTTAGCAAAGATACCCAAAACCCTTCTTCACACCACCTGCCACTGCTTAGGCAGACAGGTAGGTCATGCTGTGCTTGGTCAGCGAGGTAAGCTACTGAATCACACCCTCTACTGGACATTGAAGTTCCCTACGTAGAGCATTCTATGTCCTTACTATCCTAACAATGCTTGTTCCAACTGGTGTTCACTATCCATACCAACATGATGAACTTGTCTTTAAAAACCATAATAAATAATTTAAACTAAATTTGCGACCAAGACCTTATTTCTCTACCTCCACCTTTCCATCATTGCAACCCTCACAAACCACAAATGAAAAGCTGAAGCTACAATAGGAACAGAAAGTAAAGGAATATTAAAGGTTACAGGCCTCCTGTAAAACAGGACATTCTTGTTGCTCTAGATTAGAACAGAAGGAAAACAAGTAATAGTACTTCTTTTTTGGGGCAGGAGTCTGGCATTTTAATTTCCCCTTGACTGCATACCAAAAGTTGAGGGAGAATTTTGGTTGCCTGTTTGTCCTTTATTTTCCAGCAAGGCAGATGATAACAAGTTGGTAGCCTCAGAACATTTAAGTGGGCGTGAAACAAAAAGAAAGAGATTTCTTTTTAATGAATTTAAAACTTCTGGCTCTTAAATGGAGAAGCTTACAAAACATCAGAATAAACAATCTAGTGAAAACATGAGATTTGAACCATTTTCATACCACAAAATGAAAATTTCTATTTTACTTTATTTAGTAAAGAGCTTTACTTTAGTAAAGTAAAAACACGTGAGTAAAGAGCTTAAAAACCTAAAACAATGTCAGTTGGTACCAGTTTTGCTCTAATCCAAGTGGTTTTTGCATTCAAGTCCCACTCTATAATGATAGGAGTGCAAAAAGGCTAACACTAGTGCTGTACTGAAAGAATGTTAGAGGTGCCATCTTTCAGTTGAAAAAAAAATCAGACTACAGCCCCATCAACTTTGTCAGGTGGACATAAAAGATCCCCTTATTTTGAAAGAAAGTTATTCCTCTTGGCCAGTATTTAACCAAATATTCTTTGTTGAATAATGGATATGTTTGTGAAAATTGGTGTGCAAATTTACCTGCTGGATATCCTGAATTATGATTCCACTTCAAAAAGCACTTTGTTGGCTACAAGGTGCTTTCAGTGTGCCTAAAACTGCAGCCTTCTCTAATAAAACCAGATTCATAATAGTCTGAACTTAAGTAGACATTAAATGTGCAGTATTTGACTCTCTATTTCTGATGGTCAGATGTCTTATTGATTGTGTTTATCATTAAATACAAGATACAGCTTAAAAATAAATATTTAAAGCAGAAAACAAAATATAAATAAAAAAGGATACCAGCACATGACAGTAATTCATTTGCAATTTGAATGTAAAGTACTAGGGTTGTGTGTCCTATTTATACTGACATTGGATTGAAGTAATATCCACAAAATAATTTTTTCCACAGATTCAGAAATCTGCACATTTGGATATGAATATTCAACAAATTTGTATTTGACTTTTTTTTAAATCAACCATCCATCCATTCTGTGTATGCTGATATTTTCCATTAATCATAGTTTTAAGAGTCCCCCATTCATCACCATCTTAGCACTACTTTCCCTCACCATCCCCATACCCCATGATTCCCCTAATATTTTGGTTGATTAGTGAAATATTAAATTCTCAAATGAAGGCAAGCTCAAATCACAAAAAGAAATTTTTGATGGAAGCATGTTTACAGTTTCAAATCCATATCCATCTTAGTTTCAATTTATAAACACCTGGAATTGAGGAATGAAAACCAATCAGCTTACTGAATCATTTAAGCATATTCCAGAACCCAATTCAACCAAACTGAATCGACTTTCTCCCAAATCAGAGTTGAGTTAACTGCTTATGAGAAGGCCATTTTATTTCAAGGAATGGAAGATGATAACACGTGCAGATAAAATTTTGCATGTTGAGTATGTCCACAAATATCCACCAAGCACCTGGGTAATTCAATATTCTATTACTGACAAAAAGGCACTTCCTTAAATCTATAAAAGAGACATATTTTGTAGATGTGTAATGTTAGGTTATTACTCACTATGCCAAAATTTTCATTCCTAAAAATAACAGCTAGAAAAATGAGTACTCCTATGATTTTCTGGGTGAATAACCTAGCCAGGCAGAGCAGATGACTTTTCTAAATATGAGAGAATGAGGAAGGGAACACCTGAAATGAGGTTGGTTCTTGAACCTACTTGCACAATCCTAACCCTATCTCAGCAATGGAACACTATGGACCACCTTTTGTACTATCATGGACTTGTCTTTGATTGAGTCTTTTGTTTTTGCACTAAGGTCTTGCTTTTGCAATCATTTTTTCCACAAAATGGTATAATTTTATGTACAATTTATATTCTGTATTGTCTGCACTTATGTGCCTGTGATGCTGCTGCAAGCATGGTTTTCATTGTACTGTACCTCACCATACTTGTGCACATGACAATAAACTCCACTTGACATAACTTTGCTTGCAAGACATAATTTTATTCACTTTCAAACATCTAAATTTTCTAATGAACTATTTGCAAACAAGGATTATTTAAAAAGCGATTAAGTATTCTTTCTACATGATGTAACACATTGAATTTCATCAGCAAAATTGGTTTACCAAACAATACAAACATTAAGGCAGCAATGGCTCATCCCACTGTCACTAATATGGATCATTGAAAGGGTAATGTGGATGCAGTGCGTCTCTGAATACAAATTTATTGTCAACCTGTTAACAACAGAAAAAAAAGTGTAAGAGTTCAGCAAATTATGCACACAAATTTTACTTAAGAATGAGTTGAAGTATTTGGAATTGTCAGAAAGTGTTTTTAGGATTGAAAGTGGAGTGAAGGCCATGAACACTTACCTTTACCCTTGGAACAATATAACGGCAGTTTCTATTGAGACTTCCAATTTTTTTCATCTCATCTTCAGTCAGTATGAAATCAAACACCTGGGTGGGGTGGGGGGAAAGAATGTCAAGATTACCTGAAGATTTCTCAGTTAATTGTGGATAAAGTGATTCCTAAAGAAAGAAACTTTTCATGAAATAGCAACTCCACTTTAAAAAAAAATTGCAATTAGAGCTGGGAGAGAAAGAACATGGAGAGGAAGAACTAGTATGCTACATATAATCCAAGTGGAATCTTGGTCATTCAACGCCATTTCCACAATATAGAGTTTAGGCAGATCTGATAGCTTAAACACCAGGGGTATAATTTCTGCCTGAATTGTCAAATGTACTGAAAGGAAATATACTAAAAGGTAGAAATTTGCATTCCATTGTGAGGATAGTCATGTATGCACAGTGAACTCAGCTTCTGAATTTCAGCTCTATTGATTTCAATGAAGAATTGCAAATATCATTCCATTATCGAAGGGAGAGAAAGCAAAACCATGCAAATACAGACTCAATCAGGTGTGAAGAAGCTTCGGAAATCTCAGACAATGAATGACTAACTTCTTGAACAAGCTGATCAGAGAAAGCCATTACTGGTTTGTCAGGGAAAAGTTGTAAATAATTTAGGTACATTTTGAGCAGTCACTGGTTAGATAAATTAACTAGTGTCTCTTGATGTTTACTATCTGGACTCAGAAAGCATTTGATAAGACATAGTTCAGCTGTAAAAACAAAAGCATAATGGAGGAAATCTTGTGGCATGGATTAGAAGTTTGTTAAGTAGAAAAAAAATTCTAATCGGTAGGATATGACAACAAGTGGCTCTTGGAGATAGAGAATACATGCCTAGCCTACTAAAGGAGTTTAGGAAAATGATAGATCTCTTTGAACTTTACAAAATTCCTATAGGGCTTGATAGGCTGGATGCAGGGAAGGCAGTTCTCCTGGCTGATGAGTCTAGAACCAGGGGTCACCATTTCAGAATGAGGGGTAGGCTGTTTAGGATTGAATTAAGAAATTTCTTCACTCAGAGGGTGGTGAATCTTTGTAATTCTCTATCCTGAACTGCTATGGAGGCTGTTGTTGAATTCATTCAAAACAGTGATCAATAGATTTCTAGATATTGAGGGAATCATAGATTTTTTGGAAGACATGTAACAAAGTCCTAAAAATAGATTAATTGGCAAAATTGGTCTTTGTGATCAGTAGCAACAACAGTTTAAAAAATGGCTTAACAACAGAAGTCAGTCATCATAACAGACAGGGGATGGGGAGGGGTGGAGAAATGATGGACAATCTTGTTTCCCGGTTAATGCCAAGACCACTGCTTTTATTGATATAGGTTTGCAGGGCATGATTTCAAAATCTGCAGATCATATTATCATGGAAATGTACAGCGCAGAAACAGTTCCTTACTGCCCACCTCATCCTTACTGAGCACGATGCGCATCTATGCTAATCCCATTTGCCCAAGTTAGACTTGTATCGCTCTACTCTTTTCTTATCCAGGTACTTGTCCAAATACCTTTTAAACACAGCAGTATCTGCCTCCACTACCTCCTCTGGCAGCTTGTTCCAAACATCCACCAGCCTGTGGGGAAAAAAAATTTGCCCCTTAATTTCCTTAAAATTTGTCCTCTTTCACCTCAAGCCTGTGCTCTCTAGATTCCCCTGCCCTGGAAAGATTCTGATTATCTATGCCCCTCAATTTTGTAAACCTCTAGGTCACCCCTCAGCCTCCTACATTCCAATAAGAATAAACCCTGCCTATCCAATCTGTCTTTATAATTGCAGCCTTCCCTTTCAGAAAACATCCTGGTGAATCTTTTCTGTAATCACATCCTTCCTGTGGTGCGGCAACTAAAACTGCACACAATACTCGTGCAGTCTAACCAATGCTTTGTGTAACTATAACATGATGCCCCACCTCAAACTCAATTCCTTGGCAAATGAAGTCAAGCATACCAAATGACTTTTTCACTACCCTATCCAGCTGCATTACTTTCAGATTACAAAATTTGCCCTAATAAAAGTGTGAGAAGCACTATAATAGATGATTTGGGATAATAGAATGAGCAGATAAGTGACAGATGAAATACAGTGAAGCCCGAGTGATATATTTTGGCAGAAGCATCAATTGAGACAATGTGGACTAAGTAACTGACATGTGGAAGAACAGAGAGGGACCCAAATATTTTTATGCATACGTCTTTGATAATGGCACGATATGTTAAGAGCATGGTTGAAGAAAAAAGATTACATAATCTTGTACTCCCTGTGGCTATTTAGAACCTTTACAAAATATGTCAGCCCATAACTTAAACATTGCATCCAGTTTTGGTCACCACCTTTAAGGTTGGAAAAATTATTTACTATAATAAATTCCAGGAATGAGCAATTTCATCTACATGATTAGTTTGGAGAAGTGAAGACATTCTCCTTGAAGCAAAGAAAAAGGAAATTTGATAAAGGGAAATCACTCATTAAATGGATGCTTCAGGACCAGGAGGCACAGACTGACAGTGATTCAAAAAAAAGGGATGCAAGGAATTTTCCTTAAAATAGAGGAACAGCAAGGGATTATGATAGGGATTTTGCCATTGTATGGCTGCTGGAAATAGTTGAAAAAAGCTTTAAGGTAACCGTACAATCACTCCAAGGAATGTAATTTGCAGGGGTTAGCAATCTAACTGGATTGATCTAGGAGGTGACTGCATGGACACAATGGGCTGAATGACCATTGCCTTTAATGGTTCTAATTTCGACTCCACAAATAGTAAATTTTAGGCAAGACTGTTCAATACTACTGTTTAATAGAAGGGAAACATGTTTAAAGTTGTAATGCAAAATAATCAGCATAAACACCTTTCCAAAACAAAGCAGGTTCAGAAGAAAACACATTGCTAAATGAATTAACAGAAACATATGGACTGTATAAATCATGTGTTACGGACTCAGTGAAAGTCCCTTTAAGATAGAGAGAGTGTGTGTATTTGTGTGTGTGGCGTGCTTACGTCAATAGAAGATAAAGGACGTAATGACGTTGTTGAGAGAGAGAGAGCGAGAGAGAGCGAGAGAGAGCGAGAGAAAGAAAAAAAAGGGAGAGAGAGACCAGCCTGCTTGTTTTCTCTATCGATGGATGAGAAACAATAACTGTGTCTGCCACTGAAATCCATGTATGGAAGTTGGAAGTAATCCGGTGGAGTTCACTTTATTGCTGACCTGTAGAAGGAAACAGGTATTTGTGTGGGCGACCACGATTCGGATGCTTTTCGGGGTGAGGAAGTCACTACCGAGTAAACACTGAAGTGTCACTGGGGTTCCATCGTGGAACATTTGGATTTCGTATTTACTCTCTCTATGTTTCTCTACGTCTACGTCTTATCTTCAGACAACGGTGGTTGTTGAAGAAGCCCTTGCTCATGTTTCACCTTATGGCTTGCGGAACTGAACTTTAAGAACCATTCCGGAACTTGGAGTTTGGGACTTTGTCACACACACACGCGAAGAGTTTAGTTTTGGGGTTAACGTTCAAGGTTTAACATTTTTGAATTCTAACATACTAACATTTTTACTTTTATTTTACGTATTATCATAAGTAGTGATTAATAAAATAGTTTTTAACACTGAATCATGCTCAGTGTGTTTCTTTTGTTGCTGGTTCGTGACACATGGGAGATTGAAGAACTTCAGGAGGACTCCAAAAAGAAAAAAAATTATTAGAACAGTAGACACACACCTGGAGCAAGCTATTGCCATTGAAGTATAATTATTTAATGTGCGCCCTGGCTCAAGTTTTAACCACCTGCCAGATGGAGTTGGTTAGTGGGGAAAAAAGTATTGAATTACATAGTCAAAATGGTGAAATAAAGGCAGAAATCATTCTGCATCCCAGAGAGCTGTGCTCAAACAAACAGGTGAAAGGTAGAGAAAAGCCACACTACTAATATAAGTGTTAGTGGTTTATGAGCAAAAGCTGGATACACTTCAATCAACAACACTGGGGGAAAAAAAGACAGAAGAATCATTCAGGAAACAATTGGTTGATACAAACAATAAAGATTTTAAATTTCCCACTTCATGAATCAATTAACAAGAGCTGAATAAATTGTCTCACTGATAATCAATTTTTCACATGATAGTGGGGATTACTATATAAACACAGAAGGCCTGCTACCACCATTGAATTTTCAATCCTAATGTTAGTTTACTAGTTATGGAACAATAAGTGATACTCAGTATTAACACTGGCAAAATATCAAGTTACCTGCAGGTTTTGTGTAATTCGTTCTGCATTGACACTCTTGGGAATGGCTACGACCCCACGCTGTACCTGCCACCTGCAGAGAGAAATATCCTAATAGATACATGGAAATAACTGGAGTGAAAACAAATACTTATTCATCAACTAAAATTCATTAGTCAACTACAAAGCAAGGTAGCAGATCAAAGTTTGAAAAAGATTGCAAAGATTTTATGGAAACTTTGAAAAAAAGTTTCAAATTCAAAAGGTAATCCCTTACAGATAGTAAGATACCAGATATCAAAAAGATCAACGATCTGGTGCCAAGAATTTATGACAATGCCTATTCATCCCCAATGGTGGATTCCAATATGCAAAGATGTTGCTGAATCTGAAATGATATAACTGAGATTCTTGATAAACTAAAAATTGAGAGACATACTAGAAGGCTGGATGTACTTAAGTGGATAAATTACCTGGTCCATACGATATGCATAACTCTCTTTTGAGGAGGCAAGGAAGGAAATTGCAGAGGCCCTGGTCATAATCTTCCTAATATCAAAAGATTCAGAGGTGGTGCCTGAGGATTGGAAACTTGCAAATCTTACAGTAATGACAGACCAGTTAGTGACACACCAGGTGGTGGGGCAAGGTCTAGAAGCATAAATCAGGGCAAAATTATCAAGTCACTTGGAGGATATGGATTTGATAAATGTGTCTAATTAATTTTATCAAGGTTTTTTTGATGAGGTGAGGGAAGCAGACGAAGGAAATGCTGAATGGGCAAAGAAACAGGCATCAACAAGACTAAATGCCAGGAAATAAATGGGGCTCTAACAGCATATACAGAAAAATTAACAGGAAACAATGGTGAAAGGTTGTTTTTCAACTAAAGTTACCAAGGGATTAGTACCGGGACTACTGCAGTTTTTAATATATTAGTGAGTACAACTGGGACATGCAGGGCACAACTTCCAAATTTTGTGTCATCTGCAAACATGGAGGCTAAGTGAACTGGGGAGGATAACCATAGTCCGAGGAGGTACTAATGGAAAATTAAAATAGAATGCTGAGAAATGCAAAGTGATACATTTTAGTTGGAGAACAAGGCTATATAAATTAGAGGACACGTTTCTAAAAGGAGTGCAAGAACAGAGAAATCTAGCAGTATTTCTGCATATTGGTAGGTTAAGTTGAAGAACTGGTAAAATAAAAAGCAGATGGGATCTTAGGCTTTATAATTGGAGGCAAAGGATACAAGAGTAAGAAGTCATTCTGAAGCTTTATAACACACTGGTTTGGCCACAACTGGCATAATTCTAGGCACCACGAAGGATGTGAAGACTTGGGACGGTGCAGATGAAATTTATCATTATATTATGATTCCAAGTTTGAGGGACTCTAAGCTGTATGCATAGAGGAGGTGGAGAATATTTAGTACAATTATTTAATATTCTGAAGGATATATAGAGAGAAACTATTCCCATTAGCAGAGGGGTCAAGAACAATTGAACATATCACCAAAAAATAAAAAGCGATTAGACAACGTATTTTAAATGAGTGTTTAGGGTCTGGAAAGCACTGTCAGGGTAAAGTTGAGGCTGATACAATTGTAGCATTCAGAAGGGAAGTGGATACGTATCTGTCAGAGCACTGGGAAGATAGCAGGTCCAACCGGATTGATCTCGTATAGTAGCAGTATGAACACAACAGGCCCAAAGGCCTCTTTATATGCTGTAACCATTCTTTGATTCTCTGATAAGGTGGAAACTTTAACTGTTTCCAGCCAATCTGCTTTGGCAACTCCAAGGACCATGTACATGACAAACAATAAAACTACCCAAAGGACAATGACTCTGCTTCATCAGTCTCCTCAAAAGGAACAGAATGAGCTACTGACATTGCTATCAAAAGATAATTTCAATGGTACCTCACTTTGCACTTGGGATGTGTTTTCCAGGAATCAGAGCAAAAAGTGGATATAATAGCACAATGCTATTCACAGGAATACAGAAATGTTTGAGCACAGAAGGAAGCTATTCTGTACCACTTGTATACAAGCACAATCCAGCATGTCCCACTCCCAACTTCTCCCTTCTATCCTACAAATTATTTCTTTTCTTTTGATCACTTATTTAATCACATTCTGAATGCCAGAATTGAAAGTGCCTCTGCTCCTACCATGGGCAGCCCTTTCCAGAACCTAACCACTCACCAAGCGAGAGTGCTTTAACCCCTCATGTCATTGTTTTTGCCCATTAACTTCAATCGGTACCTCGTGCTTCTTCGTTAGTCTGCCAATGGGAACAGTTTCTTTCTTTCTACTGTGTGGACCCTTCATGATTTCCAATACCTCTATCATATTCCCACGCATATCTCTGTTTCAAGAGCAACCTTAAATTTAGCAGGATATGTTGGCCTTCAAAGCGAGAGACTTTGCGTATATGAGCAAGGATATCATACTATAATTGCACAGGGCCTCAGTAAGACCACATCTGGAGTACCACGCACAGTATTGGTCTCCTTACCCAAAGAAGAATGTGCTTGGCACAGAAGCTATGCAGCGAAAGTTCACCAGACTATTCTAGTGTAGCAGGTGTGACAAGGGAAGAGATATTAGGACGATTAAGCTTATAGTCACCAGAGTAAAATTAGGGCTCATGGAATTGGGGGGCAGGTATTAACATGGATAGAAAACTGGTTGGCGGATAGGAAACAAAGGGTAGGGGTGAATGGATGTTTCTCAGAATGGCAGGCCGTGACTAGTGAGGTGCCACAAGGCTCGGTGCTGGGACCGCAGCTGTTTATGATCTATGTTGATGATTTAGATGAAGGCATTGTGAATAACATTAGCAAGTTTGCTGATGATACAAAGTTGGGTGGCAGTGTGACATGTGTAGAGGAAGTTAGGAGAATTCAAGGTGATTTGGATAGGTTGGGTAAGTGGGCAGATACTTGGCAGATGAAGTTTAATGTGGATAAGTGTGAGGTTATCCACTTTGGGAGCAGGAACAGGAAGGCGGATTATTATCTGAATGGTGTGGAGTTAGGTAAGGGGGAAATACAAAGGGATCTAGGAGTCCTTGTTCATCCTTGTACCTGAGCAGCACTTGAGCAGGTGATTTCCCATGTTTATTGGCTATACTTTTAATATCAGCATCTTCAAGTAGCTCTCGTTCATCTGGGGCTTTCCACATCCGCTGAGAGGAACCAAGAGGACTATAGGCAGTCACTATCAATCCATGTTTCTGGCAATGCTCAATCAGCTCATTCTGGGCTAAGTATGGATGGCATTCCACCTGGGAATGACAGAATGAAATGCCTTAGAAAGAAATGTTATGGGTAATGTAATCAGGACTTATGATACGAGATCAAAAAAGACATTTTGATTTAAATACAAGATAATTTGTCAAAAGCCCTTAGCAAGAAAACGAAGTATATTTACTGGATCTTTTCATTCAAATGCCCACAAGTCACTCAATTAGTTGGTTATTGGAATTATTGGTCATAGGCACCTTGTGTAAAAAAAAAATTAATAGCAACATGTACCTGCACATTTAGTTCAAATAGTTACTTTGTTCTATAGATTTCATAATACATTATTCAAATGTGAGATAGTATTCATTTCATCAGGATGTTATAAAGAGTTTAAAAAAATTAGAGATATCCATATCTTTGCAGAAGTGATACAGATTATATACAACTAATTCACTGGCTAGCACTTCAATTAAAATAAAGTTTCCAACCTGCAGCACTGCAGGTTTGATAGTAGCTGCAGCAATAACTTCATCTATCTGTCGACTGTTGAAGTTTGAGAGTCCAATAGCTTTCACCAATCCCTTTTCTACTAATTTCTCCATAGCTTTCCAAGTTTCCTTATAATGAATATAATCGTATTGTATTGTGCCATCAGGATTCACTGGAAAGGGGTTGTCACCTTTTCTGCAAACATGAAATTCATAATTGAAAACATGACTACACACAATATAGACACTAATGAATAAAAAAAACTTGGATCTTATTAAAATTAAGGTCATACGAAAACTGTTCACAAACTCTCATTGCTGGAGATACAATGAATGCAAAACCAATTTGTTAGATTCCTATACAAGAATTAACAGGTGAGGAGCATGCTACAATTTGTCAAAAAAATAAAATTTTCATACGTACGCAATTTACAAAATTAAAAGCACTTTCCCCCCCAAAATCCTAAGTTATCACCCAAACCCCACAAAAAAAAAACTTAACTGAAAAGCATAAGGCCAGTGGATCAGGTACAAATCCAGATAAGTGAGCTTCAGGTCTTCCAGAGATTTGCGACAGGTAGGTTCCACATCTTCAGGATGATGCTTGGTATTCCACAACTTGGAGGTTACGAAAAGTTCTTCACGTTTTACGATCTGCAAAAGAAAATGTATGTGATATGCAAGTTAAGTCCCTCAGTTAGCTTGGATGTTCAATCAGTTCTATAATGCCAAGTATCTGAATGCTAGGGATCAAAAGGTTCAATCACTTTGAATATTTAGTGTAGCAGTTAATGTAATGCCATCACATCACGAGTGACCTGGGTTCAATTCTGGCCGCGGTCTCTAAGGAGTTTGTACGTTCTCCCCGTGACTGTGTGGGTTTTCCTCCGGGTGGTCCGGTTTCCTCCCACATTCTAAAGACGTACAGGTTAGGAAGTTGTGGGCATGTCATGTTGGCGCCAGAAGCATGGTGACACTTGCGGGCTGCCCCCAGATCATTCTACGCAAAGATGCATTTCACGGTGTGTTTTGATGTATATGTGACTAATAAAGAAACCTTATCTATTATCTAATTTTGTTTTCTAAATCTGATGCACTACCATCCAAAAAAATTTCAAAACACGATTTTCTTCTTGATTTATTAGTGTTGTGTCAATTTGACCAATAAAACAATATGAAACATGAGACAATTTGTTCTAGAATGAGAGCACTCTTTCTATTTCACAATAATACCAAGAAAAAGCTTCCAGCAGATGTTGGAAATATGAAAACATAGTTAACATTTCAGGTTGATGACCTTTCATCAGAATGCAAGTGACGTCATCAAAAGTGATTGATGAACTGAATTCACTTAAAGTCAATTAGAAAAATCATGCTTGTAGTGAATACTTCTGTATAATTCAGTACAATTTACCAATCGCCTGACCTGTAACTCAGGAAATGGAAAGAAATATTCCAAACAACATGTGGGCATTGTCTAAAGAAAAATGGCAATGCAAAAACCACAATATCTGAAAGGTGATATATTGAAACGTAAAGAAGCATGCTGTTGACAACTTAGATCAGGTGGATGTCATTCTTTAGCGTGGAGTTGAAAAAATTCTTTTAATTAAAGAAAAAGTAATTACTATTGTAGGGAAGAGCAAAAGATGAATTGAAGAGTAGAAAACAATAGACAACGATTAGTCAATTACCGAGTGGATCTGTGAATGAGGGTAATCCAATAATACAAACTAATCACAAGTACCAGGTAGAACTGTTAATCAGCAATATGCTGCATGGTTAATAGAAAAGTTTAAACACATCAGGGCAGCAGACAGAAAAATCAGGTTTACATGTTTTGATGAAACAACCAAGTTTAGACTTAAACAAAAGCTGCATATTTTTACTAGTAAAAATCTTCAGAGATTACATTTAAACAGGTTGAATGCAACTGCTATCTTTTTAATATGAACTGAGAAGGATTAATAGGTAATATGCAGAAGTTCTCAAATATTACCTTGCTTTTTGAAGTTGGATCCACTATTTTGCAATGAAATAATAGCCAGTAATACATTAAATGGCAGAGTCCTATCTATAATTTTTTGGTGGGGAGGGGGTGAACAAAATAGTACATGGCTCAAGTTGTATTTATTCTCGAAGCTGGATCCTTGCAACTCATTTTATGAAAGATACTTCCAAACACAAATCTGTGCAATGCGATTCTTACCCATGTATTGTTCAAATTATTAGATCATACCTTGTCAACACCAACTACTTCTTTGAAGACGTCTCCAATTTCAGCTTCATTATTGTACACTGCAGCACAGTCTACATGATGATAACCATTCTTTAAAGCATTCAGGATAGCTGTTTTTACCTTAGCAAAAGAGCAAACATAGTCATTGCCTGCAGTTAAAGCTCCCTTTTAGGATGAATATTAAGGATGACTTGCTATTTCAAAAATTCTTAATCTCAACCACGATAAGGAAACAAGACAACGTTTCTTAACAGAGTGATACTGCATGCTGAGCAAAGACAATAGAGAATCTAATACAGTCATTCACAGCCATTTTCATACCTCTTAATGACCAAATTCAATACAAAATAACAATGGCCTGGAAATACTTCAATCTATTATCTCAGGAATATATGGCAGAACAAAATACAGAAGTTTCAGATTTCTTATCCATTGGTACTGTTCATTGCTTTAGTTGATAGCAGATGAAGATGACCCCGCTGACGCACGTCTCTATAAAGGAGTACTAATGTACAATTCTGGGCAAAAAAACTACCATTCTAGAAAATTCAGAAAACAAGTAATCCCTTGGGGACCAAATATTCAAAGCCAAAGGGAAGATGGACGAGTGGATTGCTGATTTATTTGATGCATACACAATGTATTACAAAAATAAGAGACATTTATGGAAAACAAAATTATTTTCTAATGTACACACAAATACTATTGAGCCACAGTGATGGGTTTTGTCATCCTTTCCTACACAGCACAAACAATTTTCCCCAAGAAGCGTTTCACTACTGTTTTTAGGCTCAGCATTTTGCTTGGACCTGTCCACAATAATTTCACAAGAATGAGGTAGGTATTAATAATAAACGATAGCTGCCTTGTAAGTGGAAGCAGGTCCAGGACTTGTGTGTGCATATTTTTGAATATGAATGAGAAGTGGTCCTACACCTGTCAAATGCTCTTTTGCTGGACTGAAGTGGTGGGAAAAGAAAGAAATGTCTCTTAGATCCTCCACCAAGATAGATCTAATAAAGGATTCAAGACCACATTCATTTCAAGGGAGATTATTGACCCAATGATATCAAAGAGGAAGATAATATTTGAAAAGTCATTTCTGTTATTATTTTAATGTGTATTAACCAATTATATTTAATTAAAATTAAAACTTCAATTTTAGTAGCTTAAAATGTATCTGTATGTCAGAGATATTTAAGAATGATAAAATAATCCCTCAGCTTTCAGGTGCATTTCAGGAATCGGCCTCCTTAGTGTACTCCTGGAAGTCCTGCTATCAATCAGGCCATACCACTATGATGTAGGCTATAAATTTATATTATTTAAACTAATGGGCCCTAGAAGAATATTTATCCTTAAGCATTTTTCAAATAAATCATGTCATCTCAGTTTTCTAATGCAAGATCATCAAGCTGTCTATCAGGATGGAGCCTACAGGATATTAAGAGGCCATACCACTATGAAGTAGGGTTGGACTTTCTGCATCTGCAGCAGGTGAGAATAGGTATGGGGAGACGATGGGTGTTGATTCTTGGAAAGTGCTGGAAGGGAAGAACATGACTAGGTTGTTAAGTTCCTGGAGAAATACTCCCTTCCTCAGAGAAAGTGGATATTATATCTGGTTAGTATAATATCACTGCATCCTTGATCAAAAATTAAAAATCTGACTTGAATTGATAAAGACAAACGTATTCAAGTTCTTTCAATTAGAAGTCAATGAAATAAATGAGTCATCTTCATATTTTGGGCAGTTTCAATTAAAGAATGATTCAAGTGCACCACAAAAAGTTAGCATGGGAAACAAAATCTGTTCCTACAGTAGGAATATTTGTTTGAAATTTGCTTGTTGCTTAAAGTAGGTAGAGACTTTGTATTCTGCTGTGCTTCAGCTAATCCAAGACTATTTAATGCTGACAGTTTAGGCAACCAAAGACAAGTATTTTTCATTGTGATGTCAGTGAGTTCTACTCATATGTATTAATGACTAACAAAATTTGCTTCATTTTTAGTGAAGCTTCCTTGGATTATTGAGTGATTTGGTGGTCCTTCCAATAAACAAGTAGGGAAACCAAAACAGGAAATGCTAGAAATATTCAGCATGCCAGGCATCTGCGAGGAAGAAAAAAATGAAGTTTCAGATTAATGAACTTTCACCTTCCTGATGAAAGGTTGTCAACATGAAACCTTAACTAGTCTCTCCCAGGCTGCCTGATCAAATTATTTCCAGCATTTTTTGTTTTTATTTAAATTTCAGATTTCTAGCATTGAAGTTTTAAAAATTTCCAGGATGATTAGCATTAGCTACTGACGTATAAATTAGCTCTCCAAATGTGACTTCTTTATAAATTTATCTTATTTAAACTAATGGGCCCTAGAAGAATGTTTATCCTTGAGCATTTTTTAAATAAATCACATAGAAACCATAGAAAGCATCCTATCTGGATGCATCATGGCTTGGTACAGCAACTGCTCTGCCCAGGACTGCAAGAAGCTGCAGAGAGTTGTGGACACAGCCCAGCGCATCACGGACACCAGCCTCCCCTCCTTGGACTCTGTCTTTACCTCTCGTTGTCTCGGTGTAGCAGCCAACATAATCAAAGACCCCACCCACCCAGGATATTCTTTCATCTCTCCTCTTCCATCGGGTAGAAGATACAGGTGCCTGAGGGCAGGTACCACCAGACTTAAGGACAGCTTCTACCCCACTGTGATAAGACTATTGAACGGTTTCCTTATACAATGAGATGGACTATGACCTCACGATCTACCTTGTTATGACCTTGTACCTTATTGCACTGGACTTTCTCTGTAGCTGTGACACTTTACTCTGTACTGTTACTGTTTTTTCTTAACCTGTATACATCAATGCATTTTGTACTAACTCAATGTAACTGCACTGTGTAATGAATTGACCTGTATGATTGGTTTGCAAGACAAGCTTTTCACTGTACCTCTGTACAAGTGACAATAATAAACCAATACCATCATCTCAGTTTTCTAATGCAAGATCATCTAACTGTCTGTCAGGATGGAGCTTACAGGACATTAAGAGGCCTATTTTGTTGATTTACCAACATATTATTTCAGCTGCTGTGCAAAGGAAAACAAATTTCTCCACACAGCAAAACTTTCTCTTGCACAGCCAGACCTGTGGTTTTGGTTGCATAATAAAATTCTTAAATCCTTAAGGGTTCTATCGCTCTGAAAAATGGAAAGTTATAATACAAAATGAATGATAAATAAGTTTCCTGTGGGCTGCGGTGGGGGTCAAAGTAGAGAAACTAGAGAACAGATCTGTTTACCAGAGATTAATATCAACACCATGTAGCCAGTGCTAATTTCAGCACTCAAGTATACATTTTCTTTTGTAAAAACAAAATCAATGCAAAACTTAATGTAAATAAATTGCTGGATTAGACAATGAATTGTCACCTTTACAAGCAAGTTTAAATTCAGCTCACATTGACAATTAAGTTAGTCTTGGAGCTAAGTTTGGGCAGTTTCAATTAAGATTAGTAAATTTGGAAGTACACATCTTGGAGTGATTTGTGGAAAATGGAAAATTCTAACTGATGAATCTATGGTGTTTTAACAAGGATGGAGCTGAAGGACTTTGAGGCACAGCTGAATCTGCAAGAGTTCCTGAAGGGAAAATGTTAACAAGGCAGGAGAGGGGAAATATGATATTTTGCATTCAATTATACCAAATTGCTAGGAAGTTTTTTTTTGGAAGGGTCATCTGCACATGTGAAAATTGCAAATACCAAAAAACTGCAAAAACAAGAAATACAGAAACTAGACAGTTACGCATTTTCAAAAATATGTTACTTTGCCATCCAGCTTTCTGGTACTTTGCCAGCCAACTAACTTTCTGGTATTTCCAACATTTTCTGTTATTAGTAAAACAGAGATACATAAGAGTATTCCTAATACATGCTGCTGACTATTTTTGAATAAACTTAGGAGAATAAATAGAGATAATGCCAAAAACAATTGCAAGTTATGCTTCTGGCTTGGGAGGAAACAAACCATAACACTCAGGTACAGTCAGGAAATTTATTACTGTATCAATCTTCCCAATTTATCACTTGGCAAATAAGAATTGCCAGTTTGATACACGAAATGAACGATTATTTTATTGTTAAAAGATTGATAAATGTAAATATTTGCTTTAAGCACATCAGAACATACTGATTTACCATGAAATTAATGTTTATAAGGTAATCCTTCCTGTGACAATAAGATGATGCCTGTATAGGATGAACTGTAAAGACACAAAGATGTATTGTAAAAATAGAATGAGTAGCATAATGTGTTAATTTTCGTACAAATACAGAAAACAGTGAAAACACATACTCGCTGCCTTTTAGTTAAATAGCAGTTAATTGAGTGATTACCTGGTTAATTCCAAGAATACTTTGTCAGAGGTACCCACAGTCTGTTTTAGTGCCAGCTCAGTTACATTGTGGGGGCCCCAAGGGATCATTAGCCAAGTTCTTAAGTAAAAGATTTCAAATACTGAGACTTTCAGACAAGAGCGGTTGAGTAATGAGTTGTGTAAGTTAACTTGAAAGCTGGCTTAGATATTTGCTTAGTTAATTTTTTGTGTGGGATGTCTTTAAAAGATATCTGCGTTTCCAGCCCCCCCCCCCCACCCCAAAGTCAGTCACTACCACTGAAAACTGGAAGTTGTTAATCCCTTGCACCCTTAAGATTTTGAGTTATACATGCATGATAACAATTTGGAAGACCTTGGTTGAGAGAACAGTTGAGGATAAAAAGAGGTAATACTTGATCACCTCTGAAATGGAGATGTGTGAAATTAGGAACGTGTAATCTTGAAGTCAAAATTCAGTTACGGTGTCAAATTCTGAATTAATGGTGCTTGTGAAATGGTAAATTAATCGAGTTACTTCAAGAAATTGCTTTTGCTTCATCCAGTCTAAATAGAAATCAATAGTTCTGTTTATTTTTAATTTGAACAAACATTTAAGCCCAGTTTAATTCAGTTACTGCAAACCCGAGGAGGTTTTATTTCCCAATTAGCTCCTTCCACAGAGGTCTTCTTGCGCAAGAAGAAACGATGAATTTGATTGATTAAGGATGTTAGTTATGCCCTTAAATGTTCTATTTGATTTTGTTCCCTCCTCCCCACCCCACCACCAAAAGATAAATTCTGTGAGTTTTCAAAAAAAAAGTCAAGAGACAATGTGCAGGAATTGATTTATGGTACTATTACATTCACACTCCATCATTTAAAATGTTAACATTTTTGCTGAATGCAGAAAAGTTAACCACTTCCTCTGACGAGTTTTTTGTTATACACACTAGAGAACAGTTTTAATTGGAGGAATAGGAACAAATAAAATTCAAAAAAAAAATGCGGATATTTGAGCTGTGTGAGCTAACAGAAGCAGATTGCCACAGTAGCAGTAAGGGGAAAATGTCTACCACCAATATAAATCAGGAAGATCAGTTTAAAATCATAAATAATGCCTCCTGTGCCCATTCAATTTGGAACAGAATGCCAAGTGGTAATTAAATACAAAAACCAAACTGCTGGAAGAACCCAGGCCTGATGCAGGGTCTCAACCTAAAGCATCGACCATCCTCTTGCCTCCACAGATGCTGCTTGACTGCAGAGTTCCTCCAACAGTTTGTTTTTTTGTTCCAGATTCCAGTATCTGCAGTCTCCCTTGTGTTACAAATAGAAGATCTGTACTTCCTAGCTATATTAAATTGATGGTGAACCTGTGACAAAATATGACAATTAAAGACTGCGGGAGAGGAGAGAATGAGAGATGTATTGAAAATCTAACATTTATTACTAAATTCAACACAAACACATGCATTAGAGAGTAACCGTTGTGTAAACCTTTGTCGTCTCTGTGTCTTACTGCTCATAGGTCAATGTCCATAAGCTTAGAAATCTATTTTGAGGCGAGAGAGAACTAGAAAATTATGCATTAACATAGTCTTCCAAAATGATTTGGATTGAAGTATGGACTCAAGTGATCCATTATGATTCCGACTCCTCAAGGTACAACAATCTGTGAACAAGGTCATACAAAGTGAGGAACCTATTAAAAGGCGAATATTACAACCAGGCATAAAAAGAACACCTCTAAAGAACTCAAAACTTATGGCAGAGTTCTTGAAATGCAGGTTTCTACTTACTACGGACTTGCTGGAAGTACACTTCCGCACACCTCAGCTCAGGGTTAAGATGAGTCTCAGCTGTTGCACATTATAACTGATTAGCCTGCCAACATTTTTCCTTTAAGGCTAACCTGATATATATTTTAGTGCACTCAATAAAGTCAGAAAAGGTGGAGAGAAGGAAAAGAAATATGGGACCGTAATAGGCCAGCTACACAATATTGCATGCCACTATTTTCAAATTCAACTGAGGCTTCTCAAGATAAAGTCAATCAAATTTTGTCAATGTAACTGGACACATTACCTCACCAGGTCCACTCTTCCATGTCCCCAGCCCAATGAGAGGCATCTTCTGTCCCGTATTGAGCAGAACATAATCGGAAGTAGGCATTTTAACCTAAACAAGAAAAAACTCTTCTAAAATCTCCTAGACAAACATGAATGACAATTGTTACTGAAACCATTTAAATTCATAAATCAGTGCTCTCTACTCTTAATAGTAGACACATTAATTCCTAAAGAAAACCACACAAATCAATTTGGGAAGAGAGAATAGAACAGATTTTGAGAGACTCAGCCCACACCTTGCATTCACATCCTCACGCACCCCACCCAGTGGCCACACAATTCAGATGGATTAAAAACTCAGTAATAAAAAAGCTAAAACCACACTCAATGTGCAAATTAATTAAAAACAGTAAGATTAAAAAAACTTTCCATGCAGATTAGCAATCCTATTCAAATGCAATAGATATGCCAGCCATGGCTGCTGAGGGATCAAATACTCTATAAACAAAAGCCAAAAGAATACTGCAGATGCTGGAAATCTGAAACTAAAAGAGAAAATGCTGGAAACACCCAGCACGTCAGGCAGCATCTGCAAAAAGAAACAGAATTAACGTTCCAGGTCAAAGACCCTTCATGAGAACTCCGTTTTCCTTTCCACAAATGCTGCTTGACCTGCTGAGTGTTTCTAGTATTTTCCGTCTTGGGGCCAAAATGTCAATATTGAGTTCAGCGGTTGAGCAGCTGGTCAGATGCAGTGGCAACCAACGTCCAGTGTATCTCATAATTCTTTGCTGCAGAGCACAGAAGTGGAAGTCAAAGGGAAGCTGAGCAGAAATTCCGTGATTACAACCCACATTGGAACACGATCTAGCCCATTAAATTATCTGGCTTCTCCTGATTACTATGCAGCAAAAGTTATTGCAAATTGCATGTGTCAATAAGATCACATCTAAGCAAGAGGCTCTCTGCAGTTGATGTACTAAGGGCTGCTATTTAGGTTTATGAGATAGAAGAAAGGAGCTAACACCTGTGGAACAGACAATAAAATGATTCTTCCATCAAGTTCTTTTTCAAAAAATTTTGGAGAAAAGGTGCACTGGTAGAAAACTGAATAAAGTACTGAAAGCAATGTCTGGGCCATAAGAACCTCCTAGTATTGGTATTTCTTTTGCCACAAACAGTAATAGATTAGCTTAAGGCCTGAACAAACATACAATTCATGCAATTCCTTTAGTAACAAATACTAGCATTGAAAGAAGTACATTCCTACTTGTTACCTTACAGCAGTTTCTGGAGATCTGTTTTTGCCTTAAAAATTGGATTAAAATCCTTCACATGCTGCCCTTTCAAAATTGAAACAAAGTACTTGTGAATGAATGATATCTCCAACTTTCAAATGATCCTTATAGGATAAGCAATATTCAGGAGGGATAGATTTCAAGGATATGTAGATTTCAAATTCTTTTACTACACTCATTTCTTACTAGCTGTTTGTTTTGTTGCATATTACCAAGTCAATTCTTGCACAGCTTCAAATAACTGATAATATCCTTTAGGAAAGAGGACACAATCAATATTTTTGGGAATTCTCACAAACATGCTGTTAATGTCATAAATTATCCAAATCTGTTCCTGGGATTGATATGATGGCATATTGAATAGAAACTAGAAAAAGGGAAACAGAAAATGCATTTCATTTGAATCTACACGTTAGTAAAGAGTATACTGTTGATCAGATTTGGATTATATTAAGGGTAAAAGTGCTCAATATTACAATCAGGTTAGAGCTAGGCAAGGTAAAATGTGGTTGTGATTCATTTTGCCCAAACAGATTTCTGTGCGGCATAATGCAATCACTCAAGTATGATCACTTCAGGACATATCTTGATTTCACTAAAACACTTTAACATGTGATACAACTACAGTTATATATTTTCTTTACCTTCTGCCATTATGAAATATCACTAGATATTACAATATTACTTGATCAAATTAAAGATAATAAATAGAACATACTGGAAGCACTCCGATCAAGCAATATCTGTGGGTTATGATGAACGATCCTTGACTTGAAACATTGACCACTTTTATCCCCATGGACACTGTTTGACCTTTTAAGTACTTCCTGCATTTTCTGATTTTGTTTTAGATTTCCGGTATGTGCAGCTCTAAAACTAATGCTCCTTATTCTTAGGCAGGCTCTCAGGAATGAGGATGACTTGTTTCCACTCTAGTTTTGTACATCTGAGGTGCCTGTGAGGCCAATAAGGGAACCACAGTCTCTTTCACAGATGGGGCAGCCAGTTGGGTGAATTGTCAGGTGGTAGGATTGACACAGGGTGTGTGTCCCCTCAAAACACCGACTCCAAATTCTTAATTCCATTCGGACAGGCACGGTAGTGTAGCAGTTAGTGTAATGCTATTACAGCGGCAGTGACCCCGGTTCAACTTCGGCCGCTGTCTGTAAGGAGTTTGTACATTCCCCCCGTGTCTGCAAGGAGTTTGTACATTCTCCCCCCCCCCCCCCACCGTGTCTGCATGGGTTTCCTCTGGGTGCTCCAGTTTCCTCCCACATTCCAAAGACCTACCGGTTAGGAAGTTGTGGGCATGCTGTTACGGACTCAGTGAAAGTCCCTTTAAGATAGAGAGTGTGTGTGTATGTGTGTGTGGGGCGTGCTTACGTCAATAGAAGATAAAGGACGTAATGACGTGGTTGAAGAAGTTAGAAGAAGGAGAGAGAGAGAGAGAGAAGGGAGAGAGACACCAGCCTGCTTGTTTTCTCTATCGATGGATGAGAAACAATAACTGTGTTTGCCACTGAAATCCATGTATGGAAGTTGGAAGTAATCCGGTGGAGTTCACTTTGTTGCTGACCTGTAGAAGGAAACAGGTATTTGTGTGTGGACGACCACGATTCGGATGCTTTTCGGGGTGAGGAAGTCACTACCGAGTAAACACTGAAGTGTCACTGGGGTTCCATCGTGGAACATTTGGATTTCGTGTGTACTCTCTCTATGTTTTTCTACATCTACATCTTATCTTCAGACAACGGTGGTTGTTGAAGAAGCCCTTGCTCATGTTTCACCTTATGGCTTGCGGAACTGAACTTTAAAAACCATTCTGGAACTGGGACTTTTGGACTTTGTCACACACACACACAACGAGTTTAATTTTGGGGTTAACGTTCGAGGTTTAACATTCTTGAATTCTAACATACTAACATTTTTACTTTTATTTTACATATTATCATAAGTAGTGATTAATAAAATAGTTTTTAACACTGAATCATGCTCAGTGTGTTTCTTTTGTTGCTGGTTTGTGACAATGCTCTGTTGGCGATGGAAGCGTAGCGACACTTGCCAGCTGCCCCCAGAACACTCTACGCAGAAGATGCATTTCACTGTGTGTTTCCATATACATGTGACTAATAAAGAAATCTTATCTTAAAAGCTCTTCACCACGGTCAAGTCATATGCCAGGGATTCTCACGAATCAATTGGGATGTGGTATTCGTTTCCAAGGAAAGCTTTAAGCACATCTTTATGTCCGCCTGCCAATCTCTTCCCGTGGCACAAGTCGGAAGAGAGGGTGTAATAACGATGCACCCCCCACACCGAGTGTACTGAACAGAAAGGCTAATTATTAAACCGAACACAGGAAGGCATAAAATTTTAAATTACAAAAACGTACAAAGTTACTTATGTGAGAGGCACACAAGAACGCCTTACCGACGCTGACGAAGCTGCTGCAGGATTGCAGTCGCTCAACCTTCCGGCCGCCGCACAGACACTTCTGGCTGCAGCGACGGCGACGTCCTCGCCCCACGTAGCCTCCTCACGCGACCAATCACCTGTCCCCGGCGGCTTTACGTCATTGGTCCGTTGAGAATTTAACAAACATTTGCCTTTATTTATACTTCTTTAAATTTTGTTTTAAAGGAAATAAATCTTTCATTAGACAGCCCTCGGTCACCGTCTCCAACAGTCGGGTTCGACTTGCTGATAGGCTTCGCGCGGGAGAGCGACAGGGCATATGATTTGCACGCGGGAGGGAAGACGGACTTGGCGCTCGGACCGGGGTGCGTGGCTGGGCCTTAAAGCTTGGCTCCGGCGGGCAAAGGGGCAACGGTTGGGGCTGTGGCGGGGCGTCGACGAGCGGAGGGGCAAGGGCGGTTGCGGGGCATCGGCGCGGCGAAAGGCTGGGGCGGTGGCGGGGCATCCGCGCGCTGATGTTGAGGGGCGGTGGCGGGACATCGTCGCGTTGAGGGGCGGTGGCGGGGCATCGTCGCGCGGAGGGGAGGTTGCGGGGCGGTGGCGCGCGGAGGTTGAGGGGCGGTTGCGGGGCATCGGCGCGCGGAGGTTGAGGGGCGGTTGCGGGGCATCGGCGCGCGGAGGTTGAGGGGCGGTTGCGGGGCATCGGCGCGCCGATGTTGAGGGGCGGTGGTGGGGCAGCGGCGCGCGGAGGTTGAGGGCGGTGGCGCGCGCCTTGCACGTGTCTAACGGTTTCCAGTGAAGGCGCCAAAGAGGTTGGAGAAAACGGCAAGTAATGTTTGGTTTCTCTGGTTAACGTGTAGAGAAAGGCTTTTCTTTAAAATAGCAGTGAAGGGGTCACGGTTTAAAAAAAAGATTAGCAAGTTCTTGGACGTGTGGTGACGGATATTTTGAGGAAAAAATGTCCATATTTTTAGCATCTTGTCGCCAGCTGATTGTTTCTAACTGGCAGAAAATGTTAATCCCCTGTGGGGCTAGAGGAGCCCTCTGAGCATTCCTCATCATCTCACGAAGATAGCGATGTAAGAGTGTTTGTTGTTGGAGAGCAAAGAATAATGCCTCTCCAACCTCAAACATTCGCCCTTCAGAATTGCCCCCACCCCTCCTCCGATTTATCCCCAGAAGAAAAGACTCTGCCGTTTCCTCTCCTGCCGGCAAGCCGTCTTTTGTTGCTGATGGTCAGAATGGACCAGGGCCCTAACCATCTATTTCTGCCTCTTCCAGGTCACACGGGCAGGACATGAGGTAAAGTCTGTGACTTAAAATACCTTGGACGTTAAATCTGGACTTCTGAGTGCTTGCCCTATCCTTGACCCCAATAAAGTCATTGGACATTAATGTTGACCTCGGGATATTATAATTCTTCCCCGAGGGAGAGATCAGAAATGTTTTATTGACTATTTTGGGCATTACTGTATTAAATAAGGACTGGCAACGTGAACCAGAGGCTTGGGAAATCTATTGATGGAAACCGGGGTATATTTCCATTTGACTGGCTGCCTAATAGGTTGGCTTGAAAAATCAACTGAATGCTGCACATAGTTGCAAGTTCTGATGCCTTTTATTTTGAGGGGTGCATCTCTTGAAGCATGGATAAATTTTGATTGACCAGCTGTAGAAGGAATCCGTTGCATAAGAGGTGAATAGAAGGGTAAATCCATGTGCATCTCTGATTGTGTTCCTGCAAATACAGTTAGAGGAAGTCCGAGATTAGAGACTCTACATCTGGAGTACAGGAGCCTCCCAGGGCCACTGATAGCCAGAACTGGACAGTGGTAACTGACATGGTGCTATTGCCTCAGGACTGTCATTTTTTTATTGACCTTATGGATAGCATGGGTGATTACGTATTCCCATTTCTTGAGCACATCACAGTACTCCTTTTATCATCCTTTCTTACTAAAGAGCAATTCCTTCCTCTCCATCATTTCTGTCAGTGTACAGTCACAGGGACAAATTACAATGCTGTCCTTTTCCATTCCATGTGCATGCATTTCTTATTTTTGTAACTTGAACAGCATTATTGTGGCCTGCCACTTGGCATATATCAAATATTCCCTTTACTCCTTCCTCACTTCACTTTTCATGTTATACACTCAGTGCATTCCTCCTCTTTCCATTTTGCTTCTGAGTTCTTATCACAAATATTGTATGCACCAACCCAATGCATCACCATTTGCATTTTCAGCATTCACTCACTAATGTGTCCTTTTGCAGGACAAAATAGGATAATGGCTCAGAATCTGTAAATAGGTCGGTGATATAAGTGGTTAAATTATCAGAATTGTAATTCAGAGACTAGGACTAGCAACCTGTAGACACGAGTTCAACTCTTACATTGGTTGCTGTGGAATATAAACACAGCCTTATTTTAAAACAAACTAGTCTTGGTTATGATAGCCATTCCTACCAGTAAACCAGATTGTCTTAAGATCCCATCTGTCTTATAATTGCCCATCAGGTAACGAAATGTGCTACCCATACCTGTGCTGACCTTTGTGTGACTCCAGATCACATACAGCAATGTAGTTGAAGCACAGTTGCATCAAAGCTGCTATATTAAGATAGAATAAGAATGAAACTGGACAGTCTATTCTAAATTGATCTAGGTACTGAATTAAGACATCCAAAGTTACTCCCAGCCTGCTTGACCTTAAAGTTGTCCTCTTAAATATTTGGGGATTAGTGTCTGAGTTGGAAGACTTGTCCCACAAATTAGTCAAACAATAGCCAGACACAGTGGCTCTCACAGAATCTTGCCTCGCAGCTGAAGACTCCTCCACAATTGTAAACTGCCTCTCTACAGTTTAGATTTACCAGAGGTAATGGTACAAAGCTATGTATATGAGAGCGACTGGCCCTGAGAGTTGACTCCAGAATTGAAGAAGTCTAATGATATCAAGTCAAAATAGGCAAGAAAATCTCCTGATTATCATCATTTGTCATCCCTCCATAGATGCATCAGTATTTCTCCACGTTAAATGAAGACTGCATACAAATATGTTGGGAATCAGGCATTCCTAAAAATGAGATGCCAATCTGGCGAAACGGTAGTGTGGAACTTTGTGCATATTAAACTGGGTAAAATAGACAGAGCTAACATTCCCACAATCATGGAATGAATTGAAGCTCTCCAGTCCTGCTAGATGTAACAATGAACTGTAGTAAATAACGAAACGTATATAGGAAGGAGGAGGCTCCAAGAATGTCCTCATTTTCAACAGTGATGAGACCCAAATGTGAGTGCTGAAGGCAAGGGTTTGCTTCTACAGTTACAATAGTTAACAGTCATAAATAATGAGTAGTTGACCCATGTCTGTTTTCACCTGAGCTTCTTACCATCACAAGTCAGTTTTCAGTCAGTTTGATTCTTTGCATGTGATGTCAAGAAACACTTGTGAGAGCACTGGATACAGCAAAGGCTAAAGGGCTTATTTCTGTGCTGTATGACTTGGTGGGCTGAAGGGCTTGTTTCTGTGCTCTGACGGGAAGAAATAGTAATGAGAATAGGCTATTTGTCCCTAGAACCTGAACAGCTATTCAAGAAGATTGATTTGATCTTTATTTCAGCTCTACTTTCTAGCCTGTTCACTACAACCCATCACTTTCCTACAGAGCAATAAAATCTCAGCCTTGAATTTATTCAATGGTTTAGCTTCTACAGTCCCATTGGGAAAGTAATTCCAAAGATCAATAACTGATAAAAGAAATTCTTCATCCCCATTTTAAATTCTGAAACAATCTCCCTGAGTTTTAGATTTCCCCGTTAACCTTAACACACCTCTCAGAATCTTATGTTTGAATAAAATCACCTTTCATTCTTCTTGATTTCAGTCAGTATATTCCAACTGACTTGCTCAGTTTTTCCTCATGGCCACCTTTCATCTCAGAAATCTAGTAAGTCTTCTTGAAAGAAACTCAACTCCAAACTCCTAGATCTAGGACTCGGCACCTCCCTCTGCAACTGGATCCTAATATCTTTACCGAAGCATCATTTAAAGAGGATTTTACTTTTTTATTCCTCTTATCAAAGTGGATAATATTTTCTTATACTCCATATGTAAAATTTTTGGTTGCTCTCTCGACCTTTTTTCCCTCTTCGGAGACTCCATCCTCGTTGGAGTTTGCTTTTTCACCTTACTTTGAATTATCTGCCAATTGGCTGCAATACACCCAAAGTCTCTTTGTCCAAGTCATTAATATAAATTGTATATAGTTGAGGCCTTAACCCAAATCTGACAGCCTCTGGCTAGCAAACTGATAATTACACATATAAATTGTAGATGTAAATCCCATCGTGGCAGGTTGAGAAATTCATTTGGGGGAAGAAATGACATTAAAACAGTTGAATTGTGTAATAATTAAGGACTTTTAGGGAAAGAAATCTACCATTCTTATTCATTCTTACTTTTGTGTGACTTTAGTCCCACTCAAACATGGCTCACTTTTAATCCAGAAATAAGGTGTAAGAGCTAGAAAATTGAAATAAAGAGAAAGATTGCTGGAAATGCTCATCAGGGCAGGCTGCATCTGCGAGGAGAGAAACAACATTTCAGGTTGATAACCTTTCATCAAGTTGACTTCTAACTGCTTTCTAAAGTAGCACACTAAGCTGTTCATTTGTATTAAGCCTGAGAATAATTTAAAATAAAAGGCAATTTGTGCATTCATACCAAGCCTGAATTGGATTGAATCGGCTACCAGAGGCAAAAGCTGCATGGGGAAAAAAAATTCTGAACAAAAAAATTCATTTATAGGAATCAAAGGCATGTTAAGCAGGAAATGGGTGTATTGATTTCTAGATTGCCTGCAGTGTTTTAGTGAGAGGACTCTTGTGATCCATTCAGATGTGTAGATAGCAAATCAAATCCTAAAATAAAAACTGCTTTTTGAATGAGAATTTTGAAGATTGTGATATTCAGTTGAAGATGAAGAGTGGTAGGGAAACATTAGCAGGTGATTTACACAATCAAGGACTCATTAACAACAATGACATAAAAGGGAACAATGTGTGCATTAATTCCACAACTAATGTCTAACACACTGGAATATAGCTTTTTCTTTGAATATTGTCGTGAAATCTTGCTGAGAGAGTAGGCAAAGACTTAAGGAGACTTCTGAAAGATGGTACCTTCAATAGTGGGGAACTCTTGGTATGGAATGAGATGTTACCTTAAATAAAATGGTTAAAATGTTTTGTTCCCAAGATAAACCTATTTTAAGTTTAACCTCAATATATTGTTATCAAAATTACCCTATGTATGATGCTTTCCTGCTTTTTCATTCTGAAGTTTTATCTCTTAGCCTTTTTTTTCAGTCTAATGAATATTCCCTTCACTGTTCAGATTTGTAACAATATTGATATCTGTTTAATTGCTGATCACCCTCATACATCTCCATCTTTGTTTTTATATTTTTGGAAGCTCTTTGTGTTTGTACTTTATTGGTTCTTATTCAGCCTTTCTTTAGAGACCCAAGATTTACTTAGTGAGACATTGAGATGCTGGTGGTTCAAAAAGATGCCAGGTTGGAGGTCCTCTGCAGTTATGCACAGGTCAGGACCTGCCAAGGTCACAACGTGAACAACCTGGCTGGACATGGCTGATGTATTGTTTTACAGCAATGAGAATTCCGGAACAATTGATTAATTGCAATTTCATTATGAGATAAGATATCTTTATTAGTCACATGTGAATCGAAACACACAGTGAAATGCATCTCTTGCGTAGTGTTCTGGGGGCAGACCGCAAATGTCGCCATGCTTCCGGTGCCAACGTAGCATGCCCACAACCTCCTAACCTGTACGTCTTTTGGAATGTGGGAGGAAACCAGAGCACCCAGAGGAAACCCACACAGACACGGGGAGAACGTACAAACTCCTTACAGACAGCAGCCGGAATCGAACCTGGGTTGTTGGTGCTGTAAAGCGTTACGCTAACCGCTACACTGCCGTGCTGTAAAGGTGAGCTGTGCAACCATTTAAATACTGCTTCAAGTTCATGCACGTGTGGGTACATGCACACACACGTGACATGGCCTTCATCTTCTCTGGCAAATGTAGCAAGGAATAGGAAGGAGAACCCCCACACCCTCCCAAGTATAATGCCTGACTGTGGTGGAGGAGTAAAACTCCAATTAATGGGCAGATGGGCCATTAAACCATAAACTGCTCAGCTAACAGGTGCTGTTGGCAATCAGCCAAGTATACTCACTAACAATGGTTTACATTGATTACAGCACCCCCATTGATTTGATCAGTTGTATACATCCTCTTTGACACTTATACTGTATTAACATAAAGGATAACTATCTGGTCTTTCTATCATCTTCAGAGAGGACATAGAACCATAGAAAAATACAGCACAATACAGGCCCTTCAGCCCACCATGTTGTGCCAACCTTCAAACTACTCCTAAGACTATCTAACCCCTTCCTCCCACATATCCTTCTATCTTAAATTCCTCCATATGCTTCTTGAACTTCCCACCCATTACCTTAAAGCCATGCCCTCTTGTATTGCGCATTGGTGCCCTGGGAAAGAGGCGCTGGCTGTCCACTCTATCTATTCCTCTTAATATTTTGTGTACCTCTATCATGTCTCCCCTCATCCTCCTCCTCTCCAATGAGTAAAGCCCTAGCTCCTTTAGTCTCTCCTCATAATCCATACTCCCTAATCCAGGCAGCATCCTGGTAAATCTCCTTTGCACTCTCTCCAGCACCTCCACGTCCTTCCTATAATGAGGCGACCAGAACTGGACACAGTACTCTAAGTGTGGTCTAACCAGAGTTTTGTAAAGCTGCATCATTACTTTGTGGCTCTTAAGCTTGATCCCACGTTTTATGAAAGCTTACACCCCATAAGCTTTCTTAACTACCCTATCTACCTGTGTGGCAACTTTCAGTGAGCTGTGGATTTGAACCCCCAGATCCCTCTGCTCCTTTACACTGCCCAGAATCTTGCCCATTTACCTTGTATTCTGCCTTGAAGTTTGTCCTTCCAAAGTGTACCACCTCAGACTTCTCCGGATTGAACTCCATCTGCCACTTGTCAGCCCAGCTCTGCATCCTATCAATATCCTTCTGTAAGCTTTGACAGCCCTCCACACTATCCACAACACCACTGATATTTGTGTCGTCTGCAAACTTGCTAACCCACCCTTCCACCCCCTCATCTAAGTCATTAATAAATATCACAAAAAGTAGAGGTCCCAGAACTGATCCTTGTGGGAAACCACTAGTCACAGCCCTCCAAACCGAGTGCACTTCCTCCACCACAACACTCTGCTTTCTACAGGCAAGCCAATTCTGAATCCACACGGCCAAGCCTCCCTGGATCCCTTGCCCTCTGACCTGAAGAAGCCTACCATGCGGAACCTTGTCAAATGCCTTACTAAATACTATGTAGACCACATCTACTGCACTACCCTCATCAATCTTCCAGGTCACCTCCTCAAAGAACCCTATCAGGCTTGTGAGGCAATATCTTCCCTTCACAAATCCATGCTGGTTGTCATTTCCCCAACACCCAAGAGGAGGAAGAGATGGAACAGGACCCACCACAGGAATGCCTGGAAGAAAAGCAGAAGAGAAAAGTGGAGCCAAATGGAGGACAGGATATTGGGGAGAGAGAGAGAGGAGTAGGAGGAGCGGGAAGAAGCTGATAATGATGAGTGCAGTACATTATTGTGCATGAATATGCCACAGCGTGATATGAGAAACTGGCACAATGAGGAATGAGCAGATTAGGGGGACTCGTGTCAAAGGGAGGTACACCAGATGTCATTTAGCAGCAGGCCAAAGGAATTTGGTGTGGAGGCTTTTAGAAGGGAGTTCATGCATCTGCAGCGCCTTGGTGATCTCGGATGAAGTCTTTGAATGTGATGCTTTCACCTCGGGCTTGTGCAGATGGACACTGAGATGTGAGAATAGTGTCAGGCCTGTGACTGAATACAGAAAATGAAAAAAGTTATACGGGAGATTTGTGCAGAGCCAAGAGGTTGTAATCTCTGAAAACATGAGGACTTTCTTGCAAGTGCTTGGCATCAATTCCCTTGTAGTACACCTGCTGAAGGAAGTGATGGCTGCTGTGGAGGCACAGAAAGAAGCTGTGCAAACTCTGCCTGATATGCCCTGCTCCAGCCAGACATTTGCTCTTTGCTGCACAGGAGCAGGTTGAGTCTTAGGGAACAGCGATAAGACACCAGAAAGTGGGATGATGTCTTCTTTGAGCAGCAAGCTGCCACTTAAGAGCACATTACTGCTTTTAGTGGATACTGGGATGCTACCCTGCAGCTGGTTATGGTTCTTTGGGGGTAAAGTAATATTGCATATCAGCAGCTAGTTATTCTGTACAAGATTGATGGAATCGAATTGTTGAGAGCTGAGTGAAACTATTTTTATTACTGATATTCCATGGTTGTGCCATTCATAATGGCTTAAAAAGAATTTCAGTTGGAGTTTCATGGAGGATTTCTCACCATTGAACAATTGTAGACTTGACTGGCTTGAACTATGCTCTCAATACATCTTCCTATGCATTGAGTGTCAGTCTTATCAATTTCTTGTGGCATGCATTACTCTCAGCTGCTGTAGCTTCAATGCCTACTGGTCATCATTACTGTTGAGCCAAAGCGTTCAGACCTACTGAGAAGAAATTATCTGAAGGAAGTCATTATTCTTTTACTTAGCTGGTGTTTGTCAGGAAACTGATTTTGCAGCAAACCATTTCATTCATTGTTTCCCTGCTCTGCTGGGTGATGGAGTTGTGTATTTTGTTGGGACTTTCCCCTATATGCTGTCTTGTTATACTCCTATTGCTCCTGTAGGTCTTCAGACTGTCTTTTGGCTCCAGGGCTCCATGTCCTCCTTTCAGTATCTGCTGCTGTTTTCAGATGGCTGGATAATGCAGCTTGTAGGACACAATGAGGAAATCAGTAAACCTGGTTGACATGGGATATGGTGCTGCTAGACCGATGCAGGTACCAGGATCTCATTTTTAAACCTCTGCATTTTCAACAGATTCTAGTGCTTTGTGGCTAATGGTGGATCTCTACAGCTGTTTTTGGTCAAAGGACATTTGAGGAATCAGGGAAGTAGAGGGTAGCTCTTGTCTGCCAGAGTCCATCCTTCTGGTCACTACTAGTTGGAGAAAATGTCTGGAAATGTAGCTGTCCTTAAGATAGAGACATTATGGGTGCTTCCAGAAAATCGTCTGATGATCTGCTGTCAGCCAAACATTGATGGAATGGAATGGAAAGGTTTCTGTTTGAGGCGAAGGTACAATAGGAGCTTTTATATACTCATGAACATAGTCAGTAGTTGTCCATATTCATAGGAATGAGCAATACCGGTAAACCCACTGCTCAAAATGCCATCCGCAGCAGACCTCTGCCATCTTCATTATTGCTTACTGCAGAATCAGAAAGGTTATATAGGCACTCTGCCTGTGGAGAGTTGAATTTATTTACTTTGATTTTAATGAGGATCCTGTGGCGAGAAAATTGAGGATCAAGATGACTTTGACAGTAGTCCAGATAAAAGAGCATGATCAAAAGTCTGTGCAGTATATCATACTTTTTGGTGATGACAGCCCTGAACAGCTTTGTAGGATCAAGTTTCTCATTAGCGAATTCTGGGTAAGAAATGGTATCTCTGAAGGCTTTGGCAGTAGGCTCTTCTGAGATGATCTTATTTCTGCCTCCTGCTCCGTGTTCCCCAATCCATTCTTTGTGCCATTAATTGCCATATTGACTCCAAGAATAGATTGTTGCTAGTGGTGTCACTAGTGAAGTCATCTTTGCATGGATTTCTCAGCAGATGTATGCTGGAAAACAGCACCTTTCAAAATAGTTGAGTTGTGCAGTTGAAAAAGAGTATTATTCAACTTTCATCAGGATATTCTAGATTTATTGTACCAGATCTTGTTGGCCCAGGTTTGCCACTTGGAATTGACGAACTGATCAAGATGGTCAAGCTCACTTAATTGGAGTGTCCAGGTTTCCTGTGGCTTGGCTTGAGTAACTGCAGAGCTTTCAGTGGTTCATTGGGGAGACCCTGCACTCAAAACACCCTATTAACTTTGACAGGCAAAACCTGCTCCTAGCTTTGTTTGTTTTCAGAGCTGTGAGAATTTTTAAATAGTTTTTAAATACCTCTGACATTTGAGAGACAGTTGAAAACTATTAAAAAATAAAGTGAATAATTAAAAAAAACTGAAGAACAATATTAAAGAACACTTATAATTGATTAAAAACCTTAAACCAAAAAAATAAGTACCAGTAGCCCAATTAAAATCACTTCTGTCATAAATTAGTGAAGCGGTTTTTCCAATGTAAAAAATTGGTGAGGGATCAGCAGGTTGGAACTTCGCTACTGGGTGGACAAATATGGCACTGTCCTTGAGTAAATTTGGGATTTCTACATGCTGAAATTTATGATTTATCTGCTATTTCAATGTGCCAGTGGTTCAGGTTCAGTTCAGAACTGCTGTCATTTGCCAACATGATCTGGCTCATTGATTGAATATGGAATATGACGGATGTACCTTGAGGTCTACATGTAAGAGAGTTGAAAGTTTATTGTTCAACTCTAATAGCATCAAGGGAGGCCATGAAATGAATATGAGCTGTGGCTGTTGTGTAGAGTTGGCTAGGGCTAGTGAGATAACAACGGACTGAAGCATGTAAATGTGCGTATATTTAACAGGGAATACTATTCCTTTATAAGCCTAACTTTCAGACTGGATAAAATGCTGGAGTGAAATAACCCCTATTCAAAACTTCAAAGCTGAAGTTTGACATTATTGTTGATGATGCCCATTGTTGAATTCAGCTGACATTCTGACAGTGTGCATTCTGAAACTCTAGTTAAGAGCAGTGAATAGTTCGCAAAGATTTCTGTCTTGCCATTATTAATCAAGTTATTTACTATTAATCACTATTGATTCTGACTCTGCTATATTTCTGACACCATAGTTGTTTTTTGCCAGCAAATATTGTCGTGCTGTGGACCTTTTTTTTTTAGAAGCAGGAACATTAATTCTTTCTTTTACAGAATTTGTACTTCAACCATGTCTTATTTCCATTATCCCTTTAAAATATTCACACAACCTCTCATGGATTCATTTTTGAAGTGCTTCATGTATGTGGCAAAACAGCAGCTGTTTCGTGTACAGCAAAGGCAAAATCAGGGCAAATGAGTGGAATTGCCTGCAGGTTTTTGTTCCTGCCAGCATTGTGAATTCCAGACATCGGAGTATAAAACTCAGCTGATAGTTCAGTGTCAAATCTAAGAAATGCATTGTTAGAAGTGCTGTGTTTGAAGAAGTGTAACATTCCTACTAATCTCTGAGAATCCCTAACACATGATAGGTGGAAACAGATAAGGGAAAAAAGGGCAGAATGAACCATATTTGGGGTGGGGGGGGGGGTGGGAAGAAGGGGAAGGTACAGATACAGTAGATGCTGGGAGGTAATAAGTGGAACCAGACAAGGATGGGATGATGGGTAGATGCAACCAGATGGAGGAGGGGATAGGAAGGAGAAGCCAGGGGAGAGGAAAGCTGTAGATAGTTCTATGGATGATGGGCAAATGGAAATAGGAAATGTGAAGAAAAGCAGAGGATCAGTGGGAGTGAGAAAGGAACACAGGGAATGTGGGTTTCCTAAAATTGTAAAATTCATTGTTCATACCATTGGGTTGATGGCTGCCCACGTGGAATTTGAGAAGTTGTTCTTCGAGTTTGTGTTTGGTCTCACAGTGGCAGTGGAAGTCATTGTGGGAAGGGAATTTAAAATTCCATGCAACCAGAAGCTCAAGTTGACTGTTGTGGACAAGAGCATAGGTGCTCAGCAAAATAATCACCTAGTCTACACCTTGTCTTGCCAATGTAGAGGAGGCCATGTTGAGAGCACCAAATACAATTGACAAGGTTATTGGACGTGCACGTGAATCTCTGCCTCACCTGGAAGGTGTTCCTCCAGCAGTCTGTTTTGCTCCACATTCCAGCATGTACATTTCATTGTAAATCCAGAGTAATTTGAATTGTGCTAGCAGTTGCATTTTGATCTGTACATTAAGTAAATGGCTGATATTGAAAAATAATATTGAATTAAATTTTGCTGTTACCTGTCTTTAGCTCAGAATTTGCCTTTTGTATTATAATTATCATATCCACTGTTGATGTAGCACTGAGTAATCAATCCTTAGAAATGGTGACAACAACCTTTCCCTCAATGTCAGCAAAACATAAGAGCTGGTCATTGACTTCAGGAAGGGAGGTGAAGCACATGCTTCTGAACCTGAAGTCACTGTCGAGGATGTAAGATCAGTCTTCCGGAGAGTGAACCTGAGGAAAGCATCTGGCCTGTATGGTGTCCCTGGCCGTGTCCTCAGATATTGTGCTGATCAGTTGGCAGGGGTACTTGCAGATGTATTTAACCTCTCCCTGCTTCTGTCTGAGGTTCCCACCTGTTTTAAGAAGACCACAATCATCCTGGTACCTAAGAAAAACAAGGTAATTTGCCTTAATGACCACTGACCAGTGGCTCTGACACCACCATCATGAAGTGCTTTGAGAGGCTGGTCATGGCACGCATTAACTCCAGCCTTCAGGAAAAGCTCGACCCACTGCAGTTCGCCTCCCGCCGTAACAGGTCTACAGTGGATGCCATCTCCCTGCCTACACTTATCTCTGGAGTACCTGAACAGTAATGACACCTACGTTAGACTATTGTTTATTGACTACAGCTCCGCTTTCAGTACTATAATTCCAAGCAAGTTAATCAACAAACTCCGAGACCTGGGACTCAACACCTCCCTCTACAACTGGATCCTTGACTTTCTGGCCAACAGACTGCAATTGGTAAGGATAGGCAGCAACACGTACAGCACGATTATTCTCAACACTGGTGCCCCACAAGGCTGTGACCTCAGCCCTCTACTCCCTATATACTCATGACTGTGTGGCCAGGTTCTGCTCTAACTCCATCTACAAGTTTGCAGATGATACCACTGTAGTGGGCCATATCTCAAATAACGATGAGTTGGAGTACAGGAAGGAGATAGAGAGCTTAGTGACGTGGTGTCATTACAACAACCTTTCCCTCAACGTCAGCAAAACAAAAGAGTTGGTCATTGACTTCAGGAAAGGGGGTGGTGTACATGCACATGTCTACATCAATGACGCTGAGGTGAGAGGGTTGAGAGCTTCAAGTTCCTAGGAGTGAACATTACCAATAGCCTGTCCTGGTCCAGCCATGTAGACACTGGCCAAGAAAGCTCACCAGCGCCTCTACTTCCTCAGGAGGCTAAGGAAATTTGGCATGTCCCCTTTGACACTCACCAACTTTTATTGATGTGCCATAGAAAGCATCCTATCTGGATGCATCATGGCTTGGTACTGGCAACTCCAGCCTCCCAGACAATCTCGACCCACTGCAATTCGCCTATTGCCGAAACTGGTCTACAGCGGACGCCATCTCCCTGGCCCTACATTCAGCTCTGGAACATCTGGACAGTAAAGACACCTATGTTAGACTATTGTTTATTGACTACAGCTCTGCATTCAATACTATAATCCCAAGCAAACTTGTCACCAAACTCCGAGACCTAGGACTCAACACCTCCCTCTGTAACTGGATCCTTGACTTTCTAACCAACAGACCGCAATCAGTGAGGATAGGCAGCAATACCTCTGGCACAACTATTCTCAACACTGGTGCCCCACAAGGCTGCGTCCTCAGCCCTCTACTCTGCTCCCTATACACTCTTGACTGCGTGGCCAGATTCTGCTCTAACTCTACCTACAAGTTTGCAGATGATACCACTGTTGTAGGCTGTATCTCAGTGATGAGTCTGAGTACAGGAAGGAGATAGAGAGCTTCGTGGAATGGTGTCATGACAACAACCTTTCCCTCAAAGTCAACAAAACAAAAGAGTTGGTCATTGACTTCAGGAAAGGGGAAGGTGTACATGCACCTGTCTATATCAACGGTGCTGAGGTCGGGAGGGTTGAGAGCTTCAAGTTCCTGGGAGTGAACATCACCAACAGCCTGTCCTGGTCAAATCACGTAGATGCCACTGCCAAGAAAGCTCACCAGTGCCTCTACTTCCTCAGGAGGCTAAAGAAATTTGGTTTGTCCCCTTTGACACTCACCAACTTTTAAAGATGCACCATAGAAAGCATCCTATCTGGATGCATGACGGCTTGTTACGGCAACTGCTCTGCCCAGGACAGCAAGAAACTGTAGAGAGTTGTGGATACAGCCCAGCGCATCACGAACACCAGCCTCCCTTCCTTGGAGTCTGTCTTTACCTCTTGCTGTCTTGGTGAAGCAGCTGGCATAATCAAAGACCCCACCCATGTTACTCTTTCTTCTCTTCCATCAGGTTGAAGATACAGGAACCTGAGGGCACGTACCACCAGACTTAAGGATAGCTTCTACCCAACCGTGATAAGACTATTGGATGGTTCCCTTATACGATGAGATGGACTCTGACCTCATGATCTACCTTGTTGTGACCTTGCACCTTATTGCACTGCACTTTCTCTGTAGCTGTGACACTTTACTCTGTACTGTTATTGTTTTTACCTGTGCTACATCAATGCACTTTGTACTAACTCAATGTAACTGCACTGTCTAATGAATTGACCTGTAAGATCGGTATGCAAGACAAGTTTTTCGCTGTACCTCGGTACAAGTGACAATAATAAACCAATATCAATACCAACTGCCCTGCTTGGGACTGCAAGAAACTGCAGAGTGTTGTGGACACAGCCCAGCACATCACAGAAACCAGCCTCCCCTCCATGGACTCTGTCTATACCTCTTGCTGCCTTGGTGAAACAACCAACATAAAGACCCCACCCCCCTGGGTCATTCTCCTCCCCTCTCCTATTAGGCAGAAGATACAGGAGCTTGAGGGCATATACCACCAGGTTCAAGGACAGCTTCTACCCCACTGTGATAAGACCATTGAATGGTTCCCTTATACGATGAGATGGACTCTTGACCTCACAATCTACCTTGTTATGACCTTGCACCTTATTGTCCACCTGCACTGCACTTCCTCTATAGCTGTGACACTTCACTCTGTGTTCTGTTATTGTTTTTAACCTGTACTACCTCAATGCACTGTGTAATGAATTGATCTGTATGAATGGTATGCAAGACAAGTTTTTCACTGTATCTCTGTACAAGTGACAATAATAAACCAATACCAATGCTCCTGTCTATATCAATGGTGCTGAAGTCCAGAGGATTGAGAGCTTCACATTCCTAGGAGTGAACATCACCATAGCCTGTCCTGGTCCAACCACTTGGACGTCATGGGCAAGAAAGTTCACCAGTGCCTCTACTTCCTCAGGAGGCTAAAGAAATTTGGCATGACTCCGTTGAATCTCACCAATTTTTTATCCTATCTGGATGCATTACGACTTGGTAGGGCAACTGCTCTCCCTGGGACTGCAAGAAACTGCAGAGTTGTGGACACAGCTCAGCTCAGCACATTGTGGAAATCAAAGACCCCATCCACCCAGGATATTCTCTCTCCTCCCCTCTCCCATCGGGCAAGTTTTTCACTGTACCTTGTTACATGTGACAATAATAAACCAATTCCAGTTTCATATGACAAGAGGCCATCAGCCCATAAGTCTTTGCTGGCTCTTGGACCATCTGTGAATACACATGTATTCAGCTAGGTCACAAAAATATAGATTAATTTATGAGACCAAAATTTTGCCATTGGAGTGTCTGTATTTTTATTTAAACATAACTGGTACAACAAATTAAGGCAATGGAAGGGGCAATTAAATATGACACCTAAAAACTGCAGTTTAAGTTGCTTTGCTCCATCGTGAACTTCATTTGATTTGTATTGAATGATGTGAAGCTAACATTACCTTGGGCTGTAGATACGAGCTAAACTTGTCACAGAAAATTGATGCAAGTCCTCTTTTAATGGTCTGCTTAATTAATTACTGCCAATCACAGCATGGTGATTAAAGAGAGTCACATGGTTCTGTGGTTGTATTTGATAAAGTTAATAGAATTATTTGAGGATGTGATGAGTACATTAGGATTTCAAAAAGCATTAGGTATTGAACCACACAAAGTATTGCTACTAAGGTAAAGGCTCACGGGCATTGGGTCAAAATATTAACATGGCCAGAAGATTGGATAAAAGGCAGGAAAGCTATAATTAAATGTGCTAGGTGGATGGTTATTAATAGGGTGCCACAAGAATTGGTACTCGACCCTCAGCAATTTAATGTTAATGATGGATGAAGAGATGTGTTGTAATGGAACATTTTCATGTGCTATGCAATAGTTGTTTTAATCAGAAAACCTTTTTGACAGCTAGGAAAACAAAGGGTTGGTATTTCCTAGTTGTCAAAACTTTCAGAGGTTTTTGTAATGGGGCATCTTCTTTAGAGATTTTGTGGTTATTTAGGTCAAGATGGTGGAATTCAACACTCATTGAATCAGTAAGGAAGACCCTCTTCATTAAGAGCAGGTAAATACAGGTGAAGGGTTACTGCAAATGATGATTGGAGGTAATGGGTCTGTACCAGGAAGATCTGGTCCACAACTTTTGCCCGATAAGGCCAGAGGGCCCAGTGTTTGAATTTCTGTTGCATATTTACATACACAATGTGTGCTTTAGAATATCACCTTCTCATTGCCTTGCATGAATCTCTATGCAGCAGTATTTTAACCAATGCTTTAATGTGTAGAGGAAGTCGTAGGCTGAGGTCCCTGTACTAGGTAATGAAGGTGTCAAAACAAAAGATTAACAGGACAAGCTGTTCATTCAAAAAGTTTACTTTACAGGTTGATTCAGAATGGCTGCTGGAAAAGCCGTGATTGGGAAGTTGGCTCCTGATTTTGATGCTACCGCTGTGATGCCTAATGGACAATTTGAACAACTCCAGCTATCTAAATATAGAGGTAAGAATAATGATAGAGATTTTTTAAAGTATATTTTGGAAAATGACAGAATATTATCTTGGCAGTATATTGATCTCATTTAAAAGAACAAACTATTCTACTGTGTAAGTTAAAGTTAAGTGAATTATCTGCTTGTAGTGTCAGCCTCGAACATTAAAAAACTGAGCATTTGACTTCATGAGCAAGTGAGGTCTGCTTTGCATCTTAAATAGCTTGTCTTTCATACTTCAATTCTCTTGGCATACTTTGTGATAGGTGTAACTTTGTATTTGTTTATTGGGCTTTTGTTTTATTTCTGTAATATTTGATTTTTAGCTAAATCCTTGATTTTGCTGTACAATCTACATTTACTGGCTCATCATTCCTAATGCAGGAAGGATAGACCTCACTTGTATATTAGGTGATGCTGCTATCGAAGACCACTTCATAAGGCCACATTACCTTCAAGACTAGACTTATCTCAGGTGCAATGTGTATTCTTGCCATCATTCCAGATGTATCTTTACGCACATGAAAGCATTTCCAAAGTTAAGAGTACAAAAGAAATTGATTCAAGATATGATCTAATCCTCAGGTTCATTGGATAACCTGATCTGACTAATAGCATTCCCTCCTCCAGAATTGAATTAGCTACAGGAAATACTAAATTTTAGTCCATCATACTTAGTTAGCAGTCAGGAAATAATGCAAACAAGCAACTGAGGAAAAGGCACACGAGATTCTGCAGATGCTGGAATCTGGAGCAACGCACACAAAATGTTGGAGGAACTCAGCAGGTCAGGCAGCATCTGTGGAGGGAAACAAACTGTCGACGTTTTGGGTTGAGACCCTTCGTTAGGACTGCTGATGAGGGGTTTCAACCCAAAATGTTGACTGTTTATTTCCCTCCATAGGTGCTGCCTGACCTGCTGAGTTCCTCCAGCATTTTGTGTGTGTGTAACTGAGGAAGAACTACAGGCTGTCACAAAAGGAAAAATTGATCAGGGGATAGAAACAGTTCTTCTTAATATCACAAAGACACCCCTGCTTATATTTATTACATCCTGTCATTTTGTATTTTACAACTTTATTTTTCTTGTATTTTGGACTTAAGTATTGAATGCTCTGTTCAGTGACATGCACTAAAGGTTTGTGCCTGGTTTAATTAACAAATCCTGGAGTTGCATAGGTAAAATGTGCATCATAGAAGGTCATTGACCAAGTCACTGTCTAGTTTCCAGGCATTTGGCTATAACTGAAGAAGAATGCAGTGCTTTGTGTTGCACATAATTTTCGTGAAGATGGCACTATACTCATTTAGAAATTTTGATTGTGCTGGGAGCTTATTACTTAAGACACTGCATGCAACGATTTGTGGTATGGAAATTCTTTTATTAAACCAAAGCTTCATAGCTTACTTAGCTGGAAAAAAGATTTGGATTTACAAATGGCTTATATAATCTCGGATCATCCCAAAATGCTTTACGTTCAATTGAATATTACTGAAGTTTGTTCACTGTAGCAATGTTGGAAACCTAGCAGTTGATTTCTAGAAATTGAGATCTTACAAAAAGCAACATGATATGAGTAGAATCTTGTTTAGTGTTGGCTGCAGATAAGTGTTGGACAGGAGGAACTTTGGATTAATTTATGGCCAGCAAGTGTCATGGAGAGATCTTCAATATTGGACTCACATGTCAAATATCTGGAATTGGACATGCACCACAGCTTTTCAGTTCTTTTTCTCTCTCTACCATTTCTTCTCTTTCTGAATGTGCATACAGCACGGACAGCCTGTGCTTGACAACATTGTGCCTGCTTCCTGCTACTGATTTACCATAGTTGATGTTTCTTGTTATGTACTTCTGGAAAATTAACTAAGAATTCTTTAAGTTTATGTCGCTGTTTGAAGACCCAAGTTGTCCATAAAAGTGCTATTTACAGAACATTGTACTCAAGTCTGGCACCCTATTAATGAGTTCCCTTTGAACTTCTCCTTTCTAATACATTCCAGCACATTTGGAAATGAAAAGAGAATGTCAGAGCTCCCAACAAGTATGGGAAGAAAGTGTTAGTATCAAAAATAAATTTTATAAAATGCAGTGAAAGAATATAATAGAAGCAGGTGTACGGCATTTGGCTTCTTGTGCCTGCTCTGCTATTCAATAAGATCATGGCTGATCTTTTATCTTGGTGCCACTTTTCTGCACTGATCCCATATATCTTGATTGTAATAAATCTAAAAATCTATTAATCTCTGGAAAATCAACTGAAATATGAGAAATGCTGGAACATGTTCAAGGTGGTATGGTGTTGGAGGAAATTCATTAGCCTCACCAAAAATTGCACTGAAAGCCTGTCCTTTTACAGTGCACCAATTCGTGCTTCTTTCTTATTCTTCCCTTTCTCTACCCACAGTTGCTCATGAACTTTACAATGAATGGCATCTGTTCATTTGCCTAACTGCATGTCCTTCTGAACCAGGCTTCCAATAGACCAAGTGTTTACAGGGTTGGCTTGCACTTTATCATTGGAACCAATGACGACTTCAGGCTATCGCTATATAATTTAAACCTGAGTGGAATGCCCAAAAAACTAGGGCAAAGTAGGCACAGTAAGGGAAAGATTCGTACTGGAATCTTCCTCTTCTTTACATGTGTTGCTTCTTAGAAATTAAATTGAACATGGGTTCCAGCCTTGGCTTTAGTACAAGTCTGCCTGAATGATAACTTAATGGCTTTGACTGCACAGCGTAGTGTTTATGAATTGATTTGTTCATTTTCTTCACAGGAAAATATGTAGTCTTCTTTTTCTACCCACTTGATTTCTCCTACGTGTGTCCAACTGAGATTATTGCTTTTAGTGATCGTGTCGAAGATTTCAACAAGGTTAATTGCGAAATAATTGCTGCTTCTACAGATTCCCATTTTGCTCATTTAGCTTGGTATGTAATGCTACCTTTCTCCTTTTTTCTGACCAATTTATCCAGTGTTTAAATTGTAATTTTCAAATTAACCTAGAGATGTAGATTTGAGTGTTTTCATTTTACTTTCTGGGTTTGTTCATCAATGTAGTGACTGTAGGTAAGAGTGAAGATACTCATGGAACTACATGTTCTCATTTTTCTGAAAAAATGAATAACCACGTGCCCGTAGCATAAAATTTTGACTTTATTGCAATACAAGTTATCCAGTTAGGGTTACAAAATAGATTTATTGGATTATAGAGAAACACTTTTTCTTTAATTATTGCAGTACATAGTCATGCAAGACATACAGTTCAAACATGATGTTGGCTCAGTTGATTGGGCAAGTAAGCAGTAGCATACTTAATTCTGGCAGCAAGGTAGATAGCAGCAGTTTTCTCTTTGGCCTTACTGAAACTTAAAGTAGATTTGTCTTTTCACTTTATTATTTCTGATGAAGGATCCTTGACTCGAAACATTGACTCTGGTTTTCTCTCCACTGGTGCTGCCTGGCCTGCTGAATGGTTCCAGCTTTCTCTATATGTTTGTTTCAGATACCTTGCAATTTTTTTAAACTGCAACCACTCTTGAATTCACTGTCACTTCCAGAAGTGCCCACCTTGAAAGAGTTTCTTTCTCTGGCAGGACTTCTTTCTTTTTTTTAAACTGAGTTCACTCTTGATTTCTATTTCCCTTCTGGCCATTGTAAAGCTGTTGACCAAAATTTGCTTCCACAGCCATATCTCTTTACTTAGCAAATGTTTTTAGCTTCAACTTATTCTATGTGGATTCCAACTGAAATTTCACCCTTAACATTTCGTATCCACCATTGATCACAGGTATATTCAAACTATACAGTGTCCCTTTTATCATTACTCTTGTCAAATCCTCTTTGGTTTTGAGGATGATTTACTTCCATTTCATTTTGTGGGTTCTGAGGTGGCTAATGAGGCCAGTGTGGAAGCCACAGACTCTTTCACACACTGGACAGGAGGCGGCTGACAGGGTGGGTACATGGGTAATTTGTAAGGTGGTGCACTGTTTACATAGGATTTCTGCGTGTTCCCAATACATGACATTGAGATTCTCACTGGCATCCAGAAAGTTCCTTTTGCTCTAAGAAGTCATGGGCTAGAAATTCCAAGGAGTCTGTGGGGATGTTGCACTTCTTCAAGGAAGCTTTGAGCACATCCTTGAATCTTTTTTTCTGTCAACAGAGCTTGGAATAGAGTGCCTGCTTTGGGAGTCTGGTTTCAAGTATTTGGGCGATGAGGCCAGTCCTACTTAGAGTTGTTGAGATGCTGGATTAGCTAATTCTTGATAGCAAAGCTCACGCCATGAAGATGGCACTCCTCTTCTAGTTTGCCCCTCTAGAAGAGGGAAACCAGTCACCGCGTTCTTCAAACAGGTCTCCTACTTGACATGTCTCACTCAATTCTATATTGATGAAAGCACATCTGAATTTCTGAGCTAAGAAGGCAGAGTTCTGATCATGTTTGCTGCTGATAGGATTGTCCATGAGAGTCCTGAAATTCCAGGTGGCAAACTTTATATTGTAGAGTAGAAGTTGCCTATGCATGATTTATTTCAACATGCAGTTACTGTCGGACAAGTATGTACATTATTATATACAAACCACGTACATACATGTGGGCTCAAGCATAACAGCCCTTTGCCACTGCTTCCCTCCTCGCTTCTCTCCAGGTCACCGATCCCAATCCTAGCTGCATATTGTGCCCTGTTCCTACTCCCCATCTCTAGCTGCATCCATGCCCATGCTCCTGAAACCCTGCATTACCCACACACCTAGCAAGATGGCCTGATGGCACACTTAATGTGCACTTGTGTTCTTCACAATAGCACCAATTAACTCAATCTCAAAGATGTCGTAGTCCACAGTTTGAACTTTAACCTTCACTGCATTTGGTGTGTCATCAAAACCCTTTTAAACATCAAATGGTGTTAACTCTGAAAGTTCTTGAATTTTTAATGTACTCCCTTCCCCCCCCACCCCCAACCAATCCTCCTTCCCCCTCTGACTCCATCTCCCACGCTTTCACTCTCTCTTCTGATCTTCCCCTCTGATTCCAAGTGATTATTACTCAACAGAAGTCTCAGTTCCATCCTCTGCATCCCCCACCTTAATGAATTCTGAGCCTGACATGACCCTTCCATGCTCATTTCTTTGGTCAGGGGTTCTCACCCCAGACTGTGGACTCCTTCCATCTGTTTCCAGAATCTCAGTTCAACTGGACCCCTCCATGCAGCTCCCTACCCTATTTATCTATTCACCACTAACTGCCAGTGTGACATAGATAGTTTAAACTTTTCCACTGCCTTTATTCACTCTAACTTAGCCCCCTCTGAACTTGCAACACTTTGCTTCATCATCATCATCAGATCTGATGTCAAAGGGCAGTGTTGCTGTGGTTTTGCAAACTGACTTCTTGCTTGCAAAGGGTGAATGTCAGCTCTCAGAAATTTCTTGTGTCAGTCTGGACCATGACCAGGTCATCATTTCCTGGACAGTCACTGACCTTACTTCCTCAGGAGAGTTTCCCTCCATATTTCCAGCCTCATTGCCCCCAACCTCACACCGCCTGCTTCTATCTCTTCCACAAGCAGGGCAATCCATTAGATTCACTGTTTCTGAAATCATCTTCTATTACATTGATGACTGAATTGATGTTGTTTCCTGTGCCAGAAACTGAACTGAAGTAGCCATATCCACTGTGTAGCTATGAGACTGGTTTGTAGCTATGAGAGCAAGTCAGAGAATAGAAATCCTCTGATGAGTAACTCGCCTCCTAACTCCCCAGAGCTATCCACCATCTACAAAGCTCAAATCAGGATTATGATAGAATACTCTCCACTTGCCCGGATGAGTGGAATTTCAACAACACTCAATACCATACAGGACATAGCAGCCTGCTTGATAGGCACCCCACCCACAACTATTCACTTCACCACCGAAGCACAGGAGTACCATCTATAGGATGTACTGCAGCAACGCACCAACAGTCCTTAGACAGCACCTTTCAAATGCACGACCACTACCAGCTAGAAGGACAAGGACAGCCAAAGTATGGGAATGCCCCCACCTGGAAGTTGCTGTCCAAGCCACACTCTATCCTGAAGTGGAAATACCATCACTTTCCTTTGCCATCACTGGGTCAAAAGCCTGGAATTCTCTCCCTAACCACATTATAGGTATACCCATGCCTCAAGGACTGCAGCAGTTCAGAATGCAGCTCACCACCACCTTTTCAAGGGCAATTAGGAATGCTGGCTCAGCCTGTGAAACCCACATCCCTTGAATGGAAAAAAAAACATACAGAATTCAAATTTTACTACCTCTGTCACCAGTTTCCACCCTCCTCTCACATCTATTTCTATTTGTCTCTTGCCTTCCCTTTCCTGACATCTCTATCTCCAACTCAGGGAGGGCTTATCTACCAATATCCATTATAACCCAACGGCTCCCCACACCTCCTATCCTACTTCTTCTAAGGACTTTCTTCTTTTCTCCCAGTTTTTCTATCCATTGCATCTTCTCTGGTGATAAGATTTTCAACATCAGTGCCTTTAGGTTTTTAAGATCAGTTGCACTTCTTGTGATGATGCAGCTTTACAAAACTCTAGTTAGACCACACTTAGAGTACTGTGTTCAGTTCTGGTCGCCGCATTATAGGAAGGATGTGGAGGCGTTGGAGAGGGTGCAGAGGAGATTTACCAGGATGCTGCCTGGATTAGAGCGTATGGAATATGAAGAGAGGCTTAAGGTGCTAGGGCTTTATTCACTGGAAAGGAGGAGGATGAGAGGAGACATGATAGAGGTATATAAAATATTGAGAGGAATAGATAAAGTAGACAGTCAGTGCCTCCTTCCCAGGGCACCAATACTCAAGACAAGAGGGCATGGCTTTAAGGTTATGGGTGGGAGGTTCAGGGGAGATGTCAGGGGGAGGTTTTTCACCCAGAGAGTGGTTGGTGCATGGAATGCACTGCCTGGGGTGGTGGTGGAGGCAGATACATTGGACAGGTTCAAGAGTTTGTTGGATAGGCATATGGAGGAATGTGAGATCGAGGGATATGCGGGAGGAGAGGGTTAGATAGTGTGAGGGTGGTTTGATGGACGGCACAACATGGTGGGCTGAAGGGCCTGTTTTGTGCTGTATGGTTCTATGGTTCTTCCAATTTATTGTATTGCATTCAGTGTTCATAACATGTTCTCTCTTGTGTTGGAGAAACGAAACAGATTGGCTGTCCACTGTGCAGAACACCTTTGTTCAGTGGATGAGCAACATTTCTCATCAATGTATTTGAGAAGTAGAAATGGAGGGTACTCAGTACTCAAACAACCTTCAGTATGACATAGCTTCATTGCTGACATCAGACCTTGATAGTCAAGCCAGGGTTAAGCAGCATTGAGATCAAAGGTGCAAAAGTATCTTAAGTTTCTGACTGGTGCTGGTGTGGTGTGTTCAGCTTTGTTGGCACAGGGCTACACACCACTCAAAACATAGAATGGTTACAGCATGGAAAGAGGCTATTTAGACTATTGCATTTGTACCAGGTCAATGTAAGGGCAGTCGAGATAGCACCATTCTTCTGCCTTCTCCTGATAGTCCTGAAAATTATCTCCATTCAGATATTTACCCAGCTCCTTTTTGAATGCTAGAACTGAATTTGCCTTCTCTACTACCCCTGGCAGTGTGTCCCTCAATCTGACCATTTGCTGTGCAAAAGAATTTTTCCTCGTGTCACTTTTGGTTCTTTGGCCAGTCATATTCATGCTATCTTCCCCAATTCTTGATACTGCTGCCAGAGGGAACAGTTATCTCTATCCACTCCATCAATAACGTTCATAATTTTACATATGTCTGTCAGATATCCTTGCAATCTCTTTTATTCCAAAGTGTTGCATTCGGGTCTACATTGTTGTTTTCCTTTTGGTTTTAGTTGTCTTTACGTTTGCTTATATGTTTGTATAACCACCTGTTTGTCTCTAAACATTTGTAACTTCTAATATATTTGGTTCTGTATTTCTGTATTTATATTTGTCTGTAAGCTTGAAGTGTTATGGCAGTGTAACTCAGTACTTTTCTCCTGTGCTCTGTTATCATTGATGAGTCCCCTCATCTCACCGGTTCAGACTGGTTTGTGGCATAAAGAGAGAGCAGGAGGACAAGCCCGTTGTTCCTTGCTGTAAATGTTCCTTGCTGTAAATGCCGTTCCTTGCTGTTACAGGCTGATACTGCCTGACCTGTATTCTGATGTACATTTAATAAATACAGCTATAACCATAAGATCAGTGCCTCATTCTTGACTTCTGAAGAGCCTTCTGGATAACAACATCTCCAGATCCAACAAAAGAGAATGACCCCAATTTCTCCAATCTGCCCTCATAACTAAAATCTTTCATCCTGGGATCATTTTGCTAAATTTCTTTGGCATCCTTTAATAAAGGGGTCATTAAAATGATGATCAAGTAGAATTTCTATATAGATTTTACTAAATGAACTTTCCTTAATTGTATACGTGCTTGTAAGATTTATTTTACTTATTGTACTTAAATACAATTAAAACTGTTTTTGTATTTCATAGGATCAACACCCCAAGAAAGCAAGGAGGACTTGGTCCAACAAAAATCCCTTTAGTGTCAGATCTCCGTCGCACAATCTGTATAGATTATGGTATCTTAAAAGAGGATGAAGGCATTGCTTTCCGGTCAGTTGCTGGGGGAGGGAATAGAAAAATTAAAATGCAGGGTAAAACTGAAGATAGAGTGAGGTATAGGCATAGAAATTAAAAGCTAATGCACTGTAAATTTCAAAAATAGCACTGAGTAGGTAACGCATGCTTGCTTATCCTGTTGCTTTTGGAGAATAGTTTTCTATTGTGCTGCTTGTTTAAGAATCTGTCTTTATTTAATGATGTCTTGATTACCCCATTGGTGCATATTACTTGCTTGCAACTTCACTGTGCACCTATGAAACGGATCTACAGGTAATTGAATTCTGAGCTCTATCTTCCTTTTGGTCAGCTCCTCAGATGACAAAAGACTCCTAAAAGATCAAGGCTTTACCTCATGAATAAAAAGTAACTTTTAAAGTTTTTGATAATCATAAGCAGATTAGTACATTGGTAGCTGTACTCACAGTCACCATTGCAGACATCAGATCAGTCTTCTGGAGAGTGAACCCGTCGAAAGCATCTCACCTGGATGGAGTCCCCAGCTGTGTCCTTAGATTCTGTACAGATCAGCTAGTGGGGATATTTCCAGACATTTTTAGTCTCTTCCTCCTCCGGTCTGAGGTTCTCACTTGCTTTAAGAAGACCATTATCATCCAGGTACATAAAAAAAATTAAGGTAACATGCTTAAGGACTATTGCCCAGTGGCTTTGACATCCACCATCATGAAGTGCTTCAAGAGGATGGCCATGGGACATATCAACTCCAGAAAACCTTGACCCACTACTGGAAAGGTCCATCATGGTAGACACCTTCTCCTTGGCCCTATGCTCATCTCTGGAGCATCTGAACAGTAAAGGCACCTACATTAGACTATTGTTTATTGACTACAGTTCTGTCTTCAATACAATAATTCCAAGCAAACTCCTCTTCAAACTCCTAGACCTGGGACCCAACACCTCCCTTTGCCACTGGACCCTCGACTTCCTGATGAATGGACTGCATTCAGTAAGGATAGGTAGCAACACTTCCGTTATGATTATCCTCGACACTGATGCCCCACCAGGTTGCATCCTCAGCCCCTACTTTACTCCCTATACGTTCATGACTGTGTGGCCAGATTCTGCTCTAACTCCATCTACAAGTTTGCAGATGACACTACCGTAGTGGGCCGAATCTCAAGTAACGATGAGTCAGAGTACAGGAAGGAGATGGAGAGCCTAATGGTATGGTGTCATGACAACAACCTTTCCCTCAATGTCAGCAAAACAAAGAGTTGATCATTGACCAGGAAGGGGGCAGTGCACACACTCCTGTTTACATCAACGGCATTGAGGTCAAGGGGGTTGAGAGCTGCAAGTTCCTAGGAGTGAACATCACCAATAGCCTGTTCTGGTCCAACCATGTAGATGTCATGGCACCAGTACCTCTACTTCCTCAGGAGACTAAAGAAATTTGGCATGTCCCCTTTGACCCTTTTAGAGATGCACCATAGAAAGCATCCTATCTGGGTGCATCACGGCTTGGTATGGTAACAGCTCTGACCAAGATTGCAAGAAACTGCAGAGTTGTGGACACAGCTTAGCACATCACGGAAACCAGCCTTCCCTCCATGGACTTTGTCTATACTTCTTGCTGCCTCGGTAAAGCAGCCAATATAATGAAAGACACCACCCAGCCAGCCCAGACATTCTCTCTTCTTTCTCCCCTCTTTCCACCCCCCCCCCCCCCAAATTGGGCAGAAGATATAGAAAGCCTGAAAGCATGTACTACCAGGCTCAAGGACAGCTTCTATCCTACTATTATAAGACTATTTAACAGTTCCCTAGTACGATAAGACAACCTCTTGACCTCACAATCTACCTCATGTCTGCCTGCACTGCACTTTCTCCGTAACTGTAACACTTTATTCTGCATTTTATTATTGTTTTCCTTTGTACTACCTCAATGCACTGTTGTGATGAAATGATCTGTATGAATTGTATGAAAAGGTTTTTCACTGTACCTCGATGCATGTGACAATAATAAATCAATTTACCATTGCAACAGTTGAGTAAATTTTGGATTGCAATGCCAGCTAGGTGAGGCTGCCTTCATTTAACTGAAGAATTTCAGTAGTTCACCAGCATCACTTAGAGGTTTCTTTGTAGCAGGAGCATTTCTGGTCTGGCCTGCAGTCAGAGGCATGTAGCTGGAATCTTTCTGGTGTGAATGTCACTCAGGCAAGTACCTAGTACGAGTCTTTCTCATGTGAGGATCATTTGTGTATAGGTAAGTACATCGTTTTTGTCAGAGTCCTTTGACTTCTTCCAGGTTCTTGAAGCATCTACTGGAGAGTAAGGATATCACTGCTGCATTGGTGATCTTCCATATGTTGCTCCACAACCAGTAAATTGATGCTTTGTTGATGTGTTGTGATCATAATTGATCCTCAAAATGGTTGTATGTGGAAAATGGGCATTCGTCAGATCATGTAGAATTAATTGGAACTGGTGTAACTTCCACTTGATCTAGATACTGTTGTGTCACCCTTGTACCTTATGAACTGGAAGTTCAGAAGACATAATGATCTGAACGAGTGCCTTTATGCCTGGAAGCAGAACCAGTTGATTTGCTTCAGGAGAACTTCTGGGCAATGAAGGAACATCTAGAAAGGCCTTTCTTTGACATTGTCTGCTGTTATCCTCTTCCTTCTTCCTCCAGGTGGTGCAGATTAGCAAGAAGAAAAGGCTTTTGGCTTTATAATACAGCTGATGACAAGGTCCGAGACCTTCTGTCGAGTACTGCAGTACATTTCCTGATTTGTCCAGGTGCTGGAAGTTCATCTTGAATACCCTGACTGCACTCTCCATTATGCTTTGAGTGCCCCCATTTAACAGATGGTATTGTGGCGACTCACCGTCTAGTCGGGCGAACCGGCTCGGCAGTCGGGTCGCGCGGCGTCGGAGCGACGAGGCCCAAGATGGCAGCGGGCCTCGTCTTTCCGAGCGATGGGGAGAACCCGCGCGCGGGAAAGTCCTGATGACGTAGGACTTACGTCATTGCCGGTTGTTTTGGGCGGGAACATTCTCCCTTAAAGGGCCCGCGCAAGGCGGGAAAATAAACCAGTTCTGTTTGGCAATCCTCCGAGTAGAGTCTTGTTTTATTCCGCGGTAGCAACCGCTACATTGGTGGCCCCGACTGTCCAAACGGCTTTTGGACCCGCGAAATGGACGACAGCGCAGCAGCCAATGCAGTGGCCCTCAAGCTGCCCACCTTTTGGACACTTCGGCCCAGCGTCTGGTTTGACTAGGCCGAAGCGCAATTCCACCTTCGGCAGATCACCTCCGACTCCACGAAGTACTACCATGTGGTCAGCTCTCTGGACCAGGAGATAGCTGCCCAGGTTGGAGACTTCATCCAGTCGCCTCCGGAGGGAGATAAGTACCCGGCTTTCAAAGACCTTTTGATCCGGACCTTCGGCCTCTCCCGTCGTGAGCGCGCCACCCGCCTGCTTCATCCGGATGGCCTGGGGGACAGATCCCCATCCGCCCTAATGAATGAGATGCTGGCATTGGCCGAGGGACACAAGCCATGCCTGATGTTCGAACAGGCCTTCCTCGAACAGCTCCCCGATGACATCCACTTGTTGTTAGCTGACACCGACTTCAGCAACCCCTGTGAGGTGGCCGCCCGGGCAGATGTCCTGTGGAGGGCCAAGCGCGAGAGCGGTTCGTCCGTCAGTCAAATCACCAGGCCGCGAGCCCAACGCCCGCCTCGCCTGGCCCCAGCAACCGAGCAGCCACGCCCCAGGAACGCAGACGATGACACGGGTGACCAGCTGTGCTTCTACCATCAGAGGTGGGGTGCGGAGGCCCGTCAATGCCGCCCACCCTGCAAGTTTCAGGGAAACGCCAGGGCCAGCCGCCGCTGATGGCTACGGTGGCTGGCCGCCGACAGAGCCTCCTCTTCGTTCAGGACAAGAAATCTGGACGGCGTTTCCTCGTTGATACTGGAGCGGAGGTCAGTATTTTGCCCCCGACAGGCCGCGACATTCGTGACAGGCCACCAGGTCCTCTACTCAATGCTGCCAACGGTACAACGATACGGTCTTTTGGCACCCGTACGCTTCAATTACACTTTGGCGGCATCTGTTTTACCTGGACCTTTACCCTTGCCACCGTCGCCGGACCACTCTTAGGAGCCGATTTCCTTCGGGCCCACAACCTGTTAGTCGACCTGCGAAGGAAGCGGTTAGTCCACTCTAGCACTCTCCGGACCTATCCCCTGGGAGAAATCAGCCCACTAGCCCTGCACCTGGACTCCATTTCCCTTTCTGGCGACGATTTCGCCAAGCTCCTAGCCGAATTCCCATCGATTTTGGCACCTCCGTTTACAAATTCTAGGCCCACACACGGGGTACGACACCACATCATTACCACAGGGCCACCCCTTCATGCCCGAGCACGACGATTACCTCCAGACAAGCTCCGCCTGGCAAAGGAAGAGTTCCGTCACATGGAGGAGCTGGGGATTGTTCGCAGGTCAGACAGCCCCTGGGCCTCCCCCCTGCACATGGTCCCCAAAGCCACCGGAGGGTGGAGGCCCTGCGACGACTACTGCAGGCTGAATGACGCCACCACCCCGGACCGCTATCCCATCCCTCACATCCAGGACTTCGCAGCGAACTTACACGGGGCCCGCATCTTTTCCAAAGTGGACCTCATTAGGGGATACCACCAAATCCCGGTCCATCCGGATGACGTCCCCAAAACTGCGATTATCACCCCATTCGGCCTGTTCGAATTCCTTCGGGTGCCGTTCGGCCTTAAGAACGCCGCACAGACCTTCCAGCGGCTGATGGACGCGGTAGGCCGAGACCTGGACATCGTGTTCATTTACTTGGACGACATACTGATCGCCAGCCGTAACCGCCAGGAACACCTTTCCCACCTCCGCCAGCTGTATTCCCGCCTCCGCGATTTCGGCCTCACGATCAACCCGTCCAAGTGCCAATTCGGACTTGACTCTATCGATTTCCTCGGCCACAAAATCACCAGCGACGGGGCAACACCCCTACCCGCCAAGGTGGATGCTATCTGCCATTTTGCCCGCCCTGACACAGTCAAAGGCCTACAGGAATTCCTTGGGATGGTCAACTTTTACCGTCGTTTCATCCCTGCAGCAGCCCGTATCATGCGCCCTCTGTTCTCTCTGCTGGCTGGTAAGGGCAAGGACATCACCTGGACTGACGAGGCTGCGGCTGCTTTCGTTAAGGCCAAAGACGCCCTGGCAGACGCCACGATGCTGGTGCACCCCAGGACTGACGTCCCGACTGCCCTCACGGTAGACGCGTCCAACACTGCGGTGGGTGGGGTACTGGAACAGCTACTCGAAGGCCGCTGGCAATCCTTGGCATTTTTCAACAAGCACCTTAGACCGCCCGAACTGAAGTACAGCGCTTTTGATCGGGAACTTCTAGCGCTGTATGTGGTGGTCCGGCATTTCCGATACTTTCTAGAAGGCAGGCCTTTCACCGATCATAAGCCTCTGTCCTTTGCCTTCTCCAAAGTCTCCGATCCCTGGTCAGCTCGTCAGCAGAGACATTTATCCTACATTTCCGAGTTCACAACTGACATTCAACATGTCTCCGGAAAGGATAATGTCATTGCTGATGCACTTTCCAAACCAACCATCCACAACCTATCCTTGGGTGTCGACTACATGGCCCTAGCTGACGCACAGCAAGCCGACGACGAACTGCCCAGCTACAGAACCGCAGTCTTGGGTCTGCAGCTCCGAGATTTCTTGGTTGGTCCAGGTCAGCGGACCCTACTTTGCGACGTTGCGACTGGTCAGCCCCGCCCTATAGTCCCTGCAGCCTGGCGGAGACGCGTTTTTGACTTGGTACATGGGTTGGCGCACCCGTCCATCAGATCTACTGTCTGACTGGTCACCAGCAAGTTTGTCTGGCATGGCCTGCGCAAACAGGTCAGTGAGTGGGCCAGGACTTGTCCGCACTGCCAGACGTCAAAAATCCAGCGACACACCAAGGTCCCACCACAGCAGTTCGAGCCTACCCATAGGAGGTTCGACCACATACACGTCGACCTCGTGGGCCCTCTGCTGGTTTCAAGAGGAGCCCGGTACCTCCTTACCATCGTGGACCGGTTCACGAGGTGGCCTGAGGCAACCCCCCTGACTGACATCACAACTGATTCCTGCGCCCGCGTGCTGCTCACAACTTGGGTCTCACGTTTTGGCGTTCCAGCCCACATCACTTCAGACAGAGGCACCCAATTCACTTCCAGTCTCTGGGCTGCATTAGCGAACTTGCTAGGGACGCAGCTGCACACCACCACGGCCTACCATCCTCAATCAAACGGGTTGGTGGAACGTTTTCACCGCCATCTGAAATCGGCCTTGATGGCCCGCCTGAAGGGTCCTAACTGGGTTGACGAGCTGCCTTGGGTCCTGCTCGGCATACGCACTGCCCCCAAAGAAGACCTCCGCACTTCGTCAGCTGAGCTTGTATACGGGGCGCCACTAGTTGTCCCCGGGGATTTCATACCTGCCCTTCGGGACCAAGGGGAACAACCCCCAGCAGTCCTACAAAGACTGCGCGAGAAGCTTGGCGCCTTGGCCCCGATTCCCACCTCACGGCACGGTCAAGCCCCATCCTGCCACACCTCGGGCGCCATTGCAACGACCATATGAGGGACCGTTCCGAGTCATACGGAATAACGGATCCACTTTTATTTTGGACATTGGAGGCAGGGAACAGGTTTTCACGGCGGACCGCCTCAAACCGGCCCATTTGGATCTGCAACAGCCTGTCGAGGTTGCCACGCCGTGACGCAGAGGCCGCCCCCCTAAGCGGCAGCTGGCACAGCCCACGGACCTTGGGGACTGTATCGCTGGTTCTGGGGGGGGTTGTGTGGCGACTCACCGTCTAGTTGGGCGAACCGGCTTGGCAGTTGGGTTGCGCGGCGTCGGAGCGACGGGGCCCAAGATGGCGGCGGGCCTCGTCTTTCCGAGCAACGGGGAGAACCCGCGCGCGGGAAAGTCCTGATGAAGTAGGACTTACGTCATTGCCGGTTGTTTTGGGCGGGAACATTCTCCCTTAAAGGGCCCGCGCAAGGCGGGAAAATAAACCAGTTCTGTTTGGCAATCCTCTGAGTAGAGTCTTGTTTTATTCCGCGGTAGCAACCGCTACAGTATTAGCGTTCTGCAGCATGACCAAGAGCCCTGATAGGGATGAGGAGCAGAGGAAGAAATGGATACCCCATGGCCCCAAGAGCTAGCATTCTGTTTAGCATGATTGCTGAAGTATGTGGATGTCCTAAAATTGAAGGAATTATTTTAGTTTTATATGGATGAAGCATTCACTGTAAGGATTTTCACCTTTGAGTTCACAGTGAAGGAGTGACAGCCCCTACAAAACCCATCCCATTTTCTGTAGATAGCCTGCACTGTTAATTAATCAGAAATATTTGATAGAAATTCATCTGGGAGTCTGAAACGATCATTAAATATGATTTTATATTACCTATGCATGCTCTGAGTGTTGTTTGTGCCAGTCAGTTGCACATGTGATAGTGCCAGTGTCAATTGCTGGTAATGTATGCTGTACATTTTTTTAACCATATTTGTGAGAGGCAACACTTCTGTGTTTTTCATTTCTGTGATGTCTAAAATAATAAGTGCTGCATATTGGAATTTCTGACCTGAAAGTTCTCTGTGCTTCGCTGTTATGTGGATGGATGAGTAACTTGCCTATGTCAAGAAGCCTTTTATTGTTCTCTTCATTGGATGAATGTTAACTTTGATGCCATCAGTTCTGGGCAGGACTGCCATCTTCTGCCACGGTGTGGAAGTTGGGGAGTTTGATGAAAGGAGCTACAGACATGCATATTGAATGCCCCATCTAGTCAAACAGTCTAAAGTGAACTTCTGCAGTTAACTAGCAGATACGCTGAGAAATCTGCTTGCTGAAATTACACCAGGTTAGATCTGGTTTAGGATCAAAGACTCTTGTGTCAAATTTCTGCTCATAATAGTTGCAGTAAGATGAACAATTTATATAGGTGTCTTGGATGCTGGTCATGAAAGATTCAGAACATCGGTTTGTTACAGTACTGTGCCTTGATATATAGTAGTTACAAAGTAAGATTAATTTTAAAAAATAAGGCTGTAAGGGCAAAAGATACGTTATGGGTGATTTACATTTATAAAAAATTGTTAATCTAAATATATTTAATTGTTTTGTATTTCTCTTACAGTTTTATCCTTTCAAACATTTAAAAACTAATTTGTAACAGTGTTTTTGCACATTTTGGATGTCTGATATATTCACAAATATTCAAGCTCTTTTGACAGCCAGTTCAGGCTAGGTTTGGGTTCTTCAACTTTCAGAACATTTCTGTAGGATTTATGATCAGTGAGACCCTGCACTGTTCAGGGCCTGGTCAATCAGGTTGGAAGTGGCTTATTTAGTCAGCAGCTTTGTGGAAATTGTGTCAATCTATTTCTCATATCCAAATTAATATCATTTACGTATGTTGAGAACAAAAGTGGACCCATTTCTTAACTTCTGGGGTGCATCAAATCTAGCAATTTTTCTACTTGTGGAAAGATTCATAAACCTTAACCCTCTGTTTTCTCTCTGTCAGCTCAATTCCTTGTACATCTGATCATATGCAAAGATTTTTGATGCAAGGTTACTGATGAACATCCATGGAAAATGCATGTGATCCACAGAATTTCTTTTTCAATTGGACATATGTCTGAGTATAAAGAGAAGCACCTGCATGGTGGAATTACATTTCATAGCACAGCCAACTAATTCACTGCTCTTTAATTATACTTTTAAAGAAATGATGTTTGTCTACTAGATTTAGATGTCAGATATTCAATGCCTTCATCTGTGTCACTGTAATGAAAATAATTTTGTGAATTCCTATTGTCACGAACCAGCAACAAAAGAAACACACTGAGCATGATTCAGTGTTAAAAACTATTTTATTAATCACTATTTATGATAATACGTAAAATAAAAGTAAAAATGTCAGTATGTTAGAATTCAAAAATGTTAAACCTCGAACGTTAACCCCAAAACTAAACTCGTCGTGTGTGTGTGTGACAAAGTCCCAAACTCCAAGTTCCGGAATGGTTCTTAAAGTTCAGTTCCGCAAGCCATAAGGTGAAACATGAGCAAGGGCTTCTTCAACAACCACCGTTGTCAGAAGATAAGACGTAGATGTAGAGAACATAGGGAGAGTAAATACGAAATCCAAATGTTCCATGATGGAACCCCAAACGACACTTCAGCGTTTACTCGGTAGTGACTTCCTCACCCCGAAAAGCATCCGAATCGTGGTCGTCCACACACAAATACCTGTTTCCTTCTACAGGTCAGCAACAAAGTGAACACCGGATTACTTCTAACTTCCATACATGGATTTCAGTAGCAAACACAGTTATTGTTTCTCATCCATCGATAGAGAAAACAAGCGGGCTGGTGTCTCTCTCCCTTCTCTCTCTCTCTCTCTTAACTTCTTCAACAACGTCATTACGTCCTTTATCTTCTATTGACGTAAGCACGCCCCACACACACATACACACACACTCTCTATCTTAAAGGGACTTTCACTGAGTCCGTAACACCTCCCACCTAAAAAAAAATTTTTCCCAAGAAAAATTTAACCGTGCATACAGTTAGTAATGTTAATAATTATCATGCTACACAACTACAGACTATCAGATTAGTACAGATACATGTTTCCCATTTAACATCGGGAAAGACAATCAGCAATCACATTATCTTTGCCTTTAATGTGAGTTATCATGAGATCAAACTCTTGCAAAATTAAACTCCAGTTTAACAGCCTTCTGTTCTTGTTTTTGACTCGGCTCAGAAACACCAATGGGTTATGATCTGTATATACAGTCAATGGTTTCTGAGTGGTGCAGACATATACACTGAAATGTTGCAAGGCTAAAACAAGCGACAGTAATTCTTTCTCTATGGTGGAATAATTCTTTTGATGCTCATTAAATTTCTTTGAAAAGTAAGCTACAGGATGGTCAATATCATCAAGGTCACCCTTCTGCAACAACACAGCTCCTGCAGCTTCATCACTGGCATCTACTGCTAATGAAAATGGCTTTTCAAAGTCAGGTGTTTTGAGCACAGGATGGTAGCATAAAATGGCTTTCAGCTTCTCAAATGCTTCTTGACAAGAATCTGTCCAAACAAACTTTACTCCCTTCTTCAGAAGATTAGGGGAAGAGCAATATCAGCAAAATTTTTGGTAATATCCAACCATTCCCTAAAATCTTCTAAGAGTCCTCGTACCTGTGGGAATAGGGAACTCAGATATTGCTTGAACTTTTGCCTGAACAGGAGCTTGCTTGCCTTGACCTACAACATAACCAAGTTGCGTCACAGTGGCATGGCCAAATTCACTTTTAGCCAAGTTAACTGTAAGGTTAGCCTTGGAAAGTCTTTCAAACAACCGTTCTAACGCAGAGATGTGATCCTCCCATGTATCATTCCCAGTCACTAAGTCGTCAATGTAGGCATCTGTATGTTTTAACCCATCAATCACTGAATTAATCATTCTTTGAAATGTTGCCAGAGCATTTTTCATTCCAAATGGCAAAACATTGTATTCATACAATCCAGAAGGGGTTACAAAGGCTGAAATCTCCCTTCCTCTGTTAATGGAACACACCAGTACCCTTTTAATAGGTCAATCTTTGTAAGAAATTTTGCCTTTCCCACTCTGTCTATGCAATCATCCACCCTAGGAATAGGGTAAGCATCTGACTTTGTTACAGCATTCACTTTCCTGTAATCTGTGCAAAATCTAACAGTTCCATCAGGTTTAGGTACAATAACACAGGGCGAACTCCAATTTGAAGTAGAATGTCTAATAATATCATTTTCCAACATGTATTTTATCTCCTGATCAACAAGTTTACTTTTTTTCCACATTCATTCGATTGGTTTTGCATCCCCAACATCAACATCATGGGTAATTATCGATGTTCTGTTTGGAACATCTGGGAACAGATTTTTAAATTTTAAAATTAATTCTCTCATCTGTTGTTTTTGTGAAACTTGTAAATGGTCCAACTTCGTTTCAAGGTTCTCCAGGATATTTTGGTTTTTTAGTTTCAATGGAACAATATTTGGTCTAAATTGGCCTTCCTCAACATCAACATCAGGCATTCTAGAAACAACCTTTACATCATCCACCAAGGCCACAACTGAATCCCTATCATAATAAGGCTTTAGCATATTTACATGACAGAGTTGTGTTTTCTTGCGTCTATCTGGTGTTTTGATTATATATGTTAAATCAGTCACTCGAGATTCAATAACATAGGGTCCAGAAAAACGAGATTGCAAGGGATTATTTTGGCTAGGGAAAAATACCAACACCTTTTGCCCCACTGCGAATGTCCTAGGCCGAGCACGTCTATCAAAATATGTCTTCATTCTTATCTGGCTGGTTTTCAAATTCTCTCTCGCTAGCTGGCAGACTCTCTCCAACCGAGTTTTAAATTTTTGGACATAGTCCAACAGACTCAAGTGCACTTCTTCATTAACCCATTGCTCTCTCAACAACTCCAAAGGTCCTCTCACCCTATGTCCAAATACAAGCTCAAACGGACTAAATCCTATTGACTCCTGGATTGATTCTCTAACGGCAAACAAAAGTAAATGGATACCTTCATCCCAATCCTTTGTGTTTTCAAAGCAATAAGTCTTCAGCATATTTTTGAGAGTAGAATGAAATCTCTCCAGAGCTCCTTGAGATTCTGGGTGATATGCAGATGATACAATTTGCTTTGCTCCCAGCTCATAGACTATTTGTTGAAAAAAATTTGACATAAAATTACTACCTTGATCAGATTGGATTTTTGGCAAACCAAACAAGGTAAAAAATTTTAAAAGTGCCTTTGACACCGTCTTGGCCTTAATATTTGTAAGGGGTATTGCCTCTGGAAATCTAGAAGTGGCACACATGATGGTTAACAAATACTGATTTCCAGTCTTAGACTTTGGTAATGGACCAACACAGTCCACAATCACCTTCGAAAAGGGTTCACCAAAAGCAGGAATTGGTTTCAACAGAGCCACAGGGGGTTTTTGATTTGGTTTACCTACCATCTGACATGTGTGGCAGGTTCGACAAAACATCACCACATCTTTTCTCAAACCAGGCCAATAGAATTGTTTCAAGATCTTCCCTACAGTTTTATTCACCCCAAAATGACCACCCAAAGGCATACTATGGGCCAGGTTTAAAATCTCATCCCTATAAACTTTTGGAACAACAACCTGATGAATAACTTCCCATTCCTCATTAACAGGAACATGAGGAGGTCTCCATTTCCTCATTAACACTCCGTTTTTGACATAATATCCACTTGGCACTTTCTCAATCTCCTCATATGAGAGTGCTTTTTCTTTCAATTCTGTCAACTCAGGGTCCTTTGTCTGTTCCACCATAAAATCCTTCCTCGACAAAGACAAATCTTTAAATTCAGGCTCCCTACAAGGATGTTGATCCTCCAGTGAAGACAGAAAAGTCTCAGATAAGGCATCATAATTTTCTTCCTGTTTAGGACTGTCACAAGGAACCACATCAGACTGCACCGGACTGTCTGCCTTGGCTAATTCTCTAGCTCTAGCTCGAGTCACCGCACATGATGGGTAAACATCTGGATCATTCTCAGACTCATCAATCCTTGGTTTGGTTGTTAACCGTACCACAGGAACAATTTCTCCATCTGCAAGGTCATTTCCCAATAACAAAGAAACTCCTTCCACTGGCAAACTAGGTCTTATCCCTATCTCGACTGGTCCTTCTACGAACTTTGACTTTAAAATCACCCTGTGTAAAGGGACAGATATGGTGTCATCTGTAATGCCTCGTATTAGATTTACCTCACCAGTGTCAGTTTCTTCACCAAAATTTAAAACACTGTCCAGCAAGAGGGATTGACAAGCCCCAGTATCTCTAAGAATTTTCACTGGCACCTGGGGTGACTCATCATTCAGTGAAACAAAACCCTCTGATACATAAGAACGGAATTCCTTTCTCACCTCCTCCAACTTTTCCGCTTTTACCTCTTGCAAGGACTGATCTTTAACAACATCTCCTAAACCTTTTTGATTTTTAATTGCCTGAAGGCAAGCACTGGGCACAGCTTCCTTCCTTTTCTTCAAAAGGGCACAATTAGATATCACATGGCCAGGTTTCTTACAGTAATAACAAGTACGCTCAACAGGTTTCTCCAGCCCTGGCTTCTTTTCATCTTTTCCTTTTTGATTACCTCCCAATTTAATCTCCGGTTTACCTGGATTGTCCTTCTAACTCTTTTGAAAGGTTTTAGGTTGTCCCCATTTGGATTTATGGGTTAAAGCATAATCATCTGCCAACCTAGCAGTTTCTTGTAAAGTTTCCACTGCCTTTTCATTTAAATATGTTGTTAATTCAGCTGGAACACATCTTTTAAAGTCCTCCACCAGTATCAATTCTTTCAATTTATCAAAATCCCCATCTACATTTTTAGCCAGGCACCATCGTTCAAAACATATTCTCTTTCCATTGGCAAATTCCATATAAGTCTGATCTGCTGATTTCCTCAAGTCTCTAAATTTTTGTCTATAAGCTTCAGGTACCAATTCATAGGCCTTCAATATAGCTTGTTTTACCTTGGTATAATCAGCTGCATCCTCAGCAAAGCAGAATAAGCTTTTTGAGCTTTACCTTTAATCACACTCTGTACCATAAGAGCCTATCCTTTCCTTGGCCAGTTTGAACTCACAGCAACCTTTTCAAAATGTTGGAAATACTGATCAACATGATCTTCCTCAAACGGAGGGACTAATCGAACCTCCCTGCTGGTTAAAAAACCATCTTCAGAATCAGATTCCAAACTCTTACGCTTCATTTGTAACTCATGCTGCCTCTGTTTTTCCTTCTCCTCTGCCTCAAACTTTAACCGAATTAGTTCCCATTCCCGTTCAGCCTCTAACTTCATCCAAGTTATCTTTTGTTCGGCCTCTAATTTCTTTTGCTCTCGTTCAGCTTCTAATTTATTTTGTTCTTGTTCAGCTTCTAATTTCTTTTGTTCTCATTCAGCCTCTATCTTTAACTGGGTTTGCTCTCGTTCAGCCTCTATCTTTGCCAGCTGCACCTGTGCCTCAGAAATTGCTATTTCACTGCCAGGAAACTGTTTTAGCACTTCCTTCTCAAACACCTTCTTTTCCACATAATGGCCAGCTATCAGTTTCTGAATATCTGCCTTTCTCATGGACTGTTTTACTTCTGTAAGGTTAGCCTTGTAGCAATCTTTATCAGATCATCCTTTTTGCCACCTCCAATCCCTTTTGGATTGGTGACTCCAAAAATGCCTTAATATCCATTGCTGCTGGTTTCCACACACACAAGCCAATTAAAAAGCAATTATCAGACCTCCCTCAAAAATCTTTGGATTGAATCCCGAACGAATCTCGTCAATCTGGGGAACGATCCCAGACGACACTTGTTAATCTTTGGATTGGATCCCGGACGAGCCCCCAATTTTGTCACGAACCAGCAACAAAAGAAACACACTGAGCATGATTCAGTTTTAAAAACTATTTTATTAATCACTATTTATGATAATACGTAAAATAAAAGTAAAAATGTCAGTATGTTAGAATTCAAAAATGTTAAACCTCGAACGTTAACCCCAAAACTAAACTCGTCGTGTGTGTGTGTTGTGGTGTGATAAAGTCCCAAACTCCAAGTTCCGGAATGGTTCTTAAAGTTCAGTTCCGCAAGCCATAAGGTGAAGCATGAGCAAGGGCTTCTTCAACAACCACCGTTGTCAGAAGATAAGACGTAGATGTAGAGAACATAGGGAGAGTAAATACGAAATCCAAATGTTCCACGATGGAACCCCAAACGACACTTCAGCGTTTACTCGGTAGTGACTTCCTCACCCCGAAAAGCATCCGAATCGTGGTCGTCCACACACAAATACCTGTTTCCTTCTATAGGTCAGCAACAAAGTGAACTCCACCGGATTACTTCCAACTTCCATACATGGATTTCAGTAGCAAACACAGTTATTGTTTTTCATCCATCGATAGAGAAAACAAGCAGGCTGGTGTCTCTCTCCCTTCTCTCTCTCTCTCTCCTAACTTCTTCAACAATGTCATTACGTCCTTTATCTTCTATTGACGTAAGCACACCCCACACACACATACACACACACTCTCTATCTTAAAGGGACTTTCACTGAGTCCGTAACACTATGCTAAAGCTAAAGGATTATATTTTATTCCTCCTTTGCTTTCCCACTGCTGCTACTTCATGATTGCCAGAACATAAGCTTGTCTTTTTCCTAGGGGCTTTGTGCATGAGCGTGTGGTAATAACTCATAGTTAAATTAATAGACAATTATCTTCCACTCTAGTGCCCCTTGCTGATCTTTTGGTGTGGCTTTGTGGTCTAATTTATTCAACTGCAAAATATATAAAATGTGACTCTTAGCATTATTCCTCCATCTCTGCTATTCATATCTTGTGAACATCTGTACTCTCGAGTATTGAATTTGCTTTTATATTTTAATCATTGCACTTTATATATTCTAATATCTGTGATCTTCAGGAAATATTTCTAAATGTAAACTTAAAGTAAATGTAGAACCTTGCATTATTCATTAACAGTTACTCTTTATTAAAGGTAGTGCCTAAAATTTTCAATAAGATTTTAGTCTTGTTTGAAAATTCATTTTGTAAACTGGTAACCTAGAGCTTTTAGGCTCAGACGCAATTGTATTTGTATTGGATGTTGTTTAAGGATGGTACTTTTGTTCCCCCAGAGGTTTGTTCATCATTGATAATGTTGGTATACTGCGTCAGATAATGATCAATGATTTGCCTGTTGGGCGTTCAGTGGATGAAGTGATGAGGTTGGTTCAAGCATTCCAATTTACAGATGAACATGGAGAAGGTAATGTATATTTATCATGCATGAATATTGTAAAAGACACTTGCCTAGAAATGTTGTTGTATAGGGTAATGCTTCCGTGCACTACATGCTAGAATTTTATTGAAAAACTGATTGCTCAATGTGATCAGAAATATATTTAATCTGAGGCTTGTGATTTGCTTGCAGTTCTCTCAGTATGCAGTGCACTAACACAGTGGCATTACGTGGCACCAAAACAGTGCATGGCATGTGTCACTCATGTAAAAGCAGAAGCCTCTCAGCTACAGTGACCAATGACCTGCCTGTTAAATGCACAGTGCCTTTCTATTATGCACAATGCCTTTAGTTTTGCATACAATTGAATTTTGCTGCAGCAATCCTTGTACAAAACATACGTTGGTTTGCCATGCTCAGCAAATTCATAATGCCTTTCTTGTGGAGAAGAATTTGCTTTTGATGGTCTGATCTATCCTCCACGAGAGCAATAACAGTTAATAATTAATATCAGTTAATTTATCATGCGCACTTAGAACAAAGATCCAGAACAAACTTTGATTTTTATTGCTGAGGAGGTATATGTATAACTTCCACTTCATTGTCACGTAACAACAATTGATTCCTGTGCCTAGTTTTCCATTGCACTAGGCTCCCGTCTGAAAATGATGTAATTGATTACTTTGCAATTAGTTGCATTACCAAAATTGACCATTTCATATTTCATTGTACTCCCTCTTTCTATCCCATCTTCTCGACCGATCTATATAGGCTGCAGGAATATTTTCCCTTGTTTTCATTTCATTATGATACATGGATGGAATTTTTGAGCTTCTTGTTTACTAGTTCTCTTCCCCAGTCACACCTCTTGACCTACCTGTGGCTTCCAAATTGTACAATGAAGTAGTGTAGAAAATGTAGGCTCAAATTTCCATTGTTTACGACTCCTTAATATGACAAACTAGTTAAAAGATACCAGCTACTTGTTTACTTACTCATTGAAATTGGTGCAAACAATAACTTGAGTTGCTAGAAAATTTTCATCAATTCTATTTAATCTGTTTTGTTTTAGTATGCGTACATTGAAGATGAATTGGCTGTACACAGTCAGTCTAATGAATGTTGATGATTAATTTCTGGCAATGTACAGTTTTACAGTATATTCAACCAGAGTGCAGAAACACCTGGAAAGTTAACTAATTTGATAAAAGGCAGAGTTCTCTAGCTATCTAATAATATTGGGAGTTAATTTATTGGCTTTATGTGAACACCACTTAAGTCCACTCACGCAATCATTTGCCATTGTCATTGAAAATATTTGCAAAGTTATCATCAGTGCTACATTAAGAAATCTGGGTAGCAGCAGTTATATTTTTGGTTATCACTTGTGATATTTATAGATGTGGCCAGGGATGGGCATGGGAGAAAGTAATGTTCTCATGTTAATTTTCACAAACTGATGCTGCTATCTATGTATTACCTCACCATATTTTGGAGACACGAACATTGCACCAGTGTTTTAAGTCCAACAAATACGATAATTTCTGGTATCAGTTTTGGGATGCTGCATAATAGTGATGAAGTTACTGGATTAGTAGGGCAGAGTTCTGGGCCATTGATCTAGAGACACGCGTTTGAATATCGCATAGGTAGCTGGGGAATTTAAATATAAGTTATTTAATAAAATCTGAAATTTATGAAAAAACTAGTCTTAAAAGCAATAGTTTTGGCATATTGTGAAGACTTTAGGAAGTGTTACAAATACAGTGAATCGTGAAGATGCCCACTGAAATCTAAGATTATCCCTTTTAAATAAAAGGAACAAAGTTGCATGATATTCTCGTAGTTCTACTGAGACTATTCCATGGTGGTTATGGTTTACACCTTTGCACCCCATTTGATGTTGATTAGTGCAGAGTTGGGCATTTTATGATTAGTGATGTTATTTGATGCATATCTAACATTTGAGAAACAGGCACATTAAAATGAATAACACACAGAAGTGCTTGATCCATTTTCAAATAAGAAATGTTCACTAAGATGTTCTATGCTGAGTTATATTGTTTTGCATGATTTGCATATTAAAATGGGTGTTAGTTTTCTAAACTAATCCAATATCTTAATTATTAGTTTGTTTCTAATCTGATTTCTTAATTCATGAATCCTTTCAACTACTTTAGGAATTGATTACCTCTACAGCAGCTGCAATAAAGACATAGAAATATTTGTTCTGATGTGTTTCTCCCACAACTTTTTATTGGAGCCAATTATAATTCACATCAATGTGGCCATTTTAAACATTGGGAAACATACAGAAAGTATATAATGCATTAGGTTACAACATTTTGCTTTATGTAGAATGCAATAATTTTCAAACAATTTGAAATTGGTAGTAGTTTTATTTCGAATTGGACTTTAATGTAGTGAACTGTGAGATCATGCACTTCAGTAAGTCAAAAGGCAGCTTTTATCTAAATGGAGAGAGACTGCAAATGAGTAAGGTTCAAGGGGATCTAGATGTTCCAGTGCATGAATCACAAAAAGTTAGCAGCAGGTCCAACAAACAGTTAAGAATGTAAATAGCATTTTGGCCTTTATTGTGAAAGGGTTGGAGTTTAAAAATAGGGAGTTTATTTTCAAAAGTTGTATAGGATGTTGGTGAGGCAGCACTTAGAATACTGTGCACATTTTTGATCCCTTTACCTATAAAAGGATATAGCAGCATTAGAGGCAGTCCCAAGAAGGTTCACTAGGCTGATTCTTGGGATGAGAGGGTTGTTCTTTCAAGGGAAGATAGACAGTTTGGATCTGTATTCCTTGGAGTTTAGCAGAATGAAGGGTAAACCTTATTCAAAGATATAATATCCTAGAGGGGCTTAACAGAGTTGATGTTGAAGTGTTTTCCCTCGTGGGAGAGTCACAAACCAAGGAACATAGTTAAAAGTGATAAGAGGCCAGTCAGTTAAAACTTGAGGTGCATAGACATTTCTTCTCTGATAGTAGTGAATTACTGGAGTTCTCTGTCCCAGAAGGTGGTGGAGGGCAGATCATTCAAATATTTAAGGTGGAGATAGATGAATATTCGAAAGATTGAAGAATTAAGGGCTATTGGGAACTGACACAGAAGAGGAGTTGAGACCTGCATAGATTAGCCATGATCAAATTGAATAGCAGGACAGGCTTGAGAGACCTGGTGGCCTACACTCTGCTCCTATTTTCTTGTGTTCTTTCAAGAAATGGTTAAACAAATTATTTATTGTTCCTTTTACTGAGGGGTATGTAATATCTGGTACAGAAGAGGTAGAGAAACAGACAGAAGCAGCAAATTGGACTTCTACGTTACATGAATTTTGTAATGGGTCTGTCTTGTAGGAGCAGATGTAAGCCATGTTGGTACCTTTGCCCTTGCAAATTCTAATACATCTTTAACCAAATCCCATTACTGTAGACGTGCAAAATTTGGATCATTGCTGCACAAATACTGAAGAAACCTCATGTGATTTCTATTTGTTTCTTTGGATCAGAATTTCTTTTGTTCCATTTGGTTTCATCTTCTCTGATCTTAAAGTTATTTCTTTATTCTGATTATTTTTGACTGCCTTACATCACAAGAAAATGACTTTGGAAAGTTTGTTTACCTTTGGGGAGTTGGAAGAAAGTGGTGTCTTGAACTAGGATCACAGGCAGGTGCACCTGTGTCTAAAAAGGACTTGGAGTAATGTATCTACCGTAGATCACATTGATGTGAATATGTGGAAGGGCTACATTGCTTAATAATAAACCAGTGACAGCAGAGGTGAGGTACATCATCACATGTAGGACATGAAAACTGGACCAAATTGATGTAGTTGAGACATTGCACAATTTTGCTGCTACTGTTTGCTCTCACTTAGGAAGGAAACAACAGAGAATGGAAATTACATTGTTACTTCCTATTATTTTTGTTTGCATGATGATGCCTTTCCAACAGTTGCTAACAATATGAAATTAATTTAGGGGTATTTCATCATTTGTGAAGATTATTTATATAGTTAATTATGTCTTTCCTTTCTTTCAGTTTGCCCTGCTAATTGGAAACCTGGTGGTGAAACCATCACACCATGATGTAGAAAAGAGCAAGAATTACTTTTCAAAACACGAAATAGTTTCTCTTGTTTTGCAGTTGAATGTAACCAGTGTGGCTCATTAGTGATATATGTGTGGGGGGAAAAAGTTGTTTTTAGTGAGAAGATATTTAGGTGAATTTTTTTTTTGCTGACACTAACACTGATAGGAGAAAGTACATTATAGGCATTGAAATAATGAGAATATCAATTGAAGTAGTGAGTATGGAGGTCAGTGTAATCATTTACCCACTACTAATTTTCTGATGTTTTATTTCATATCCTAGAAAATGGAGTCTGAGTTTATTGTGCTAATCTCCATGCCGATTTTCAATTGTTACTCTTGTTGAGTGATGCTAAGCATCAGAGTCTTGCAGAAGTTATCCTGTCTTAACAAAAAGTTTTCCACATTTGTGCATTCTTCTGAAACGGAAATGCCTCCAATGATTAGGGTGTCATAGTAATGCCTTTGAATAAACCTGTGTTCTTTAGTAGAATTCATTGCATATTTTGTGCATTTATAAATACAAAAATAAATGTTTGGGGAAAATTTTTGCTCTGTTTATGCATTTTTCACTTGTATTTGTGCATTGATGCCTTTTCAGTCGACTCCTGCTGAAGTTGGAGCAGAAGATATTGCAAGACCTGTAACTTAAATTGGTCTATACCACTATTAAAAATAGGAATTTTTATACAGTGTTCAATTCTATTTTCCATCTATTTCAATAAGCTAAGCCCTTTGTTCATTCTTAAACCTTTTCTTCACCTTCTTAGATTTCTTTAACATCGACCTCTTTCAGTAAGTTTTTGCTTATAGTTTTTCATATTCCACTCTACAAAATAACTCTGCTACAATCTCCTAATTCATCCCCAATTCAATTTACCTAGCATCAATCAGCTTCTTGGCTACTAATCATCCACTAATGCTTCAGTTTTAAAATTTATATCATTTTGTTCAAATCCTCATTTGGCCTCAACTCTCTGTACCTCTGTAAGTCCTTCAAGTCTTTCAAGAATTGTTTACATCCATCCATAGTCTTTTGCACATTCCTCACTTCTTTTGCTCATCTTTATGGCTGTGCCTTAATCTGGAATGTGGCCTAAGATCTGCAATTCCCCTCCATGTTTAAGTTCAAGTTATACTTTATTGTCATTTTAAAACACATCGAGGAATGAAATATCGTTTCCCCCCCAGGACTCATACAACAGAGGACATACATAGAACAGATGACATACAATACACCACGACAGAAAAAATTGTGCAAGCACGAATAGTGCAAAAAAATAGTATATACAGGATGCACTTCTGCTTTATAGACTTATAAACATAGCTGACCAGTGTGGCCTCAAATGTTTACAGTATTGAAGTGATATAAATTTAAATTGTCTATCTCCTTTGGCTTGGCGTTTAATTTGCCTTTTTGGTATTGGTTTATTATTGTCACTTGTACCAAGGGTACACTGAAAAACGTTGTCTTGCATACCGTTCGTACAGATCAATTCAATTACACAGTGCATGGAGGTAGTACAGGGTAAAAACAATAGCAGAATACAAAGTGTCACAGCTACAGAGGAAGTGCAGTTGCAGGTAGACCATAAGGTGCAAGGTCATAACAAGGTAGGTTGTGATAAGATAAGAGATAAAATATCTTTATTAGTCACATGTACATCGAAACACAGCCAAATGCATCTTTTGCATAGAGTGTTCTGGGGGCAGCCCGCAAGTGTCGCCATGCTTCTGGTAACCAACATAGCATGCCACAGCTCCTAACCCGTCGTCTTTGGAATGTGGGAGGAAACCGGAGCACCTGGAGGAAACCACACGCAGACACGAGGAGAACGTACAAAACTCCTTACAGACAGTGGCTGGATTTGAACCCAGGTCGCTGGCACTGTAAAGTGATACACTGCTACACTACCGTGCCTGGTCACTATCTCATCTTCCCAGGCAGAGCAGTTGCCATACAAGCCATGATACATCCAGATAGGATGCTTTCCATGGTGGCATTGATAAAAGTTGGTGAGTGTCAAGGGAACATGCCAAAATTTCCTCAGCCTCCTGAGGAAAGTAAGAGGCACTGGTGAGCTTTCTTGGCTGTGGCATCTACATGATTGGAACAGGCTATTGGTGACGTTCACTCCTAGGAACTCGAAGCTCTCGACCTCAGTATCATTGATTTAGACAGGTGCATGTGCACCGCCCCCTTTCCTGAAGTCAATGACCAGCTCTTTTGCTGACATTGAGGGAATGGTTGTTGTAATTGACACCATGTCACTAAGCTCTCTATCTCCTTCCTGTACACTTGCCTATCCTCACTGATTGTGGGTCTGTTGGTCAGAAAGTCAAGGATCCAGTTGCAGAGGGAGGTGTTGGGTCCCAGGTCTTGGAGTTTGGTGATGAGTTTGCTTGGAATAATAGTAATTGAAGGTGGATCTGTAGTCAATAAACAATAGTCTAAGTTAGGTGCCTTTACTGTTCAAATGCTCCAGAGATGAGTGTAGGGGTCAGGAAGATGGTGTCCACTGTATACCTGTAGTGGGCGAATTGCATTGGGTTGAGTTTCCTGGGAGGGCTAGAGTTAATAAGAGTATCTTTATTAGTAACATGTACCCACGCAGACACGGGGAGAGCATACACACTCCTTACAGACAGCGGCAGGAATTGGAACCCGGGTCGCTGGCACTGTAATAGCATTACGCTAACCGCTACACTACCATGCCCTGCCTACATGACCAGTCTCTTGAAGCACTTCATGATGGTGGATGTCAGAGCCACCGGTTGGTCATCATTAAGGAATGTTACCTTGTTTTTTCTTGGGTACCAGGATGATAGTTAGTCTTCTCAGAACAGGTGGGAACCTCAGATTGAAACAGGGAGAGGTTAAATATGTCTGCAAATATACCCGCCAGCTGATCAGCACAATATCTGAGGACTATGGCCAGAGCCCACCTCCAGGCCAGATGTTTTCCTCAGTTTCACCCTCTGGAAGACTGATCTTGCATCATCAATGTGACCATGTGTTCGGGTGCATTGGTATTGGTTTATTATTGTTCATTTGTACTGAGGTACGGTGAAAAGCTTGTTTCACAAACTAATCATACAGGTCAATTCATTACACAGTGCAGTTACATTGAGTCAGTACCGAGTGCATTGATGTAGTACAGGTAAAACAAATAACCGTCGGGGGGTGGTGACAAGCCAATCCTCTTCTGCTCAAAACTTGTAAAGCAATGGTCAAGAGTGTTTGGGCCCCCTGGTGGGACAGGAGATGGTCGGGTAGTACTTTGGTAACACACTCTTGAGGTTGCCTGGTTGAAGTCACCTGCAATAATGAAGAGGGCCTCAGGGTATCCTGTTTCAACGCTGTTGACCACTGAGTACAGTTCATTGAGTGTAGGCTCCGTATCTGTCTGGATGGACCCTTTTATGCTTGCCTTTTTGCCCTTCAATGCCCTCTACCCTTCTTTTCCCTCAAGCACCAGATGTGAATCTGTGTGGCTACTTGGTTCTCTCTGCAGTATTGTACCAGTAAAAAATAACTTGCTGTGTATGCTTTTCAGTGAGTGGGACGGAGCTATTTGATAATGGGCCACATGGTTTTGTGACTGATTAAGGGGTGAAGGAATTTGGAAAATGCCATTTTTATGTAGAGTTATGTATTTTTTTTAGATTTTTATACTATTGATTTTACTTATTTCAAAACTTGTTACGTCACATTCAAATTTCTTAAGAGGTGGCAGCATTGGGCACTAATTTGATAGAAGTGGAAACAATGCCCTGTCAAATAGTGTAGTTCTAGCCTGAACTGAATTAGAAACAAAGATTGAGAACATTGTTGATCTTTGCATATCAGTGGCAGTCCCACCAATGTTACAGTTGGCTCAAAAACTCAAATACAAAGTACAGTGAACATTTTGTTGTGCCCTAAAGAAATGTTGGTATTTGTCCACCTTCATTTATAAGTGTTGATGTACTGAGGCTTCCAGATATTGTTGCTGGTATAATGACTGATAGCAGCATGAGTCTGGTGCCTTCCAACCTCCTCTTTCCTTTAACATCCATAATGCTTTGGAGATTAACAACTACTGTAGTCAATTGGTAAACCAATCACCTACTCACTGCAAATAACAGTGCAAGTAAAACTGATAATCCAGCATCTGATTGTTCACAAATCCTGATAATCTGGCACCTGGCCCACTCATTCGGAATGTGAGCTGGGGGTCCAGAGTGCAAGTGGGGTCTGTGGGGGTGTAGAATCCAAGTAGAATCTGGATGCAGACTGTGGGCCAGGTGTGCAACCAGAGCTAGGGTTGGTGCCTGGAACTCCAGATGTAAGGAAAATGGATAGGTTTGCAGTCAGAGTGCAGAATTCTTGTACATTTCCCACTCCTTTTAAACTTATTGGGTTCACTGGTAAATGTAGTACTCCATAAACACATTAAAATGTAAGATAATGCGTCTGGCTATTAATGGCAGTAACATCCAATGATCCAGAAAACTCACTGTTCCAGCACCACTGAAGTCCCAAGGGTGCCAGATTATTGGAGTTTTACTGCTGAATGGAGACTTATTAAGAGTTTTCATATGAATCACTTTTTAAAATGCCGGAGAACCATTGGCAAGTTAAACTAACAAATTCCTTTCTAAACAAATGAGCTTGGAGAAGAACAGAGCATTTCCTCAGAATCATATTTATTGTCACTGACATATGATGAAGAAATGTGTTGTTTTGTGGCAGCAGTAACAGTGCATTGAACAGTTCCATAGCAGGCTAAGATGGACTCTTGACCTCACAATTAACCTCATTATGACTTTGTACCTTATTGTCTACCTGCACTGCACTTTCTCTGAAGCTGTGACGCTTTACCCTGTATTGTTTTACCTTGTCCTACCTCAATGCGCTGTGTAATGAATTGATCTGTATGAATGGTATGTAAGACAAGTTTTTCACTGTACCTTGGTACAAGTGAGGAGAACAAATCAATTCCAAATATCTATACATTTCAAAAATAAATAGTGCAAAAAAAGGGAAAAATGAGGTAGTGTTCATAGGTTTGTGGGTCGTTCAAAAATCTGATGGTGGAGGGGAAGAAGCTGTTGAGTTTAGGTCTTCAGGCTCCTGTACCTCCTCCCTGATAGTAATGAGAAGGGGGCATGTCCCAGATGGTGAGGGTCCTTAATGATGGATGCCGCCTTCTTGAGGCACTGCCTCTTGAAGATGTCCTCAGTGGTGGGGACGGTTGTGCTCGTGATGGAGCTGGCTGTGTCTATAACCCTCTGCAGCCTCTTGCGATCCTGTGCATTGGAGGCTCCATACCAGGCTGTGATGTAACCAATCAGAATGCTCTCCATATATCTGTAGAAAATCAGTAAGAGACAAAGCAAATCTCCTCAAACTCCTAATGAAGTAGAGCCACTGGCATGCCTTCTTCATGATTGCATCAATGTGTTGGGCACAGGATAGATCCTCTGAGATGTTGGCGCCCAGGAACTTGAACCTGCTTACTCTTTCCACCACTGACCCTTCAAATGAGGACTTCCCCTTCCTGAAGTCCACAGTCAGTTCCTTGCTCTTGCTGACGTTGAGTGCAAGTTTGTTGTTGCGACACCATTCAACCAGCCAATCTACCTCAGTCTTGTAAGCCCTCTCATTGCTATCTGAGATTCTATCAACAGTGGTGTCATCAGCAAATTTATAGATGGTGTTTGAGCTGTGCTTAGCCACACAGTCATGAGTGTAGTCCTTTTTGTGTATGTATTTTCAGACAGACAACCAATTACAGTTTATTAATTGCTGACAATATAACAGATGGAACAATTCTTAAAAGGGCACATGTTCAATAATACATTATTAAAGAAGGATGTAATGTTTATGGCCAATTAAGAGCAGAAAAAAGCATCCAAAATAACCGTTCAGTCTCTTTAAACTTTGGCATAAAGCCCTTCGCATACTAGGATCGATGGGTATCCTGCCGGATCTGGCCTTGCACTGTCTCCCAATCTGAGTTGTTTTCCTCATTTGAACAGGGATGTGGTATTTATCAAATCACCACCACTTTCTACCATTTGTGTTGTCAGTCTTGTGTGGCTTTCATCATCATCCCATCTGCTTCCAAGTAAAGATTACCTCTTTCTGATCTATGATAATGAACTTTACCTCATATCCCTCTTGAAATTTTGGGTTTACCATCTTGCAGAGAACATTTTTCAGCAGTGTTCAATGTAATCTTATACAGCGATTGCACATGATTTGATTTTAACTTTACCACATTGGGATGGCCTGTGGGCCCTCTTCTTCCTTGATTATGGGCCCAACCAGTTCCCTCCGCCAAGACAGTCATTTGCTTGTCTGAACTTGTTTCCACATTGAACAACTTCTTCAACTCTGCTCATTTTCCCTAGATCAAAGATGTAGTTGTGGGAATATGCATGGGTCCAAACATAATCTTTTGTTTTTGGAGGATATATGGAACAGTCCTTGTTTCAATACTATTCAGGCCCCATCCCTCAACTTTTTTCTAGGACATTGATGACATTATTGGTGTTGCTTCCTGCATTCAAATAAAACTTGAAAATTTCATTACTCTTGTTGCTAGTTTCGAACTTGCTCTCACTTTCACAGAGTCCATCTCTGATTCTGCCCTCCTCTGTCTCTTTCTCAGGGCATAGACTTGCAAGTGTTGAATCTCATGGATCTGGTGGTGAAACCTTATTGAAGGTGGTGCCCCTCTGAGCCCCTCACAATATCCATTCCAAGTCTAGACTCCCATAGCTTTCTTAACCATGTATCTTTCTACCTTGCTTCTGGTAAGGACTCCATTCCATTCTCCCATTTAGTCAATCTCTGTCGTATCTTCTCTGCTGACATGGCTTTCCATAAAGGTGTCTCTGAAATGCCATGCTTCTTCCTTAACTGTGGCATCGCCAAATCCACAGTTGACATGGTCCTTGACTGTATTGCATCTATTTTCCGCATGTCTGCACTTATCCCCCTTCTTCCAGCCAGAACAGAAACAGAATTCTGCTGGTCCTCACTTCCACCATACCAGCCTCTGCATTCAGTTGATCATTCTTTTGGTGTTTTCACCACCTTCAATAAGATTTCACCACCAGATCCATCTTACCCTCCCCTCCCCTTTTACCACACCAAAGAGATTGTTCTCATTATGGCTCCCTGGTCCATTCTTCCATCTCTATCAATCACTTCCCTTCTCAGAACAATTTCCCATGTAACTGCAGGAGATACAACACATGCTCTTTTGTCCTTTCCCATCATCCAGGGGCTCAAACACTCTCTCCAGGTGAAGCTTGTACGTCTTTTGATTTATTACATTGCATTCAATGGTCTTTATGTTAGAGAAACCAAATACAGATTGGGAGGTGACCATTTCCAGAGCACTTCTATTCAGACTGCAGGGGCGATCTTGAAATTTCAGTTGCCTGTCACTTTAATTCTCCGTCCTGCTTCCACGCTATCCTATATGTCTGTGGCCTCCTGCACTGTTCCAATGAGGCACAATGTAAGCTTGAGCATCATGTTTTTTTGATTACCATTGTGATAGTTCTCACTTGCAGCATGAAATAAGTGATTAAACACCCCATAGTTTAGATAATTTGCTGCCTTTACTGGATGGTATTGAGATCAAAATAACATATGGAACAAATGAACAATGACGGTATAAACAATTGATTCATCCGGTTACTGCCATGCCATTGAGATGACATATGCATCAGAATATATACGAAACAGATAAACTAGGCCAATTAGGGGAAAAAATCTTGAAAATTCCTCTCCGTTTCCCCTTCTAAAGTGATGATTCATATGAATAGTCACCACATTCACTGAGCCCTCCCACAAATAAAGAGACTCACCGTGCACTCCATTTGCAACTGCTGTCATAGCACATCAATAAACACCAAACTAAAGCCCAGTTGATGCATCATTTCTTACATGATACTTGGCTGGACTAAATGCACTGCTTACAGCGCATTATTGTTTCCAACGTAGCTGAGAATAATGGACATCTAAATATTCTTGACAGAATGACATGCAGGTTGTAGGACATGCATTAAAGGACTAATATTTCAAGCCAATGAAGTCCATCCTCAATTAGCAAGGACAATACTCTTTAATTATTTGGAATCATTGGATTCATTTGAAGTCATTGGATCAATTGACCAGTCCTAGATGAACAATATGCGGATATATTTAACCTCTCCATGCTTCAGGCTCAGGTTTCCACCTGTTTTAAGAAGACCACCATCATCCCAGTACCGAAGAAAAGCAAGGTAACATGCCTCAATGACTACCGACCAGTGGCTCTGACATCCACCACCATGAAGTGCTTTGAGAGGTTGGTCATGGCACACATCAACTCTAGCCTACCGGACAACCTGGACCCATTGTAATTCGCCTATCACCGAAACGGGTCTACAGCGGATGCCATCTCCCTGGCCCTACACTCAGCTCTGGAGCATCTGGACAGTAAAGGCACCTACGTTAGACTATTGTTTATTGACTACAGCTCTGCCTTAAATACAATAATCCCAAGTAAGCTTGCCACCAAACTCCGAGACCTAGGACTCAACACCTCCCTCTGTAACTGGATCCTTGACTTTCTAACAAACAGACCGCAATCAGTGAGGATAGGCACCAATACCTCCGGCACGATTATTCTCAACACTGGTGCCCCACAAGGCTGCGTCCTCAGCCCTCTACTCTACTCCCTATACACTCATGACTGTGTGGCCAGATTCTGCTCTCTCTCCATCTACAAGTTTGCAGATGATACCACCGTTGTAGGCCGTATCTCAAACAGCGATGAGTCGGAGTACAGGAAGGAGATAGAGAGCTTAGTGGAATGGTGTCATGACAACAACCTTTCCCTCAATGTCAACAAAACAAAAGAGCTGGTCATTGACTTCAGGAAAGGGGGCAGTGTACATGCACCTGTCTACATCAATGGTGCTGAGGTCGAGAGGGTTGAGAGCTTCAAGATCCTGGGAGTGAACATCACCAACAGCCTGTCCTGGTCAAATCACATAGAAGCCACGGCCAAGAAAGCTCACCAGCACCTCTACTTCCTCAGGAGGCTATAGAAATTTGGTTTGTCCCCTTTGACTCTCACCAACTTTTATAGATGCACCATAGAAAGCATCCTATCTGGATGTGTCATGGCTTGGTACGGCAACTGCTCTGCCCAGGACTGCAAGAAACTGCAGAGAGTTGTGGACACAGCCCAGCACATTACGGACACCAGCCTCCCCTCCTTGGAGTCTGTCTTTACCTCTCGTTGTCTTGGTGAAGCAGCCAGCATAATCAAAGACCCCACCCACCTGGGACATTCTTTCTTCTCTCCCCTTCCATCAGGTAGAAGATACAGGAACCTGAAGGCACGTACCACCAGACTTAAGGACAGATTCTACCCCACTGTGATAAGACTATTGAACAGTTCCCTTATACAAATGAGATGGACTATGACCTCACGATCTACCTTGTTGTGACCTTGCACCTTATTGCACTGCATTTTCTCTATAGCTGTGACACTTTACTCTGTACTGTTACTGTTTTTACCTGTACTACGTCAATGCACTCTGTACTGACTCAATGTAACTGTACTGTGTAATGAATTGACCTGTACGATCGGTTTGTAAGGCAAGCTTTTCACTGTACCTCGTTACAAGTGACAATAATAAACCAATACCAATAGGAAACTGATGAACTCTTTAGGAAAGAAGAACCCCTTTCACTCTGTTCACATCAATAAGATGTGGTACTGTATTGTCATGCTATCCTCCTCACAGAATCACTTCTGACTAATGCTATCTCACCTGTTCATGCAGCTTTTAATCTCATGCTAAAATTAAGGCTCCTAGGGAATGGACAGCATTGAGTAGATGCTTCATTTCATCTTGTTGATATTCTTCACCCTCTAAAGAGCCTTGAGCCTTCAGGGATTACCATTAGATGTTTTTGAAAAGTACAACAAGCAAGAGACAAGAATTTTGAGAGAGGAATTGACTTTACATTGGAGTTCATACTCAATGATCAACTGAATTACATGTCAGGTATGACATCGTTCTTATTATACGCCTGTGTGCTCTACTATGGTGAGGCAATCTATTTTATTTGAAATGCACCCCTCTGCAACTGGCAATTTGTTATCACCTTAAATCATTTGAAATGAAATACATGCCATCAGAATTTTTACTAATGGTGACACCAGAGACCACAGATGCTGGAACCTGGAGCGAAAAGCAGACTAGGTGGAGGAACATAACAGATCAGGCAGCATCTGTGGAGGGAAATTCACAGAACATTTTGGGTTGAGACCCTTCATCAGGACTGAAAGAGTAGAGGGGAGGAGAAGGGTGGGGCAAGAGCTGGCAAGCCTTTGGTGGATCCAGGCGAGGAGGAGTGATTGGCAGATGGACCGTGGCCGTGATAGCAAGTCTGGGTGAGAACATGATCAAAAGCATAAAGCCAGCTGTTGCCATGTCATTGTGACTTCTCTTTCCACATATCTTGAAATGAAAACGTTGCTTGTGTATTGAAAATGATTTATAATTAGACAAAACTGAAGAATATATTAATAGAAGCTTTTAATTTAAATTAAATTAAACAGCCTAGTGAAATTCCATTTTGATCACCTTGTATGTGGGTTTCCATATCCTAGCAGTATGTCATGGCAACTATTTCAGCAGCCAATCTGTAACCAAATCTATAACCAAAGGCAAATCTATAAACCTCTTTCACACAAATATCCTTGATGATCCACAAGAAGCTCTTTCCTAAGATGGGCTGGCTCCATAAAGTTATAAGAGGCATGGGTACAAAGTCAGAACCTTTACCCCATGGTAGGGGTATTAAAAACAAGAGGGGATAGGTTTAAGGTGAGGGGATGAAGTATTAAAGAGGATTTGAGGGGAATTTTTTTTTACACAGAGTGGTTGATATCTGGGACTCACTGTCAGAGGAGGTGATTGAGTCAGATGCAACTACTATGTTTAAGAGACATTTGATAGGCAAAGCATAGAAGGATACAGACCTAATGTAGGCAAAGGGGATTAGTGTAGATGGGCAAAAAAGTTGGCCTGGATGTGGTGGGCCAAAGGACCCGTTTCTGTGCTGTACAGCTCCATGACTCTGACCTGGTTGACAGAACCCAAATCACAGGTGTCTGGGCCATGCTGTGTTTATCCCTCTCCTCAGGGCCACCTCTGTGCAATCACAGCATGAATCTGTGAGAGATGTGTCGTGAAATGAACTTGTTTCTGTTCCTGCAGGATAGGCATAAGTAGACATATACCATAACTTCATGGTGATGGAGCAGCACACATGGTGAAAATAATTTACACTGGTGTTCAAGACAAAGGGGTCACAATGAAATATTGTTAATGTGTTACATAGCAGGTTTCAGGTAACCTCTGCTGATGACATGCTTTGAGCCTCAATTCTATCCAAGAGAAGGAAGACCGTCTCTTTGAGCCTGCTGAGGTGCTGCACTGGAGAGGGCCCCAACTTCCATCTGAGTGGCTTCACCTCCTATTGCTTAAAGTTTTAATCTAAATGGAGGAGATGGAAAACATTGAATAACAATTTTCCTATATTTAGGATCTTGAATTATATGTGAGGAGGTAAAATGTAAATGCTGGGATAAGGTTGGATGAGGGGTAAGAGAAGCTTGGAGATTTGGGTAGATAAAGGAGAAACAGAGAAAGAGTGGTGTGTGTGTGTGTGTGTGTGTAGATAAGTGTTTGTATGAAAACACTTCTATGCCCCTTTGTGTAAATTTTGGACCTCTCTCCCTCTCCCTTGCAACTTCTCTCTCCTCCGCAACAGTCTTGTTGTATGTTGATGCTGTCTGGCTGCAAATGCAGTGTGCCTTAGCAAGCTGACCCCTGTATATGATTGCTGCACAGCAAAATGTTGGTTGTTGCATTGAGTTTTGCCTGGTCCGGGGGGCTGGCTGTGCAGTTTGCATTTTTATGTGCTTTTTTTGGGTGGAAAATACACTAAGCTTCTTGCTGTTCCATCAATTTCCTGATTTTTGGGAGGAAATTAAAAAGGTGAAACCCAATTTTGGGCCAATAATACAAGAACAAATCACAATCAAATGAGAAGACAAAAACCAAACATAGTTTACCAACTGATGCTTAATAAAGGTTTTTCTCCTTGGCTAAATCAGATGCTGATTATATTGGAAATTGTGCTGCAAGTGTTCTATTCATTTTAGCTGCAGTTTTGTCCACTGAATATGAAAATATTGTCATTTTTAGAATAGCACTTTAATAGTAATTTAATGAGTTAATTCATATAAGATCCTTTTAATGTTTTAGGACACCTTGCCAAAAATAATGCCTATCTTTTTACACAGGTTGGATAGTTGGAGAACTGTGTGTGAACCAAACATCATGCAATTCCCCAAGAATTCATTCCTCATATCAGCTCACCTTAGTGTTAACTACACATATATATTTCAAACAAATGGAGGTGAACTAACTATTCATTCCATTGTTTATGGGATCAGGCATTATCGTGAAGTAGCTACTTAGAACATAAGAACATAAGAAATAGGAGCAGGAGTAGGCCATCTATCCTGTTGAGCCTGCTCCGCCGTTCAATAAGGTCATGGCTGATCTGGCTGTGGACTCAGATCCACCCGCCTGCCTTTTCCCCATAACCCTCAATTCCCCTACTATGCAGTGTCTAACAGTGCCTTATATATATATATATATATATATATATATATATATATATATATATAAATAAATAAAAACAGTGATATATTTAACACATATTATTCAATATATCTAACAGTGCCTTAGATATATTTAATGAGGTAGCCTCTACTGCTTTCCTGGACAGAGAATTCCACAGATTCACTACTCTCTGGGAAAAGCAATTTCTCCTCATCTCGGTCCTAAATCTATTCCCCTGAATCTTGAGGCTATGTCCCCTAGTTCTAGTCTCACCTACCAGTGGAAACAACCTTCCTGCCTCTATCTTATCTATCCCTTTCATAATTTGATATGTTTCTACAAGATCCCCTCTCTTTCTTCTGAATTCCAGCAAGTATAGTCCCAGGTGACTCAATCTCTCCTCACAGGCTAACCCCTCATCTCTGGAATCAACCTGGTGAACCTCCTCTGCACTGCCTCCAAAGCCAGTATATCTTTCCTCAAGTAAGGAGACCAGAACTGCACAGAGCACTACAGGTGTGGCCTCACCAATACCCTGTACAGTTGCAGCATAAACCCCTGCTCTTAAATTCAATCCCTCTGGCAATGCAGGCCAACATTCCATTTGTCTTCTTGATAACCTGTTGCACCTGCAAATCAACCTTTTGCAGTTCATGCACAAGCACTCCCAAGTCCCACTGCACAACAGCATTCTGCAATTTTTCACCATTTAAGTAATAATCTGATCTATTTTTCCTTTCAAAGTAGATGATCTCATATTTACCAACATTGTACTCCATCTGCCAGACCCTTCCCCACTCACTTAACCTATCTATATCTCTCTGCAGAGTCTCCACATCCTCTGCACAATTTGTTTTTCCACTCAATTTGGTGTCATCAGCAAACTTAGATACACTACACTCGGTCCCCTCTTACAAATTGTTAATGTACATGATGAACAGTTGTGGAGCCAGCACCGACCCTTGTGGCGCCCCACTCACCACTGATTGCCAACCAGAGAAACATCCATTAATCCCAACTCTCTACCTCCCATTGGTTAACCAATCCTCTAGCTGTGCTAATACATTACCCCCAACTCCATGCATCCTTATCTTATGGATAAGTCTTTTATGCGGCTCCTTATCAAATGTCTTCTGGAAATCCAAGTGTAGAACATCCACCTGTTCCCCTCTATCCACTGCGCTCATTATATCCTCAAAGAACTCCAATAAGTTTGATCTTATATCATCTCTCACTATCACCCTGAACTCATTCTTAATTAAGAGCGCTACCCTGCCTCCCTTGCCTTCCTGCCTATCCTTTTGTATTACCTGATACCCTTGGATATTTAGTTCACAATCATCTCCACCCTGCAACCATGTTTCTGTAATGGCCACTAAATCATATCCCTTTGTACTGATTTGTGCCACAAGTTCACTGACCTTGTTTCGAATACTGCGAGCATTCAGATAAAGTGCCCTTATGCTTACTGTCCTTTTAGAATCTAGTAACCTTTTTATCCTTTGCATTTGTCTTTTCTGTACTCCACTCTTACTTTTCTCTTTTCTAATTTTTGCTCTGGTCTCTGCTTTGCTTCCCTCTGTCTTTCTGCATGGATTCCCATCCCCCAGCCATAGTAGTTTAAACCCTCCCTAACAGCACTAGCAAACAATCCCCCACGGACATTGATCCCAGTCCTGCCCAGGTGTAGACCGTTTGGTTTGTACTGGTCCCACCTCCCCCAGAACCGGTTCCAATGCCCCAGGAATCTAAAACCCTCCCTCCTGCACCACTGCTCAAGCCACATATTCATTTTAACTATGCTGCTATTCCTACTCTGACTAGCACATGGCACAGGTAGTAATCCTGAGATTATTACCTTTGATGTCCTACTTTTTAATCTATCTCCTAGCTCCTTAAATTAGGCTTGTAGGACCTCATCCCGCCTTTTTCTTATATCGTTGGTATCTACATGCACCACGACAACTGGCTGTTCACCCTCCCCTTCCAGAATGCCCTGCAGCAGCTCTAAGATATCGCTGACCCTTGCACCAGGGAGGCAACACACCAACCGTGAGTCCCATTTGCAGCCACAGAAGCTCCTATCTGTTCCCCTTACCATCGAATCCCTTACCACTTTAGTTCTGCCGCTCTTTTTCCTGCCCGCCTGTGCAGCAGAGTCACTCACGGTGCCATGATCCTGGCTACTGCTGCCTTCCCCTGATGAGCCATCTCCCCCAACATTATCCAAAGCAGTATATCTGTTTTGGAGGGAGATGACTGCAGGGGACTCCTGCACTACCTTCCTGCTACTGCTCTGTTGGTGTCCCATTCCCTATCTTTCCCTAAGCCTTTGAACTGCGGTGTGACCAACTCACTAGATGTGCTATCCACAACATTCTCAGCATTGCATGATTCTACTAAGTGATTCATTTCAAATAAAATAATTTGAGTGGTTTCCAAAAAAACAAGGTGATAATTGCAAGTTTATGAGGTTAGGGATTTTTGTTATTTAACTTAAACTTAAGAGTCTTGCTTTAGTAAAGTTGAATTTTTGAAGATAAGTAGTTAATCATCATTATTTAACCTAATCAAAAATAAAATCATTTTAATGTGGTTCTACGGACTAGATATATATTTGCAAATACAATAAAAAAATAAATGCCAAATGAACAAGAATTTAGTCACTAGTGGTTCTGATGTTGTCTCCCTTTTTCACCAGTTGAGGGTGCTGCTGAATTGTGTTTGCTGTAAGATGATAACTGAACTATAATAACAGTCAATATTAGCTTCAGGGTGAAGACGGGACTGTTCTTATTTTGTTGATGAGATCTAGTTGCATAATAATTGTTACCATTGGCAGATGTTGTATAACAAACAAAACAAAAGTCACTTCCCTTCAAATATTACTTTTTTGAAGATCTTTGAGAAATATCAACATGTATTTTCTTAGGCAGGTCCTCAGGATCAAAGATGACTTGCTTCCATTCCAATTCTCTGGGTACTGAGGTGATTGATGAAGACACTCCCTGCCACAAGTGGGGCAGGACTTGCTTGGTGGGGCAGTTGTGGGCTTTTGTGAACTCCTGACGCATGGACTCAAGGTTTTCAGTACCAACCTGAATCTTCTCCACTTTGAGTGGCCACGGGCCAAAGATTCCCAGGAGTTGGAGGGGAAACTACAATTTTTAAGAGATTTAAAAACATCTTTGAATCTTTTTCTCTGTCTACATGGTAATCGCTTCCTGTGCCAGTGGTCAGAATAGAATGTCTGTCTTGCGAGTTTGATGTTTGGCATATGAATGACATGGTGTGTCCAGTGGAGCTGACTAAGTGTAATTATGCTCTCAGTGCTGGGCAAGCTGATCTGGGAGAGAGCACCGACATTGGATCATTCATACTTCCAGTGGATTTAGATGATTTTACAGAGGTAGTATTGGTGGTATCTCTTCAGCGTTCAGAGCTGCTTGCTTAAGTATCCCAATCTCAGAAGTAAATAGAAGGGCTGGGGTTACTGGTGCCTGGTAGACCTCAAGTTTTGTGCTTGGTTTGAGCTCTTATTCTTCAAACTCCCTTTTCTTCAGATGGCCAAAGACTCTGCTAGTGAATTTTATCAGTGATATCCGTACACTTCTTTCAGTATTTCTTGCCACAATTATGTACCTTACCTCCAACAAACTTCTGCCCAGAGTTGAACTAAGCCACCGGACTAATGGTAAACTGTTCAACCTATGTTGCCTCTGGTCCACAAGCAAGGACACCCCAGCCTCAGTAGTTGATCTGCAGCATGCACACTATGTTTGTATATGCATATTTTTGGAGTCTGGGCTCTGAGTCATTATCAATTTGTTCACTAAAGCACACAAGTGGATGGCCCTTATACTAAAGATCTGTGAAACAGAGGTCCTCTAACAACCTGCTCCTGTTGTGCAATTCTGCCCTCCAACAATAAAAGTCCACATCAAAACCCTGGAAAATATGCACCACTTTCCATTATCTCAGGAGCCACCTCTCAATGAAGGCAAATGACAGGGAAATAGAGTATCTGTAGATCAAAACCTCAGACCCTGCACAATTCATCAGCATGTATAGGGTGCTGTTGAAGTGCAGATAAAGATGAGTGCTAATGACTGAGTAAGAACAGACCTATAAATAATTCCTTGAAAGGATATTGACTTTCTTCCTTGGCAGAGATCAACTAGTGAAAGGAGTTGGAAGGCTAAATTCCTGAACCAAGCCAGAGACTAGCCAAAGGTTTGGTGTACACCAGGATCATCTTATGTTGTTACAGGTACTAGGTTTGTGCAAATGTTTTAATTGACAGAAAAATCTCCTTAATCACTTGCCAGTGCAGTAGGCATTGGTGATGTGATGAAACATTTGTATTGGTAGTTATATCTGAACTTCATTCCCTGTTTTCATATAGCTGTAGGAATTCTACCACGGCAGCTCATCACACGATCTTCAAGCTGATTAAGTAGTACTGAGTGTTACGTAACTTTACCCTTTTATGCATGTAGTTTAGTCTAAAATCAAGCCCAGGCACTTGGATTCAGGTGGAATAAGTACATTATCTCATCTTCAGACCTCCTATTGAGTCCTTAAATTCCATTGATATGGAATCTTTTTAATGTTGTTATATTAGATAAAATTTGACTTTTATTTATCTCATAGGTCATGAATGGTAGCATAATTTTTCTTGTGACATTGTTACGCAGAATAAACATCACAGAAACAAGCCATTTCTTTCTTTATCTAAATCTATAAATGTAATCCTCTAGTTCCCTTCCCTCTCTTATGATTGTCCAACCTCCCTTTAAATGCATCTAACTATTTGCTTCAAGCACTCTGACTATGATAGTGTGTTTTGAAAACTCTTGGAGTAAAGAAATTTCTTCTCAATTCCCTAATGAGTTTGTTAGAAACTCTCATATGTGGAGGGCTTCCATATTCTTTCTCACATAGAAACATTCTTTGTATCCACACTATAAAAAACCTTCCATAATTTCAAAGACCTTTATTAGGTCATCTCCCACCCTTCTTTGTGTGCAAATTATGTAAAATTGATGCTCATATTTTTGCAAATCAATGGAATTTCATCACATGTACACATTACTTTCCTGAGTGGTATTTATCATCTATATGAATTGCATTCTGAATGAAAATACTAAAAGGAAACTTACTTGTCTGTGAGCAGCTTACCTCACCTTACATTCAAATGTTAACATGTAACTGCATCAGTTAATAGTATATATCTCTATCCATGTTAATGGAGAAACATACATGAACAAATTGCTTTCATCTAGAGTTTGATATATTTGCAAATACACATAAATCAGCCACTGAAATTTAGATATGAATGAATCCTTTTACTGAGTATATACTATACATGTACAGGAATTTAAACATGTGCCTACAGGCCACGACATAATAGATGTTACTAGACTGTCAGGATATGCATTGCATTGTATTGTATTACATAAGTGCATTAAAATAAATATTTGTTGTTTTTAATAACTCATTAAATTGGACTAAGTTAATCCACTGGGTATCAAATCCCTTGCGGTGATCAAGATAATTCTTAAAAACTTCCATAATGTAAAGTCAGTATATGGATTCTCTATTGTTTCTAAAGGAGCTTTATCTGATTTCCTAAATGTTATTTTGGTGTAAGGGATAGAGAATTAATTATAGTATAAGACAGGAACCTTTTAGGAGTACTCCATTCCTCATGGTAATTGATGTAACTGACCACATGGAGCCTAAATTTATTCAACAGAATAAGAATTTACTAATCAGATATTTTCATATTTATTTTGTAACAATTATTGTTTCTTTAGGCAGTTGAAAATATTGATATATTACATGATGAACTTACTTTTAGGATTTTGTTTTCTGTGAATTGTTTAGATTTCAGAATTAGAATTATTCTTAGGAGGTTGATTATTTGTTTATTTCTCAATCAAATTACTTTTGAGCCTATTTTTCCTCTTCAGGAACAAGTGATGACGCTTTGTGCATTTTGTGCTGATCAAGATGAGAACATAAAACGTAGAACATAGAACCTTTGGCCCACCATGTTTGCACCGACCACGATGCCAGTCAACTCATCCCATTTGCCTGCACATGGTCTGTTACCCCTATTTCCTGCCTGTTCATGTGTCTGTGTAAATACCTCTTAGACGTTCCTGTCATGTCTGCTTCTACCACTTCCCCAGGCAGTGTGTTCCAGGCATCTACCACTCTCTGTGAAAAAAAAACTTGCCTCGCACATCTCTTTAAACTCTCCCCCTCTCACCCTAAACCTATGCCTTCTGGTATTTGATATTTCAACCCTGGGAAAGAGACTCAGACTATCTCCCCAATCTCTCATAAATTTATATACTTCTATCAGGTCACCCCTCAGCCTCCAATGCCCCAGAGAAAACAATCCAAGTTTGTCCAACCTCTCCTTACAGGTACACACTCTAAGCCAAGCAACTATCCTGGTGAACCTCTTCTGCACCCCGCCCAAAGCCTCCACAACCTTCCTATAGTGTGGGAACCAGAACTGCATACAGTACGCCATATGTGGCCTAATCAAAGTTTTATAATGAGCCAGCATTGTGTTTAGGAATCCTATCTATTACAGTAAGAGTGACCATTTATTTCACATAAATAGGAGCAACAGTAGGCCATTCAAGACTGCTCCTCTATATAATGCAATCACAGCTAATTCTCTGTCTCAGTACCATATTCCTACTCCCTCTCCATACCTCTTGATGCCTTTGTGTATAGAAATCTATCTATTTCCTTCTTAAATATATTCAGTGATTTGGCCTCCACAGCCCTCTGTGGTAGAAAATTTTACAGGTTCATCACCTTCTCTACGAGCTTCTCCTTATCTCAGTCCCAAATGTCGCACAGTGTATCCTGACACCATGATCCCTGGATCTAGACCTCCCCTACCAGGGTCAACGTCCTCACAGAATCTGGACCATCAAGTCCTGTTCAAATTTTGTTCAATGAGATGTCCTTTCATTCTTCCAAACTCTATTGGTCTCATTGATATAAGACATCCTTTCTTCTGTACTCAACACCTCTTGCAATGAAGGGTTACATAACATTTTTCTCCTTAACTGCTTGCTGTACCTGCATATTTATATTTCAATAACTGATGTACAAGGGCACATTCCTCATCCATCACCATTGACATAATCCTCTCCTTTTTGTTCTTCCTACCATAGTAGATAACTTCACACCTACCCACGTGATACTGCACTGCTATGTATTTGCCCACTTGCTCAATTTGTCTAGGTCACCTTGAAGCTTCTTTGCATCTTCCTTACAACTCACAATCCACCCAGTGTTTTGTTATGAGTAAACCTAGAAATATAACATTTAGTTCCCTGATTCAAATCATTGATATGTATTGTGATAGTTGGGACCCAAGCAAAAAAATCAATGAAGTACTCCACCAATCATTGCCTGCCTCCCCAAAAAAGATTCATTTGTTCCTACAAAGTAAAAAAAAAACTGCAGATACTGGAATCTGGAACAAGAAAGCAGAATGATGGAATAACTCAGCAGCTCAAACAGCACCTGTGGACGCAAAAGATGTAAGTCAATGCTTCAGGTCGAGACCCTGCATCAGGACTGAGAGGGAAAAGGAAAGATTGCTCATATATAGCAGTCTGAGGGGGTGGGATAAAGACTGGTGTGTGATAGGTGGAACCAGATTGGGAGGGGATGATAGACAGATAGAACCAGGTGGGGAGGGGGTGAAGGGTGGGATAGAGGCTAATAGGTCATTGGTGGAACCATATGGTGAAAGGATGATGGGCAAATGGAACCAGGTGGGGGGGGGGTATGGGAGAGGTGAGTAAAGGGGGAAAAAAATAGGTGGCTGGATGACTGTGTGTGTGGTTGGAGAACCTACTGAGTTCTTCCAGGAAGGGGAATCTTGAGCTCATGAAATTACTTGATAATTATTTCAAGTCTAGAAACCTGATAATTATTTCAAGTCTAGAACCTGTGTGATTTGTACAGGAGTTTAAGAAGAGCTTGATTAAAGTCAATCTTAGCAGTCAATCCAGGTACATGAATACAAACAAAAACAGAAATGCTGGAAGAACTCAGCCAGTCAAGCAACATCTATGGAAAGAAGCCCAGTTAATGTTTCAGTTCAAAACACCCTTCATCAGAACTAAGAAAGAGAGAAGGCAAGTTTGTCTAAGTAAGAGAGAAGGTGGGCGAGGGCAATAGGTGGAACAAAGCGGATGTCAGTGATAGGGTGAAATGATGGACATCCAGTCTTCAGTAATAAAGTGAAATGTGGCCATCTCTACATTGGAGAAACCAACCACAGATTGGGTGAAATGCTGGACAGCCATTGAATGGACAATTAAACTCCTTCGTCTATGTAATGTGTTGCTAATGTTGTAAAGTCTGGGTGATGTTGTATCATCTGGTCTACTGGGATGTGCTGAGCAAGGCCAGAATAGACAATTGAAATGAAAGGGGGAGAAGAGGAATGACATTTACAAATGGCCAGTCATGATACAAACAGAAAGAAAGAGCAAGTTATCTGAAGTTGGAGAGTTCATTATTAGTCCTGCAGGCTGCAAAATGCCCAGACAAAAGATGAGCTGTTGCTCCTTGAGATTATCAAGCTCTTCTTATACTTGTACAAATCACACAGACTAGAATAGAGGATGGTAAGCTGCTCCTTGTTGTAACAGCGCGGGAGGCCACAGACAGAGAGGTTAGAGTGGGAGTGCGATTGCGGGAGTAAGTAACCTGAAGCTCAGGGTCAGTCCAGCAGACTGAACATAGGTGCTCGCTAAACAGTCATCCAATCTGTGTTTGGTTTCCCCGATCTAGAGGTGGCCATATTTTACTGTATTATTGACTAACGGCTGTCCATCATTTCACCCTGTCATTGACATTCCCTTTGTTCCACCCATTGCCCTCCCCCATCTTCTCTATTACTTAGGCTAACTTGCTTTCTTTCTTTATTGGTTTTGATGAAGAGTCTTTGACCTGAAATGTTAGCTGTTTCTCTTTCCACAGACGCTGCTTGACTGGCTGAGTTCTTCCAGCATTTCTATTGTTGTTTCAGATTCCTACAGTTTTATTTGTTTTACATAAATACAAAGCAAGTTACCCTGGAAAATGGAGGCAAAGATAGATACTAAACAAGAGAGAAAGAGAACAAGGTATCATTTATGTATCAACTTTGTCAGATCCAAGATTCTTCTTCAAGAAGACGTGCTTTACACCCAACTCAGTACTTACTAAAGTGCAGACTCAGTTCTAAATTAAAGAACTGCAGCCGCCAATATACACACAGCAAGATCCTACTTATAGCAACAGAATAATAACAGTGATATTGGGTGAGTAATGAATATTGTCAGGGTAACAGATAGAACTCCCACAGTTATCACTTAATATAATAGAATCTTTAGCAACTACCTGAGAGGCCAGACAAGACTTTGGTTTAATATTTCAGCTGAGAATCGACACCTCTGATTGTGTAGCAGTCCCTTGGTAATACTGAAGTGTCAATCTGGACTATGCATTCATCTCTGGTGTGAGAATTGAGCCCACAAGTTTCTTAGAGTAAGAAGCACTGCTGCTGTGCCAAGGCTGTTCAGAAAGAAGTGGAAATAAAACTGTTATGGTGAATGAAAGAATAGTTTAACAAAAAATTTCTGGAAAAGTTTAGAGAAAGAGTTTGCACAGATAATTCCAGGGTTTAAGGGCTATGTGAAGGCCTGTGAAGTGAGGCGATGAGTGTGGAGTAATCCATTTCAGTTTACATGTGCTGATATATCTCTGCAAGAGGTCACTCTCATGGCGTTAGGTGTATCCCTGGAGGGAATCAAAGTGAAGTCAAAAACTCATGTGTTGAGATAGAGGGAAGTAAAGTACAGAGTTGACAGGAAATGGGGACTTGGTATAAATGAAGACATAGTGCCTGACAATCTGTATGTGTTGCGGTTGGTAAAGACGGAAAATTTGAATCTTGAGGTGACAACAAAGATTAGATAATAGAGCTAAAAGATCATGTGTAAATTCTGTGGTTTACTTGCACAACAGTGATATGCTTTAATGATCTGGAGGAGTTTTATCTAAGATCCCAATAAATTTCCTTACTTTATTTTCTTGACAGCCCTTTCATGAAAACTGAATTTAATTGTATGTGGCATCAATGTGCCCTGAAGGCAGCGACATCAAAATACTTTTATTATTCATTTGCAGGATGTGAACATTTCTGGAATGGTAGCATTTATTACCCCTCCCAAAATGCCCTTGAGAAAATGGCAATAAACTATCTTCTTGAACCTCCTGTCTATGTACTGCAGGTCTTTGCACTGAATGATGGAGCAAGCTTAGAGGGATGAGTGCTGTACTCCTGCTCCTAATTTGTATGTTTGCATATGCATCTGTACGTAAACTTGGCGTGAATGCAATTTAAGTCAGCAAGCAAGAAGACAAATGGAAATTATGTGGGAAAATGTGAGGCTTTAGCAGGAAGAACAGAAAAGCAATATATTTTAAGTAGGGAAAGCTAATAAATGTGAATGTGCAGAGTTATTTAGTGTACTGATGAAATCAGGAAGTTAACATGCAGAAATGGCAACCTATTAAGATGGCAAATGTTAGCCTTCACTGCAAGAGTGTTAGAGTGCTGAAATTAGTCATGGTTTTAGTGGGACCTCACCTGGGACACACAAAGATGGATGCATTTGCCTTGGAGGCGATGCAGCATAGATTGATTCTTGAATGAGAGCATTGTCCTGTAGGGACAGCTTGAGTAAGAATGGCCCATACCTGCTAGAATTTAGAAGACTGAGAGGCAGTCTCATCTAGAATTTTGGAAGGGCTCCTGCAGAGAGGCTCTTTAATCTGGCTGTAGAATTTTGAACTAGGGCCTGTCTGCTCAGGATAAGGGGCCAGCCATTTAGGAGTGAAGATGAGGAGGAATTTTTTTAATTTAGAGGCTTGTGAATGTTTGGAAATTTTTACCACAGAGGAATGTGATTCTTGGATACAGATCAATAGACTTTGGGACATTATGGGAACAGGCGATTTGGGTATTAGTTAGGAAAGTGTTCCTGAGAGACGAGATAAGCCATGATATTGACTAGCAAAGCAGGGTTGAGGGACCAGATGACCAACTTGTGCTTCTGTATCTAATGTACCTTGTGTGAGTTTAATATGTGAGACAGAGCTAAGTAAGTAATCAGCAAAAGATTTGGTGGGCAAAGTGGTGTAAGTGATTGATAAAACATGCTTACATAAAGACTGAATCTTGGACAAATGATGCAAAGCTGCACCTTTTTCACTATGCCAACATGTTCTTGCCTCATCCATGCTGATAGTGAAGCCAGACAATCCTTAGAGGTGAGGCAGAGCTTCACCTGTGAGTCCGAGGGTGTCATTTATTGAATCTGGTGCTCCCGGTGTGGCCTCCTGTACATCGGTGAGACCCTACGCAGTTGGGTGACTGCTTCATCGAGCACCTTCGCTCCGTCTGCCGCAACAGCCAGGACCTCCCGGTGGCCACCCACTTCAATTCCACACCCCACTCCCATACTGACATGTCTATCCATGGCCTCCTCTACTGCCACGTTGAGGCTAGACACAGGTTGAAGGAACAACACCTCATATTCTGCCTTGGGAGTCTCCAACCTGATGGCCTCAACATCAATCTCTCTGACTTCCAGTAACTCCACCCCTTCTTTTTCTTTCTCCCCACTCCTTTGTCTTCCCTTATTCCTATGGCTCCCTTCCCCCGCCTTGATGACCTGCCCATCTCCTCTCCTCCCCTTGCCCATCCTTTATTCCATGGTCCACTGCCCTCTCTTACCGGATTCCTTCTTCTTCAGCCCTTTGCCTCTTCTACCTATCAGCTATTACATCTTCTCCCCCTACCCCACCCACCTACCTTCCCCCTCTCACCTGGACTTGCCTATCACCTGAACTCACCCATTCCCGCCTGCGTATGCTCCTCCCCCTCCCCCCACCTTCTTATTCTGGCTTCTGCCCTCTTCCTTTCCAGTCCTGATGAAGGGTCTCGGCCCAAAACGTCGACTGCTTATTTCCCTCCATGGATGCTACCTGACCTGCAGAATTCCTCCAGCACTTTTTGTGTATTGCTCCGGATTCCAGCATCTGCAGAATTTTATGTGTATCCTATCTACACTAATCCCTTTGCCCATATCAAGCTTGTATCACTCTATGCATTTCCTATCCAAGTACCTATCCAAATGTCTTTTAAACATTGTAATTGCGTCTGCCTCCACCACCGCCTCTCAGCTCGTACCAGATATTCAAACCCTCAATGTGAGAAACTTACCCCTCAGATCTCTTCCATCTCACCCTAAACCTGTACACTCTAGTTCTAAACTTCCCTGCCCTATGTCCTGTATTCTTTTAATATTTCTGTAATTTAATCACATAATTCTCATTGAAAAAAATCGAAACTTTTAAATCTTGTTGAGATTTATATTTATAAAGACGTTTCCTGCATATGCATGTATTCTTAAAAAATATTCTAATAGTTCTAAGTCAGTCCTCTCTGTCAGCAGAAGGGGCGCTCCAAGCCTGAATGAGGGTAGATTGTAGGAAATTGTAATCATCAGGAAGGGGGTTGAGACTGAGTGGCAACTGATCCAAGTGGGTTACGTTGAAGAGCAGTTCAGGAATAAAACAGGAGCCCAAAGCTTTTGCAAACACACTAAAGAAAGGGTCCGCATTCATCACACCAGTGCCGGGCTGCATTGTGTTCGCAAAGGGATTGTTTTCTTTTCAAAGTGAAACCTCTCCATTCATTCATTCCGCAGATTCAAAAGAGAATCATAAATTTGTTACTTCCAAAAGTTTCATAGTTTACGAGTTCCATAACCAACAAGCTTCCCTTTCGGGACGAACTTTTTGTGTTGAAACAAAAATACGAACTTAAGGAAAAAGCGGAACGTCCGATAGGAATAACGCAGGCGAGAGACTAAAAGAGAGAAGTTACTTTAACATTTCTGCTACGGATTTTACAACAATTCCACACATGCAGAGCTACAAATACGACAAAGCTATGCCTGCCGACAACAGAAATGGTGGGACTTCAACTTTGAATAATAAGGACCACAAAAAAGTCATGTTAATCTGCTTGGATCTCTTTTGCTTATTTCTTGGTGAGTACATTTTAGAAGCTACTATATTGCTAGTAGTAATCCATGCTGCTTTGTGTTTACATATCGTCAGGGACAGGCAGTAGGTGTTGCCACTGTTCTTGAAATATTGCTATAAAACAAATCAAAGAATCCAACTTTAATTCACTTAAAAAAAAGATGAATGACCCAGTTTATTCTGTCTTTAGGAACAAACTAAACTAAAATGTCTCCAGCAAATAATCAAGATCGACCAGATTTAAATAAAAGCTTTTACACATCGGCTGAAACTTCACTCACAAATCGTTGGCTTTACTGAAACTTGTATGAGGCCAAGTCATCTGAAAGAGAAGACAATTTGGAGCACTATTGGTTTAAGTTCTAGTATGAAGTAGTGCTTCGAAGCGAGTAGCTTAATTTGTGCGTGATGTGAATGGATGAGTTTCTGAACAGACCTGCTAATGGCATATATCTCTGCTGTGGTCAGATCCATGCAGCGTTTAAACGTGCAGTGGACGCAGAACCAGATGTGACCTCGTTTTATTACATATTCATGCACCGTATTTACGAGTTGTGTAGATACGAGATAGAGAGAAAAGGTTAGATGGGAATAATTTTTAACCGTTTAGGTTCCTCGTATCCCTTTTAACCCTTTCGAAGCAGGACACCAGTTCACAAAGTAGCATTAGTATCATTGTTTTTGCTTTACGTGGACTACCTATAGCTTAATGTGGTCGTCAAACCATGGTAGGATTTATCCAAGTTTGTGGTACGAGTATGACATTACATGTGATGTCATTCCATGCAGCGGAACTCTGATTGTTTTATTTTTTCGCAGGAAAAATTAGACATTTTCCTTAAACAAAATCTGCATTTTTTTTTGTCGGTTAATTCAAGATTAGGACTTCAGTAAGAGGCCATGGTGAAAAATGTAAGATGGATTTTACCTGCCAATTTTTGGTTCTATAAAGTGCCAGCATCTAAATATTTCAAGCTCCATGGGGAGAGGGAGGTGATTGTACATTTGATCATAACTAAACTGCACATGGAGTCTCCAAGGAAACTCAGATATTTGGATTGCACAGGTTTTAACTGATAGGTGTGTTGAAAATCTGTGTCCAAGTTTGAACTTTTAAATGCAATGAATCACAGAATGTGCTAATAATTGCCAACACAAACTTTGGGGTAAACCTCTACTTACCAGCAAGGTGATCTTGCGGTAATAATGAATAAACAAAATTAAGCTACTTCTTCCATATTGCTGATGGCACACAAATCTATGTTCATAAGTACATTTTGACCAATAGCCATTCTGTGATGGAGCTGGTGTTAAACAACTGTTCCACTAGCCCCAAACTCCTGTTGCATGTAATGGGATTCCATTACAGTTCTAATCTAAACAGAGTCCTGGAGGGTACCATCACCAGTCTGTGTTTTGACAGTGTTTGGACACAATATGTTTCATTATATGCAGGGAAATTAAAAAGCCCAGAGTTGTGTTTACTTTTGCAGACAGTAAGTCAAGAGAATATAGTGGAATGAGTATTGAGTGAGTTCCACTTGTACTAATACGATTATGATAAAGCAGTACACTGTAATCAAATAATAAAGCCAATGAAACTATGAAGGGTGAATTCTATTAAATGAAAATTTATTAGAAGTTTATGCACACGCTTTGATCAAGAGCATATGCATGTCACACTCATGAAAACATCACATGAATTTTTTTGTGTCTACGTTCCAATCTTACACCTCTGAATATCTTAATTTTTTTTTACTAACAGCTGTTGCAGAACTTGGATGGTGTTTTATCTCAACAAATTAAGATGGTAATTAATAATGATTTCTGAGTTGGGAACCTTAAACCTGTTTCTAAATAATTCCAAATCCCATCTGCCCTCACTGAGGTGGCAGGTATGATCAGTGACCAGAATAACATGCTTATTTACATGTTTTGTATGGTGAAATCCTTGTTATTTAAAACTAAATAGAAATAAGAATTTTGAATAGCTTACCAATTAAAAGTTGTCAATAACAATTTTCTTGCTAGTGGGGAGGACGCATGTACGCAGACATACACTAGTAGATAGATGGAGAAACTTGCAAGTACACCTAATATTTTTAATACATTGTGGGATTTAACCAAAAGGTCCAGGGCAAGCAATTTTTAATTCTTCTTGAAATGAACAGATTCTGCTGTTGTGAATATGTCAAAGTTTATTCTTTTTGCCCTTACTTTGTTTTGCTTGATGGCATGGAACATGGAGATTATTTTATAGATGGGGCCTGCAGCTTTTATTTCTTAATAATTGATGAAGTATATGATTTTAACTAGTTAGCTTGATTATGATAGAAGGTTAACCTTATAATCACTACCACAAACCATTTTATTGGCAAAATTATCACTGAATACTACTGATTTGTCTTTTGAGGAAGGACAGAGCATTGAAATTAATGCTGCACGTTCCCCCTAGACCAATTGAAAGGGACAGTATATCTTACAGTATTGTTTACCTTATCCTAAAACTGTTAGATATTAGGTTTGCAAGGAAGTTTTCTTTAATTTTTTTACCATTGAATTCCCTCTGTGAAAAACTGTGAATTTTTGTGTGGTGTCTTCTTATGGAGCATCAGTCACTGAACAGATAGATAGTTGCAACATATTGTTTCAATTAAGGTGCTTAAATAGTCATTAAACACATGTTATCAAACTCTACAAATGGCTTATTTAAAAAGGCTATCATTCTGACAAACATAATATCAAAAGCTGAAGGTACTTATTCAGATGTTGACATTGCAATTGTATCTCACCATTCTGCCCCTTGGATGTAAAGGTACTCCATCATCAGGAGTTTCAGACTTGCAAATCGGGAGCTCCATTCACCAATCAATACAATGGCTTGATGCCATCAGATCCTTCAGAACCAATAACTAGTGGAAAGTCAGGCTAGTATTGAGTATGAGGCTGCTGGCTGCATACTTGAAGAGTTAAGTGACACTCATTTAACTCTTCAAGTAAGAAGTTTACTTGAAGAAATAGCCACATAGTCCGTAGAAAAGCTTTTCTATCACTTTTCCTAGTTTTGTTAAAGCATACAGCCTATTCATAAGATGAATTCAGTCAACTATTTTGAGAATTTAGAATTTTTGGGAAAATATTCTTGAAAAAAGTAAACATACTTCTTAACATCAACTTATCTGATGCACCAACTGTACAGAGCTAAGGATTTGTACTTTTTTTTATTCAGGTCAGATTAACAAGAGACGTTTTATTTTAGAGAAATGAGGATATAGTCATCTTTAATAATAAACACAGGAAAACAATATTTTTCTGTGTCACCTATTTTAGGTTTAAAAAAAAGTAAACATGACCAGAAACACCAAATGCTCATTTTCTATATTAAGAACTCTGCTTCTGACTTTTTCAATAAATCACTAGCAAACATGATGTGCTTGTTACAAGTCTGATGCTGATACCACATTGAACTGACTATAAATTAGTTTCTAATGTGAAGTCCCTGAATATGTTAAAAAGTAAGGCTTTCCAGCTGTGGAATGCTTTTGAGCAGTAACAGCAGAAGTTGTACATATCAATTACTCTATTTGTTAGTCTAATTTCACTGTAATTTGTTAGCAGAAGTGAAAATTGAATAACAAGAGAGGTTTTATCACACTGCTGATGGTGCTTTATGGCAAGTTTTCTATGTGACTGCGAAAGGTTCCTACTACCACAACTGCAGGTGGCAATGCTATTCTGTAATTGTTGCTTGGAGCTAAATGATAGCAACCTGGCTCAAGTCATTTCCTTGTCATCTTATTTACTTTTTTTCTTTCGCTTCCTCTTAAAAGCATTTGCCTGTGTGACTGAGTTCTACATTCTAACTTCTCTCAGGATGAAATAGTTTCTAATGAATGCTCAACTGGAAATTTTCTATAGACAAATTTTAAATACCCTTACGTTAAACATCTGTAAAATGTATTCATGATTAGTTGTTTCAAATAGATTCCAATAAATTATGGCTAACAAACTCACCTGGGAATTAACATAGAAACATAGAAAAACCTACAGCACAATTCAGGCCCTTCAGCCCACAAAGCTGTGCTGAACGTGTCCCTACCCTAGAAACTACTAGGCTTACCCATAGCTCTATATTTTTCTCATCTCCATGTACCTATCCAACAGTCTCTTAAAAGACCCTATCTTTTCCGCCTCCACCACTGTTGCCTGCCGGCAGCCCATTCCACACACTCACCACTCTCTGAGTAAAAAAAACTTACCCCTAACATCTCCTCTATACCTACTTCCCAGCACCTTAAACGTATGTCCTCTTGTGGCCACCATTTCAGCCCTAGGGAAAAGCCTCTGATTATCCACCCGATCAATGCCTCTCATCATCTTATATACCTCTATCAGGTCCCCCCTCATCCTCCGTCGCTCCAGGGAGAAAAGGCCGAGTTCCCTCAACCTGCTTTCATAAGGTGCGCTCTGCATTCTAGGCAGCATCCTTGTAAATCTCCTCTGCACCCTTTATATGGCTTCCACATCCTTCCTGTAGTGAGGCGACCAGAACTGAGCACAGTACTCCAGGTAGGATCTGACCAGGGTCCTATATAGCTGTAACAATACCTCCTGGCTCCTAAATTCAATTCCCTGATTGATGAAGGACAATACACCATTTGCCTTCTTAACCACAGAGTCAACCTGCGCAGCTGCTTTGAGCATCCTATGGACTCGGATGCCAAGATCCCTTTGATCTTCCACACTGCCAAGAGTCCTATCATTAATACTGTATTCTGCCATCATATTTGATCTACCAAAATGAACCACTTCACATTTATCTGGGTTGAACTGCATCTGCCACCTCTCAGCCCAACTTTGCATCCTATCTATGTCCTGCTGTAACCTCTGACAGCCCTCTATACTATCCACAACACATCCAACCTTTGTGTCATCCGCAAACTTACTAACCCATCCCTCCACTTCCTCATCCAGGTCGTTTATAAAAATCACAAAATGTAACGATCCCAGAATAGATCCCTGAGGTACACCACTGGTCACCGAACTCCATGCAGAATACGACCCTTCAACAACCACTTTATGCCTCCTGTGGGCCAGCCAGTTCTTGATCCACATTGCAATGTCCCCTTGGATCCCATGCCTCCTTACTTTCTCAATAAGCCTTGCATGGGGCACCTTATCAAATGCCTTGCTGAAATCCATGTACGCTACATCTACTGCTCTCCCTTCATCAATGTGTTTAGTCACATCTTCAAAAAATTCAATCAGGCTCGTAAGGTAGGACCTGCCCTTGACAAAGCCATGCTGACTATTCCTAATCATATTATACCTCTCCAAATGTTCATAAATCCTGCCTCTCAGGATCTTATCCATCAGCTTACCAACCACTGAGGTAAGACTCACCGGTCTATAATATCCTGGGTTATCTCTACTCTCTTTCTTGAATAAGGGAACAACATCCGCAACCCTCCAATCTTCTGGAACCTCTCCCGTCTCCATCGATGATGCAAAGATCATCGTGAGAGGCTCCGCAATCTCCTCCCTTGCCTCCCACAGCAGCCTGGGGTACATCCCATCTGGTCCCAGCGACCTGTCCAACTTGATGCTTTCCAAAAGTTCCAGCACCTCTTCTTTCCTAATATCTACATGCTCAAGCCTTTCAGCCTGCAGCAAGTCCTCGCTACAATCCCCCAGATCTTCTTCCATAGTGAATACTGATGTAAAGTATTCATTAAGTACCTCTGCTATTTCTTCCGGATCCATACACACTTTCCCACTGCTGCACTTGATAGGCCTTATTCTTTCGCATCTTATCCTCTTGCTCTACACATACTTGTAGAATGACTCGGGGTTTTCCTTAATCCTGCCCGCCAAGGCCTTCTCATGTCCCCTCCTGGCTCTCCTAATTTCCTTCTTAAGCTCCTTCCTGTTAGCCTTATACTCTTCCAGATCTCTAACATTACCTAGCTCTCTGTACCTTTTGTAAGCTTTTCTTTTCCTTTTGACTAGATTTATTATAGCCTTTGTACACCAGGGTTCCTGTATCCTCTTGTGACTCCCCTGTCTCATTGGAACATGCCTATGCAGAACTCCACACAAATTAAAATCTCCCATCACAACAACTCAGTTATTATCACACCTCTCTAGGATCTGCTTCCCTATCTGCTCCTCAATATCCCTGTTACTATTGGCCGGCCTATAAAAAAACACCCAGTAAAGTTATTGACCCTTTCCTGTTCCTAACCTCCACCCACAGAGACTCCGTAGACAGTCCCTCCACAATGTCCACCTTTTCTGCATCTGTGACACTATCTCTGATCAGCAGCGCCACTCCCCCACCTCTTTTGCCTCCCTCCCTGTCCTTTCTGAAACATCTAAAACCCGGCACTTGAAGCAACTATTCCAGTCCCTGAGCCATCCAAGTCTCTGTAATGGCCACCACATCGTAGCTCCAAGTATTTATCCAAGCTCTAAGCTCATCCGCTTTGTTCACAATACTCCTTGCGTTAAAATAGACACATCTCAAACCGGTCTGAGCATGTCCCTTCCTATCACCTGCCTATCCTCCCTCTCGTACCTACTATTAGCGTTCTCTATTTGAGAGCCAAACACTTTTCCCCAGTCTCTCCAGTTCGGATCCCACCCCCCAACAAATCTAGTTTAAACTCCCCCCAGTAGCCTTAGCAAACCTCCCCGCCAGGATATTGGTCCCCCTGTGATTCAAGTGCAACCTGTCCTCTTTGTACAGGTCATACCTGCCCCAAAAGAGGCCCCAATGATCCAGAAATCTGAATCCCTGCTCCTTACTCCAATCTCTCAGCCACGCATTTAACCTCTTCCTCATTCTATTCCTATACCCACTGTCACTTGGCACAGGCAGTAATCCTGAAATTACTACCTTTGAGGTCCTGCTTCTCAACTTCCTTCCTAACTCCCTGTAGTCTTTTTTCAGGACCTCATCCCTTTTCCTGCCTATGTCGTTGGTACCAATATGTACCACGACCTTTGGCTGTTCTCCCTCCCTCTGCAGGATATCTTGGACGCGATCTGAAACATCCCGGACCCTGGCACCTGGGAGGCAAACTACCTTCCGAGTTTCTTTCCTGCTTTCACAGAATCGCCTGTCTGCCCACCTAACTATAGAGTCCCCTATCACTACTGCCCTCCTCTCTCCTTCCCTACCCTTCTGAGCGACAGGGCTGGACTCTGTGCCAGAGACACTGCCACTGTTGCTTCCCCCAGGTAGGTTGTCTCCCCCAACAGTACTCAAACAGGAGTACTTATTGTCAAGGGGTAAAGCCACAGGGGTACTCTCTAGTACCTGACTCTTCCCCTTCCCCCTCCTGACTGTGACCCACTTGCCTGACTCCCGTGGCCCCGGTGTGACCACCTGCCTATAACTCCTTTCTATCACCTCCTTATTCTCCCTGATCAAACTTAGAGAATATAGTGAGTGGATTTAGAAAGAGCCAGGACAATCCCATGGTATTTAGTTTTGCACACTTGCACCATTAGGCTCAATATCTTTTCCAAGAGTGGAGGTTCATCATTTCTTTATCTAGGTGAAAGAATCCTTGAATAGTTCCCATCCCTCCCCCTTTTCAGGATAGCTCCCAGGAGTCAAAAGATGAAAAAAAAGTCAAATTAATATTATTTTTACTTTTACTAGTTCTCTTCCCCCAAATGTTGTTTCTGAGTGACTGTGCATTACATGGGAGCCATCTTCAAAATGATGCTGAACTAGAGTGTCTGAGGTTTTCCCAGCATTAGTTGTGCATGTAACAACATTACAAGTCACACACTACCTTATCAACATAAATTAGAGCTTTTGGGTGCAATCTATGACTTTTATCGAATATCCACAGAACAAAAAATAGGGGCACATCCTACTGAGATTGCTAAGGATACATCAGTTAGAGAGAAACACACAAAATGCTAGAGGAACCCAGTGGGTCAGGCAGCATCTATGGAGGGAAATGGACAGTCAACTTTTCAGTTCAAGACCCTTCATCTGGAATGAAGCCCACTGAGTTCCTTCAGTGTTTTGCGTGTTGCTCCAGATTCCAGCATCTGCAGTCTCTTGTGTCTCCATTAATTAAAGAATCTGACATCAATATCTGATACATGGTCTCTACCAGCCTTGACTTTCAATGCACAGAGTATTTGACACCAATCACTGACTGCAGCCTTTTTAAATGATGCAGATCAGTAGTACCTGTTATGATGCCTGCCTCATTGATCATTCCACACCTCATATTGGATGATGTCACTTGGGACATGGGATTAGATTGGTGCAGCTGTTCACCGGGAGTGGGTGAATGTGCCCACCATACACACACACAGAGAAATGTGCCTCCCCTGCCCCAAGTTTTGCCTCACCTCCATAAACATCTTTCATGCAGCTGTTCTGCATATGAAGAGTCCCTTTAAAATCTTAAACCATTCCTAGTGATAAGCACATCAAAATCATGGCAATTTGAAGCATTTTTGCAGCTATTATTGAGGTGGTCCCATTTTAGCTCATGATTCTAGATATAAACCACAGTGCTGTTTTAACATTTTTAGCCACTGATGATTTTTTGCAAGCTATCTATCTGGGTGTGTTTAATGTGCCAAAAAAGGGTGAAAATCAGTTTCTAGGCAAATAACTTTGTAAAAGCAAAATACTGCCAACTTAAAACCTCTGTTTGCTGCATTCAAAACAACTTTAGGACATGCATGTGATTTTCAGTAGAAATTATACGTGGAGAAATGACATTAGGAAGATCTTTTGAAGGTTGTTATTACTGAATATATCATGTTACTAAAACATTCCAGAAACTGATATATGGACAGAAGACTGTTTTCAAGTTGTATTTGTTTATCAGTAGTGCTAAAGTCTCCAGAGATTAAATTAAAACTCTTAAATTTGTAAAACTTAGTTTACAAACGAACTTATTTCTGAAATATTCAGTTTTTGTCCAGAAAAAAATATTAAATTGGTGATTTCCTTACATTCCACACTTTCAGTGCTCTAAATACTATGAGTGACATCTGGAATGAATTTGGAGGGGGCTTCACAAAGGCAGTTGGAACTGATGAAATTGTGCAGGCAATGAAATGCAGCCAGTCTCACTCTGAAATGCAAAACTTTATTGCCCTGCCCATTTCCGTAGTACTCAGAGCTAATTGGCAAGTAATTGTTTGACTTGTTTATGGCAGAAAGCATTTGGTAGAATCTTAGAGAACTGTTGTGAGTCTCAATTGCCTGCTTTCAATGATTGTGAAAACATTATCTCCCCTCTCCTAATTCACTCTCCCTTCTATTCTGAATCACTGGAGACAATCTAATGTTGAAGACAGGATTGGCTTCTAATGTTGGAAATCTTATTTTAAAAGGGGTTTCAGAATGTTGAAAACTACATTTTATATACATCCATTTATGTTTTGTAACTATTGTAGATGTCTTGTTACATGGCGGTGGTATGGGCTGATTGATCTAATACCTTTTGTTTTCTCAATATTGGTGGTGAATTCAAGAGAGATTTAAAGTGTTCGGCTTGTCTTCCATTGTATGCAGAACACTGGCACATTTATCAATGTACACCGATTTAGAGATTGATTTCTTCTTGGTTTTAGACCATGTGGAGATGGCCAAGATTAAAAGATTTCCCATCCACTGAGTACTCAATGGTAGTCACTGATGGGAGGTAATCACCATTAAAGACCTGGATGGCTGTAAGGAAAATGATAAAAAGAGTTGGGGCCAGAACAGAGCCTGGCTTGAACCCATTGCTGATGGCTAAGAAGTTCATCTCTGACCTGCTGTATTGGACAAGAATGGTTATATGATTATGTAAGAGGGCTGTGGGGGCAGTCAAAGCTAAGCAATAGCTTTCACAGGGCTTCATGGTTAATGGTGTCAAAGGCCTTAGGGAGATCAGTGAAAGCCACAGAGAGTTCCTGGTGTTGCAATAAGCCATTTCTTGGATGTGCCTGGTTACAAAGAGCACAGGAGTAACTGCTCTTGCTGGTCTTTGGTAAGATTTCTTCAGAAGGGGGAAGTAGTTTGTTGAGCAAAAAGTGGGCAAGAAATTCCCATGCTCCTCTCAACATACTGGGGCCTCAGATCCACTCAGCACACTGGGGTCCCCACACTCCTTTCAACACACTGGACCTGTGGTCCCTTTGCTCCCCTCCACATGGTAGTCGTGGAAAAAGATAAAGTTGTTCCTTGAGCTAGGGCCCTAAACTGGGGGAAGATGGATTTTGACAGAATGAGCTAGGAGCTGGGACAGGTAGTTAGGGAGCAGCTACTGGGGGGGGGGGGGGGGGGGGGAACACAACATCTGATATGTGGGAGGCATTTAAAAGCAAGGTAGTAAGAGTTCAGAGTCAGCCTGTCTTTGCAAGGATGTGAAGCAAAGAGGGTCAGTCTCCGGAACCCTAGTTAATGATGAATAGTGAAGTTTTGATCAGGCAAGGAAGCATATGTCAGGTATAAATTGTTATCAAACGAGTCACTTGTGGTTTATTGGGAATGTGGGAGAAAACAAGAAAGAAAATTGGAGGGCAAAAAGGGGCAATGTATTGATCTTGGCATGTAGGATTAAGGAGAATCCTAAACCTTTTATCGGTACACTAAAAGCAAGAGGGTAGCTTAGGAAGGAATAGGTCCCCTCAGGGACCAGAGGGGTAATTTGTGTGTGGCACCAGAGGATATGAGTGAGGTCCTTAATGAATATTTCTCATAGCTATTCATCAAGGAGAAGGATGTGGAGGCTGGAGGGGTACACTGTTATTCTGGAGAACATCTGTATTAGAAAGGAGGAAGTGCTAGAAATATTGGAGAACATTAGGGTGGATTAAGCCAGAAGGGATCTAAGGGAATGCTAAAGGAAGCAAGGGAGGAGATCACTGAGGCTCTGATCTTTGCACCTTCCTTAGCCATGGATGAGGTCCCAGAAGATTGGAGGATAGCGAATGTTGTCCCCTTGTTCAAAAAGGACAGAAGGGATTAGTCTAGAAACTACAGGCCAGTGAACCTAGCATCAGTAATAAGGAAGTTGTTGGAGAAGATTCTGAGGGTGCTTTGAAGATAATTCACTGGTTGTGAAGTATTTGGAAATGTCTTGAGAGGTGACTTTGTTGTCATATAAATAGATGGTTGGTACTTTTCTTTTTTAAAATTAAAAGAAATTGTCCAGGAAAGTTTCAATCTCTCCTGGAAAGCATCCTTAGTACGAACTTTTGCAAGATTTAAGCTGCTGATGGATGAACATAATGAACATAGATCAAAGTAACAGATAAATTGAGTTATTGCTTGTCAAGATGTGAACATGTTATTAAGAGTCAGGGCTTGTTTAAAATCTAAACACAATCAAGGATCCATCCAGAAAAGAGCCAAAGGAACTGCAAATAGTTGTTTGAGTTTAATAATTCAGTGGTTAGACTTGTTTTTGAAATGATTGTAGTTTTGTCTCAAAGTGCTTAAAACTTTCTAACAATGTGGCCTGGGCTGATGGTTACAGATAATGTTCTACTTATGAGAATTGAAGTAAAGATTTCCTGTGCAATTAGGAGGGCCTCTCATGTCAAGTTCAATTTGTTGGAAAGCATGATTGTTTTTGACACATTGTGTTATCTGTTTGTTCTTATTATTAGCATGTTATTATTTTAGAATAAGCTCATTACAGATTTTTCCCATGTTTTCAATTGTAATGGTAAGGAGCAGACTGGTGTTGTACTAGTGCACAGCCTAGTTTGACTAACACATTATGACTGTTATGGTTTGACGGGATTGTAGGTTGAAACTTAATTCAAACAGTAAGTTTCTTTTCTGCCATTTCTTTGTTAGTCAATTCCTAACAGCAACTTTAAGAGTACTTCCTTTCAAAATAATCTTTCTTCATTCATTACCATACAAGAAATGCCCTTCCTCTTTTTGTTACTTTGTGTTCTACTGAGTTACTCAGTATTTACCATCTGTATAGTTAGAAAGTGGTAGATTGCACACAAAGAATTAGATGACAGATCAATCTATGAAAGCAAATGCATGAAATTTAAAGTAATCTGTTGAGGTTGTACTCATAATGAGGTTGTACTCATTTATTAATTTGTTGCCAATTGTGCTTTAAGTTCATTGACCTACTTAAATTAAAAGTTCTTGGCTGTCAATGTTGGAATAAATGAATTTATCTCCTTTATCTTTTATCTGAATTTGTATTAGAAAAAGCAGTGAACCTAACAGTGCTTGCAACATTAACGCATAAATCAGAGAGCAACTTGGATGCACTCCTTCTCTGGAAGCTGTATGAGAATATTATCTTGTCTAGACACATGATCAAAATAAATGAAATGGGGTAAAGTCGCTGTTTTTACCTGACAAGTCCTAATACTGGAAAGGACAGCTATATATGATGATTTTGACAGGGTGTTACATCTTAATCATGCCAGGAAACCTCTTTTTCACCTGAAAATTAATTTGTGCATGTGTGGTGTCTCACTCCTTCAGATTTCAATTATTGTTCAATACTTAAAAGATTTTTTTAACTTTACCTTTCTATCTATTTTATCACTCATTTCTTTTATTTACTCTTATTTCACTGACATTGAATTCACTGAGATTTCCTGATTCAGATTCCATGGTGCTTCATATGGGTTTTCATTCTGATTGGTTAAGGAAAAGGAATTGCTAGCTCTGCTCACTCAGTCCTGAACCTCTGTAGTGGGTGGTGTGATTTTTTTTTGATAAAGGCTGACAAAAACATCTACGGCCACAAGTCTGTAGTAAAGTATAAAACTGTTACTAGGTGCAAAGTCCAGATATTTTTTTTTATTAAACTTGGAATTCTCATTTAAAGTAGATCGTTCTTCTCCCAATGATTGATTAATCAATTTCATAACTGTGTTACCTTCCTGAGCAACTATAAGTAGCAAAGCAGAGTTGTAACTTTGGAGAAAACAGTCCTTCGCCTTTTTTCTTGATTTCCACCTCTATCCAGAGGATTTTGTATAAATGGGTTGAACTAGTCCATCAGAAGTGAGCAAATCAGAATGACCTTGTAGTTGGGTATAATGTGAGAAAATGTGAAATTGTCCATTTTGGCAGAAGCATTTTACCTAAATGCTGAGATACTGCAGACCTCTGAGATGCAAAGGGATCTAGGGTGTCCTAGTACCTGAATAGCGATATGCAGGTACAACAAATGCATTACTGAGGGAGTGAAGGAACACTTTTGGAGCTGCTGTCTTTAGATGTGCCATTTTTTCCAGGTATGAATCCCTTTTAGAATGATTGCCAGTCCTACTCCAAAGACAATGCACCTTCCTTGAAGAGATGCTAACTGGTTTTAAGCAGTGCAGGCTAGTTTTAACTAGAACTCGCCATTCATGATGTGGTTAGTTCTGTAAGACACAAGGGATGGCCATGTTGAAAACAAAAACAAGGGGAAGCCTAGCCAACATTTTCCCCCATAACCATAACCCCTAAAATGGATGTTCCTTGGTCATTGTTTTATGTGGGATCCTGCTAAATGCAAATTAGATGCTGAAATCCATACAACAATGCTATCCTTCAAAAGATATTACATCATTGTCTGCATTCACTTTTAAATTGTCCTGATTGCATGAAATTTAAACAGAAAATATTGGAAATTTTCAGTAGTTGGTTGACTTGAAGTGTTAACACTTGTTTCTCTCTCACAGGAGGTCTCTGATCTGCCACATATTTTCAATATTTTCTGTTTTTATTTTATTTACTTAGCATTACAGAATTTCCCTTTTCTGTATATGTGACAGCTGTTATATGATTGCAATTTTTCAGTGATTCTTTATATTATTAAATTAAATTACTCAGTACATATTATCTCCAGAAAATAAACTGGATTCTTTAGATTCTTTTTCAAAGGGATGATGCATTATTATACAAAAATAGATTTTTAATCTTTCTACTCAATTGAAATCTGTGGCTTGGAATAGTGCTTGTAACACTCAAAACTTTATAAATGAAAAAGTTTATAAATGTTTATAAAAGTTTATAAATGTAACGTGTTTGCAATAACATCAATTTTATCCAGAGTATGTTGTGTTCAAACTAATTATAAGAAAGAATAACTAACTATTTGATGAAGGGTAATTATTGTGACCCTTAGTATAGTTTAGCTTTATTGCCTTGTGTCACAAGAGCTTCAAGTCCCTCTCAGTGCTGAACTGTCAATGGAGCCATCTCTTGAATGAGATAAAGGCTCCACTCGTCTTCTCAGATAGATATACACTCCCAGAAAGTTATTTAGGGAAGAGCAGAGGAGTTATCCTGTTGCTTTAGACAATATCCCTTGTTCAACATTTGAAATAGATGACCTTGATGGCAGCTTGTTGTCAGTAAATTGTTTGCTGTTTCCTAGAATAATAATTGCACTACAAAAGTGTTTCATTGGATGTCGGTTGTCCTGTACACATTGAAAGTGCTGTATAAAAACATTCTTTTGTTTTTATATGCATACTTTCTATGATATGAAAACAGGTGAAAATAATATCTCAGATAGTTTTATTTAATAAATTCACAATCTATCAAGAATGTATCTTGTGGAATGCAGCAGGACTTAATGCCTCAAACAGAACTACCATGATTATTTAGGCCACATTTTGGACCAATATCTAGATCTTTATGACCTAAATTACATGGGACCTGAAGGCCTGAGAATAAAGAAGATGAATAAGGAACAATTATATATCAGAGCAGTTATGTTTTCGAAGGAGGAAAGATCTGGGTTCTCTTTAGAACCAAGAGAGAACATAGAGCACAGTCCATGTCTGTGACTTTGTATGAATAGGTACAATTGGCTAGGCTGTATCTATGTGTTGCATTGTTCTTGACTCTTAGCAGTGTAGATATCAGCAGCAGATTAGGATTATCATCTAAAATTAACAAAATTATCAATTCGTTCCTGAAAGGTTGTTGATTTAATAGATTGTAGGAGACTTAATTAGTATTAACAAGATGAAGGATGTCTGAGAAGGTTATTTTTAATGGAATTGTCTTCCATCTGTGCAAAGGGTGAGGGGAAAAAAACGCTCTTTACATTTCATATTCCTTGTGTGGATTTCACCGTATTGCCAATCGTAAATGCCAACACGTTGAAAGTCAATTTCATCTTTTAACCCTTCACATCATAATATGGCCACATCCTCAGCCAGCAGAAAGAGAATTTTTAACCATTTACTAATACCTAGAGAACTAACAGATTGCTTAAATTATGTTCATGGCATGAGATAACCTTTCCCTATAATAGATAATCTTCTGCTTTTTATTTAAGTAAGCAGTATACATTTTGTTCATCATTTAATCAACTTTATTATATATAAATATACATAAATCTTAAGTGGTTTTCAATTAAAATATATTGAAATAAAGGAACGTAACCTTGAATATGCAATTATATCTAGGTAATCTTTATAAATTCTATAAACTAGATATAAGGACTGATTGTTCTGGTGACAGTACACGGAAAAGCACAGTGGTATGTGTAGACATCAACATTGTTTTACTTTATTTCTTAAACTGCCAACAGTTTCTGGGAATTTCAGGCTTCCTAAACTGGCCAGTTTTCTTTCAGAAGGTTTCATTTCCAGCAGTGTGATAATGGAACTATCTGATGTTACCTATGACTTTATTACTTTAATATAAGTACCTTGTCATCATCATCTGCTTTTACTATAGGATAAAACTAAAGCTTTGAACCATTTACTCCTGCTTTCCTTCTCATTTTTTCCATCTGTTTTCTCTAAGGCAAGCAAAAATGGGAAATGTTATATTTCATATCACTGGTCTCTCTCTTCTAGCAAGTCCTCTTCCCCATGAGAAAATTCTTTTATCTGGGACAGAATTGGCTTTTGGTGATTTTGGGCCTCCTTTTTTATTGCACTTACAGCTGAATATGAACATAGGTATAGATTCCATTTTACAAGGTAAGGCTATTGAAAGTGTTGTTATTCACCAAAATAAGTTTTCTTTATTTATAAGTCCAATAGGCATTTCAAAGAAAATAAACTGCATACCCAGAGATGTTATTGCATATTTGCCAACACCAGCAACAGGAGCACTAACATTTTCTGTGAAATCACTTAACAATCTAAGTGGCAAAGCAGAGGGCTGTGAGAACAGTCAATATTACACCCACCCCCCTTCCTTTTAGTGTGTGTATTTAATTTGAAGCTGTTGCTGAATGGCTAATATTTGAATCAATTGCTAAGCATTTACCTTTCTGTAATCTTTAAGAAGACTGTCCATGAAGTATTTAATGTGACGATGGACTGATGGCCTGTCATAACCTTTACTCCAGTACTTGATGCTCCATGAAGTGTTTTTTTTAACATTCATTGTGTACATTGTGTTAATTTCTGAAGGATGATCAGCTGACTTTCAGAAATCCAGAAAATGCTCCTTGGTACCAATAACTGGGTTAAAGCAAGTTCTTGAAAGAATTTTAAGGCAATACTGAAAAATCCTTGAAAGAAGGGAATAGTTAGCTAACCATGGTGTAAAGAATAAATAATAGTGTGCTTTTAAGCCTAGTTTTAATGCTATATTCATCTTGGTACAATTAAAAGAGGCGGAATCCTGCCATTTATTCTCAGATCACCACCTCAATTTAAGAAAGCTGTGGAATTGCCCCATTATGGTACTTCCCTCAGTAGTATACAGATGCTGGTGGTCATTTCATCAACTTCAACAAAACAAGCCTAGTGTATAATAGTTGCATACAAACAATTTCTTACACTTGTCATGTTTATGAGTTGTAATGCCACAATCTTTACTGGATAATCATATTTTGATAATGATTTTGCACTGTCCAAAGTACTTGACAATCTTGAGCAGGTATTCCATGACAAAATACTTAAGTAAGACCATGTTAGTCTGAGTCACACATTGGATTTAGACTATGGCACTAACAAACATTGGCTAGTGAGAAAAGGATGATAAATATTTTTTCTCATATTAGTATTGGCCAGAGTTGATAATTTAGGAAGATTTATATTGTAGAAAACACGCCAGGTCCAGTATGAATCAACCAGTGTAAACTGAATATTAAGGTAGCAAGGATCCATTATGATTCACACAAAGCAATAAGCATATTGTCTCTGGAAATGCAGCCCCCAAAGAGAATTTTTGTTGAAACATTTAACATGTTTCATTTAACTCGATCTGTTTTGTTGTGAGTAATTAAATATTTAAGTTATTATTGACCTTTATATTAAAAATTGGAAAAAACCTGCTCTAATTAAAATTTAAACTTGAAACTGAAAACCATTATACAGCCAGTACAGAAAGCCATAATTAAGTAAAGAGAAACCTGTAACCCAACTATATCTTGCATTAGAAAGGGTGACAGGTTTAAATGCAGGATGTGGCAATTGAGAGAGTGTAAACAAAGACCTCATTCAATGAACTCGTTTTTTTATAAATGTACATGAGTTAGATTAGTTACAAACTGACCAACTGGGACCATTTGAGGCACCGTCATAGGTGCAGGAATGTTCACTATATAAATGCTGTGTTTTTCCCTCATTAGTTTACAGCTGCTTGTAAAGACTCTGTTTAAGAATATTAGCTGCTGCCTATTTGGCCCTTTAACTAAGTTAAACTTATCTGATATTGGTGCATGATAAATATTATACTCCCCAAACTATTGTACTCATTCCTATTGTGTGCTTTCCTGTTTACTTGAAGATTTCTGAATGTGCTTCACTATTTTAGATTGCTATTTTAATTACAAATTTTCACCATTAACAAAACTGTGAATTATCTGGGCAATTATATCAAATAGTTTAATTGGACTGTGATTTAAATAATTGATGAGATTGGCATTTCCTGTTTTCAACTGAAGCTTGCTTTAGTTAATCTGGCTCCTAAATTCTGCATATCTTTGAGCCCTTTGGGTGAGTGAGCAATTTAGCCCTGCTCACGCAACCTTTCACTGTGAGGGTAGTGATATTTGCAGAGTTCTACACAACCTACAGTTGTCCCAATGTCATTTACTTATCTTAGTCTTATTCATTTTTATTTTTATTCACATGTGCAATTTGGATTTACTTGGGAAGGGGTAAATTTAAGGAGTCTTCAGCAGGCTATCTGGCCTTAGATTAACACTGTGCTACCCAGTGTATGATACAGAACAGAGTGTGTCATTACATTTGTGTTAAATGTTATTATTTAGCTTTGAGATTAGGGAAGGGACCAACTAAAGACTGAGGGATGTACTGCTTGTAATTAAGAATATTGGTGGGATAGTCACCTGCTTAAATATAGGAAGGGACTGTTTTCTTGGAGCTAGGCTTTACCAGGTACCATTTTTTTGGATTTCCAGCACCTGCAATTTTTTTTGCTCCAATCATTTTTTCAATCTGATCTCTCAAAGCATGAATCATTAATGACTTTGTTTAAATATAATTCAGTACTATATCAAGACCCAAGTCATCATCCTATTCTTGAAGCTGTCCCTAACTTGCTCCCTGTCTGATTTAGATTGGGGTAAATTGACAGACCTTGAATTCAAGGAACCATTAGTTAAGGGTAATGGCAGGCTTCTGCATACATTGATTACTGTCATTGCCTCTGCTGCTTTGATGTTATTAAGCATATGATCATAGCAATTTTGTCAACTTAATTAATATTTGCATGCCCCCTTTGACCCTTCCCAATTTTTATCGATGCACCATAGAAAGCATCCTATCTGGATGCATCATGGCTTGCTATGACAACTGCTCTGCCCGTGACCACAAGAAACTGCAGAGAATTGTGGACACAGCTCAGCACATCACGGAAACCAGCCTCCCCTCCATGGACTCTATCTACACTCCTCACTGCCTCAGTAAAGCAGCCAGTATAATCAAAGACCCCACCTACCCCAGACATTCACTCTTCTCCCCTCTCCCATTGGGCAGAAGATATAAAAGCCTGAAAGCATGTACCACCAGGCTCAAGGACTTCTATCCCACTGTTATATGACTATTGAATGGTTCTCTAGTATGATAAGATGAACTCTTGACCTCACAATCTACCTTGTTGTGACCTTGCACCTTACTGTCGACCTGCATTTCACTTTCTCTGTACTGTGACACTTCGTTCTGCCCTCTTGTTATTTTACCTTGTACTACCTCAATGCACTGGTGTAATAAATTGATCTGTATGGACGGTATGTAAGACAAGTTTTTCACTGTACCTTGTACATGCGACAATAATAAACCAATGAACCAACTTAATTTACATTTCTGTGAAATCCGTGATATAGTGAGATTCTGAATTTTACTTTTGAAACTAGTTTTGTGAACTAGAAACAAATGATATAATTCTAATGTTTTGCATTTGTGTTTGTAAATGGACTTGACATCTAGATGTCAATAACATACAAGAAGAATGGGGCATCATATCTGAAAAAGGACATGATACTAAAATAGTATTCTTTCATCCCAAGGACTATATTTTAAATTCATTTCACTAATAGGGTGAAACTACATTTGTCTCTGCTGCCAATAAAAATCTGAGAGAGAATGTGATGAACAATCTGAATCCTGGCCCTAGTTTGAGCATAACATCTGTGAATTTGATTTTAGCTTCAGGTGTTGAGGCAGATTAACAGCATGAAATTTGCTAAACTGTGCAGGCAGTATGGTAACCTTGTAGTTTTGTTCAAGACCAAAATGCCACTGGAACCCCAAAATAGCACTTACTTAGAGGAAGAGAATAAAGTTACCTTACAAAATAGTAGTCCTTGGCTCCATCATCTTATTTAAATTATAATGCATTCTCGAAAGGTGGCATGACCTGAAGTTGTCCCAATGTCATTTATTTGTGATCATGATTTTACTTACCATTATTCATTCTCATTTTTAGTCGCGTGCAATTTTTGTGTATGCTAGTCTTGAATGTGATTGGTTGAATCTATAATTCATTAGCAAATTGTTTATCCTAAATACTTCACTTTTATAAACTATTGCTCATAAAGCAGTATTGTTCTGAATGTGAATTAGACAAGAAGAGATTTGGAAGTGTGACATATACTCATTTTAAATTGATCAGAAAAAGGATGAACGTTTAAAATCTTTTTTTGGAACCACACCCATGTTTGTTCTTTTGGCAGGATGAGCCATATGCTATGCAGTCACTATCACAGAGAAGTAATGAAGTATGTTATTACCTAATACTTATACACCCAGTTTGTTGCTTCAGAATGGCACTTTTTTTTGCAATTAGAAAGATTAATGGCACAGAAGTTTTCCCCAACCATGGGCTTATTTTTAGCAGATTCCTCAAAGTCAGCTTGCTGGTAAATGCTGTGCTGATCTTAAGGGGTGAGGTGCTGTGTTCCCTCAGAGCCTTGCACAATACAGTGCTTTCACCTGGGTGGATCAGAACATGTTCCACCCACGAAACAGCTACAAACAAACATTTTTAGTCTGCAAAGCCACTCCCGAGATTATCAGTTGCAAAAGCTGCTTAGGACTTTAAATGGGTTCAAAAACAATTAAAACAAGCAAAGCTATTTAAAATATAAATATTGTATAATACATTAATAAAATTTAAATCACGAATCACTTAAAAACACTTCTAAGCAGTCAAAACATTCAAGCAAGCTTTTGTAACCTAACAAAATGTAATTTACTTTATTCACTAGAAGCTATTCCTCTCCATTCAAATGAATAGACTTGCCATTTCTGCACTAGATGTAACTTGGCACATGTTCAGCATGGAGATTCCTCAGCATAACTGCTGGGAACTTCAGCAAGTTTGTGTTTTGCCACAGGAGAATATGAGCAATCCACATTTGGTGTGCAATTGGGAAAGAACTTGAGCCAAACTTGGCCAGTAAGATTGCAACTCCTGTGTTTGTATAGCAAGCTTGAAGTTAATCACATGTACCAAGAAGGCTGGGGGTTGTGGGATGTTATTGGCATTTTGGTATCACATTGCCAGCATTTCTCGGCAAGTTCTGGTCAAACATAGTGAGTAAATAGCAAATTTCAAGTGTATTTTATGTTCCCATATTGTGCTTTCCTTTTCTATAGGCTGCAGGCTATTGGCATAACTGTGGTTCCTGTTCTTGTCACAGGGAAAAAAAAACATTTGGTAGCAGAGCAGGACTGGCTCGTAACAGTCCCTGTTGACAACCAATTCCTTCCTGTCAGCAATTTCACTGTGTATGGCTGCCTTTCCAGTGACAGGTAATAACACGCTATGTCACAGATAAATGGGCAAGTTTTGCATAAAGATATTGCTGGACATTTTGCAGTATATCTAAGGAAGTCTTGCTGTTACATTTACAGAGGATCATTGATGACAATATGTCATTTCATTTGGTATTAGTTTTGTTGTTTTGAGGTTTTGAATCATGAGTTAATGGTATGCTTGTTTCCAGTGTAAAATCCTGGTTGATTTTTCCCTGCTTTTCCAAAATAGTTGTAGTGCCATACTTTTAGCAGAGATCAGCTCACTCATGGATTGAAAGTGATACTTTTGTAAACTTCAGTTCAACATTAGGCAGTGCTTTTACCAGCTGCTTGGACTTGCGCTGTTACATTAATAATTCTCTTCTCAGTATGACCAATACTTAAGAAGCCTCTTAATTATGGGGCAAAATCAACAATAATTGTGCATTATAATTATGACATGATGCTGCTCTAATTCAGCATATTTTCTTTAACAAATCTGAGATAAGATTCTCCATTTTCCTTTTGATACATTTTAACCAAATGTCTTTTAAATTAAGCTTTTTCAGCATTGAATGTTAGTAATATAATTTGAAAGTTGAGAATTTCTATTCAAAGACAAGAAAACATTGATTTAAAGGACTGTAAGTATAGGTAGACATTCATCTTTGGCCACAATTCGTAAACATATCCTTTATTTCTCTCTTCACAGATGCTGCCTGACCTGCTGAGTATTTTTAGAATTTTCTGTTTTTGTTTTAGGTTTTCCACCTCTGCAGTAATTTGCCTTTTAAGAGTATTTGCTGACATTTATTTTCACCTCTGCACAGTTTCATTGTTTACAACTGAAGGTAAACTTCTCCCTCTATAAATTAATAGGGCAATTCTAGCTTGTCCTTTAAAGAAGGAAATGTAAACATTCCATGTCACATCACTATCTTCCTTGCATCCCTGTTGATTAATGCATGATGTGAGAGTGCAACATTGGAAGTGGTAGCGGAATGTGGATTGTATCAGTTATCCACATGACTCAATTCTCCCAACTTAAGATTTCTTATATAAATATGAACTCTTTTCAAGATGGAAATGTATACATTGGCAGCGATTGTATATGAAGTGAAATTTATGCACAACACCAGATGAGCATCAGCAAAAATAACCTTGAGTGTAAATCTGGTTGAAGCCAGATCATTATTAATGGTAAAAATGTGGAACTGAAGTCAAGTTTATGAAGTTAACAATGGGGGAGATGGAGTAGGTTTGGGGGCTGTGGGTAGGTGGCAGTGATCATAAGGCCAAAATGCATAACAAGAAGTACTTTTGAATGAAAATCAAAAAACTGCAAATACTGGAAATCTAAAATATAAACATAAAATGAAGGAAACACTCGGCAGGTCAGGCAGCATCTGTGGAAAAAGAAACAGTTATACTTTCCTCTAAAGTATCCCAGTACATTTCCTAAAGCAAGAACCTGACCTGACATACCTATTAAAAGTAATGCCACGTGTGGTCTGCTACAGTTTCACAGTAGCCATAATGAGAACAGACCCCTGTTCATGTTAAGTGGAGTCTAATTTGCTTCTGCACACCCACCCACCACCACCGCACAGTCCTCCCCCTACCTTTTACCCAATAGGAAAACATTGAAAGAAATGGTTATTATCAGCCAGCTAGACATTCCTTAGTAACTGGTTATTGCTAAAATGGTGAGGTCAGAACTGAAGGTCTTAACTAATGTTTTGTTTGTGTGTTACATTCCACAACATGTAGAGAGAGAAGCTGAACAGAAAGTAATAAAAGATGGCTAATCAGGAAACAATAGGTAGTAGTGCTCATACTGTTCTGATATTTGACAATGTTGGTTACGAGTAAGATATCTGAAGGCATATGGAGAATAGAATATCAGAGGAAGCCATTTGCAGCTCAGTAGTAGAGCTGTGAATGATTTAATTCACTTTATATTGTTTTAATGTGATTATAGATAAATGTGCAAATCCTGAAATTAAAGAGCAATACTGTAAAAAGAAGGGGTGTCTTGGTTGGATGATCTAAGATGGGCAAAATTTCCTTCTTTTTATCCATAATTACCTCATAGTTTTGTGATAAGACGAAGTCCATCACTTTTTTTTACTACTTATACCCTTTCTCTTAAAATAAAGTTATTAGAGTTCATGGATAATAGAGCTTCCAGTATTTTGGGATATATAAGTCTTTTTTTCATTCTTGGAGGATGTGGCAGAGCAGGATTTATTATTCTTCCATAGCTCCAAGGGCTTCAAGAGTAAACCATGTAGTGTGGACTCGCATATAGGACAGATTGGGTGTGGAATAGTTGAATTCTTTCCCAAAGGGAATTGATTAACCATTGAGTTCTTATGCCACTCTAGCAGCTTTCATGTTAAATTTCTGGTGTGATAACTTACCAGATTTAACAAATTGTTATGGCATGTTTTGCATTTACAATCTCAGTAGTATAATACTGCTTATAACTTAATTTACTTAAACAGAATGACTTTTACATTGATATCCTTAACAGCCTCAGTGTTTGTTCTTGGGTGAGTGGATAGGTATGTCACATAAAAGCTTGTTAAATTATGCTTTATCTTTCCAACTGAACTGCTATAATTTAATTTGCATGCCCTTTCTTTACCGTTTTATAGAGCCATCAGTCAGTCATAGGGTGGAGCTAAGATAGTGAATTGCTGTCAAACCAGAGCTGTCACACCCATAAGGTTTCACAACTCTAAAATTCCAGAAAAACACCAAAGTTCACAGTATTTACAGGGAATTAATGGCTTGATTTTTCAAAAAAATATTTTTGGGATTATTTTAGGAAATGTCAAACAATATAGTATCCTACACACATTTGTCATTTGGCCTGAGATATGATGAGCTTGGTGGAAATATCCATTTTGGGAGGTAAAAGTACTTAGTATAGTCCTCTTGATAAGTTTATTCAATGAGCAAGTGATCTTTCAGATTAGTCCTGAGTTTGCTTACCTTAGGTGATGAAACCATCCCCCTCTTTCATTCCACCCTATGCTTGGCTGAATTTGGACTAGGATTGTCAGCATTGCTCTACTTAATGGAAATTATCTTATTTCAATAGTAAATTTGGTGTCCTGCACATGAATGGTATGGATCCCTTTATTTCCCATATGAATTTCCTAATGCAGGCACTTGACCTGTAAAGTTTGAGCTTCCAGTCGGGAAAGATGCAAAGCATCTGTAGTCTCTTGTGTCTGCAAAGATGAGGATTTTTCAGTCTTTGAAAACGGTGCTGGCTTCAAAATTAAATTGATCTTCTGAGCATGAATTTCCAGGTACTGCTGGGAGAAATCTTTCCTAGTGAGGTACAAGGCCTGTTTATGAGGTGCTTTATCCAAAGAGAATTTGACAGCAGCTTGGCTACGTCTCCTGTTTAGCCAGTTGTAAAGAATTCACATGAGCTTGCAGAAGTTGGAAGAACATGGTGAAAAAACTGGTGAAAGATAGTGAGACTGCTCCTTCTGAGAACCAGTACGCAGATGATAGAGTAATTGGCCTGTTTCTTATTTCAAGTTTTTAAGATTCTATGATATCTTAAGCTACCAAGCAGATTATTGCATTTCCTAAAATATCTTCCCCACTGCCACCCTGATTTGCCCTCACTCTATATTCCACAATACGCAGCTTGCTTTTTTCCTCTTTCCTGTAATGGGGGTGACCAGAATTGGACACAGTACTCCAAGTGTGGCCTAAGGAAGTTTCATATAGCTGCAACATGACTTCCTGACTCTTATACTTAATGCCCTGACCAATGAAGGCAAGCATGCCATAAGCCTTCTTTACCACCCTATCTACTAGGGAGATGTCAGCTCACTGCCCTCTTCTCAAGGGAAAGTAGGAATGGACAATGACTGCTGGCCTTGTCAGCAACACCCAGCTTCTAATAAATAGGTAAATACCTGTACGCAATCTGTCAACTCTCCCTGTAAGTGTTTTTTTTCTGTTATGCACTCTGAAAGGGCAATGACCAGAGGCCTGCAGGAAATCAGCTGCTGATGATTTTGAAGGAGAGGGGACAGGAGAAATCAGGAGGAATGCAGTAGCAGCAGGGTAATGGTAATCTGTTCCAGGGTATGAACTCCTGTGAGATGAAGCATATGTTCACGCTCATGACTGTGCTCTTGAAGGCCCTGCAGGTTACAGTCTGATCAATGACCCGTGTAATCTGCCCTTATGTTCTGAAGAACTGGATAAAAAGGGTCACATTGGAAGCTGTGCTTGGAATCCTTTAACTGCTTAATTTGTGGCTATGAAGCTGATGACTTCCCCAGTCTGTTATTAGAAGAGGAAACATCTTGGCATTTCCTTGCAAACACCAATAAATGAATCAGGTCATATTTATACTAGATTTAAATATATTTCTCATCTTTGCCTCATATGATAAAGGCATGATGTCTCTAGGATTGGAGAATCAATCACTTAATTTTGTACTGGCAGCATTGAAAATCTTTTTTTAAAATACTTGAAATATAAAAATTGCAGAGATAATAATGAATTATAAAACATAAACTGTTGATGTCTGCTTTGGTGGTCACAGTCCTCAGTAAAGGTTTAATCGAGGGGAAAGGACCTTTTTCATATGGGCAGTACTGCAAGAGGATTTGAGTATAAAAGTAGAAACATCTTTCTCCAATTATATCGGGCTCTAGTGAGACCACTTCGGGAATATTGTGCATAGATCTGATCTCCCTACCTAAGGAAGGGAGATCAAGTCTGTGATAAAGAGTGTGCAGTGAAGGTTCATCAGGTTGATTCCTGGGATGGTAGAGTTTGTCATGTGAGAAGAGATTAAACGGACTGACCCTATACTAAAGATCTTGAGCTTATACGAATGCAAGGTGACCTCACTAAAATGTACAAAATTCTTAAGGGGTTTAACAGGGTAGATGAAGGGATGATGATTCCCCTGGCTGGGGTGTCTAGTACTTGGGATAACAGTTTAGAAATAAAGTGTCGTCCATTCAAGACGGAGATGAGAAGAAATGTCTTTACCTCGAGACCAGCAAATCTGAAATTCTCAGCCGAACAGGGCTGTGGAGGCTCAGTCACTGAATATATTCAAGACAGAAATTGAAAGGTTTCTAGATGTTAAGGGAATTAAGAGATATGAGGTTAGTATGGTTGGTGGTACTAAGGTAAAAAGTCAGCCATGATCTTAGTGAATGGTTGATCAGGTACAAATGGCCAAATGGCCTTCCCTTTGCTTCTATTTCTGGTGTCTGAGAGCCATGGGACCCCAAGTTTAATTCTGATGGCAAACTGGGGAGAACTGTGATTTTCCTTTTTGTTCTTCTGCCTTCTGCCCCACGCTTTGCCATATACATGCCACTCCTGCAAGCTGACCTTTATCACGGGAATAAAAATTAGGCAGAACTCTAGCAGATCACCTACCATGCGATGGGGAAGAAAATTTATTGTACTGGATCATATTAGTGGGAGCATTAATCGCTGATGCTGTCACAAGAAGTTAAAGGTCTTTTGTCGTTGAGATGACCCAAGGGGAGAGATTAAACTGGGTTATAGCATACAGGAGAATGAGAAAAATAAAACAAGTGTGGTGTTAATGCATGCTCATTTTAATTTTAAATTGCATGTTAATTTTAATTAAATTGGAATCAGTAGCATCTGTTTTTATTAGTATATTACAGAAGCCCTTAGGGGTCTTGGTGAGGGCCATAATGCGAATAAACTGAATGCCCATGAGAACTAAGCAGAACTGGCAGATCAGGTCCATCAGTCTGCAATACCCATCTGATGCCAATGCTGCCATTTTGGAATTCAGTGTCCTCCTTTAAACACACAACTGAGCATGCATTGAGCAACAGGAAGGACTCCTCTGTCATTTATTTAAAGGTTTAACCCAAAATTTACAGGTTTTTTTTCTTGTTTCTGCAATTCGACAATGTTGATGTTTTGTAGAGATGTTTCAAGCTGCAGAATCCTGCAGATATTAGATGCTAAGTGACATTTTACTGACCAAGTTATTCTAACACTAGGTGCTCATTGACATGGCATTTATTACACATGGTTGTGAGTATGAGAAAGCAGCATGCAGTACAGGAATAGTTGCTAGAAGAGAGAGGAGTAGAAGGGCTTTAAACTAAAAGTCGTAGATGCCCAGATTGTTCATGGAGCAATTCCTCTCTCTTTTATCCAGTGAGGAACAATGTGTGAGATGTTAATGCTTCCATAAGGATGTACTCACTGAAATCTACCTTGTGCTTCAGCCACTATTACCTTCTACCGGGGCAAAGATTGAATTACCAGTGGTTACTGGATGATAGGGTATTAGAGTTTTATGTATCTGTCTCTTTCCAGGATCAAGCTGGAATGATACAGGCACATAAAACCTTCCACTGTGGTATAAGGGAGGTCACAGACTTCTCTATTCAAGGACATTAGATTCCCTCTTGCCAGAGACCTGCAGACAAAGAGCACAGGTCTTGACTGGTTTTGTAAACTTCCCCAATCTGCAAGGTAACACTGACTGCACATACTTTTGAGTGCCATATTGCCAATTCTGGCTATTCTGGAAACAAAAAAGGATTCCATCTCCTCAGTATACAGTAAGCAATGCATCACACAGATAAATGCGCGTAATCTTGGCTGTAGTCATGATGCCTTTGTTCCCCAGCAGTCTGGGGTGCCAGCAGCATTTGAGCTCCCTGCAAACAAAGGGATTATTACTGACAACAAGGACTCTCTGCTGATGACATGATTCATGACTCTGTTGTGCACGGGTACACCCCTCCCCACCATCGAGGACATCTTCTTGACACACCATCTCTTGAAGGCAGCATCCATCACTAAGGACCCTCACCACCCAGGATATGCCCTCTTCTCGTTACTACCATCGGGAAGGAGGTGCAGGAGCCTGAAGACTCACACTCAATGATTCACTAACAGTTTCTTCCCCTCTGCCACCAGATTTCTGAACAGTCCATGAACACTACCTTGTTATTCCTTTTTTTTGCACTATTTATTTATTATTGTAATTTATAGTAATTTTATGTCTTTGCACTGTACTGCTGCTGCAAAACAACAAATTTCATGTCATACAAGTCAATGATAATAATTCTGTTTCTGATTCATACAATGAAATTCGAGATGTCACCTCACTTGAAAAGTTGCTAGTGCTTTTTTTGAAATGAAGCTTCTGAGTCATAACCACTCTAGAATGTGTTCTCCAGGACTCAGCAGAATGTACATCAAGAATTGTAGTCATCCAATGCACAAGAGGTGGAGAACACTGAATTCATCTTCAAATGATGTATCTAACAAAAATATTACTACTGATAACTAAGGATAAGGCATTTGGTATCAGCTACATAATGAGCAATGGAGGAAAAGGAGCAGACAGGAGAAGAGTAAATGAAGCCGGAAGCCAGGCAGCCCCTTCTGTATGAGTTTCTATGATGGACTCAGCTCTGGCACAGTTCCCAATTCCCCCCTAAACAACAGCATCCTAACATTCTCTTGGTTACAGTGCAAAAGTAAACACCACCTCAAAATAAACAAGCATTGTGCAACCTTTTTGGTGATATGGTCATCATAGTTATTCAGCTGGCAGAATGTGCTGTATGAGAGATGTGGAGTGTGCGGTTGTCAGATTTGCTGAGTGCACGAAGGTGTGCTGGGCCATAGGTATGTCAAAAGAGATTGTTGGTAGGTTAGTAATGAGGATGTGATGAATTGAGCCAATTGCCTGCTTGGTAGGATGTGGCATTTGTTGTTGGATTCAGTGCATTCAACCTCTTGTACAAGATTATTGAGATTACTGATTTACTTTGTATGGAGGTCCTTGGATCTTGACTTCTGGATTATCAGTTTCTGCTATTTTCTGAGTATTTGCCTGGAGATACTCCTGTCGTCTTGTAGCTACAAGACATTTGCTGCCTCCTTCAAGGCTCCAGTGGAGCCCACTCTTTCCCATATTGTGCTATTCCTCACAATTTCCCAAATCAGCTGAAGCTAGTAGTTAAATGCCTGCAAGCATTTGCTCCGCCCACACTGCACCTCCCCTTTAAGAGGCATAGGCCAATTTAAACTGATTTTCTTGGTAGCCACTCAAGATATTGGTCCCCTGCTGATGTGTCCAGCTATTCAAAAGCATAGTAGTGCTGGCTGGATGCTACAATCATGGAAATGAGCAAACAACTCAACACTGGCGTGCTGCCTACATTCCACTAAACGGGTGAGAGTTAATCATACATCTTGATCGTGGCTGCCCACTTTGGGGTGGGACTATCAAATTTAGCCCCCTCAGGGTTTTTAAGTTCAGTCTTAATAATACTGTTCTATTGAACCAACTGTACTTCAGGACACAACTATTTTGGGCTTATAGTTAAGCATTTTATTACATTGAGATGATGCTGCTAAAAGAGAATGTCCTCGTGAGAGACAAAGATATTCTCCCTTTCCATTCATTTCTGCAAAATAAATACTGCAGGTTGAATGGAGAATTTACAAATTAAATGTATTCTTACATAATACTTTTCCTTTATTTTTATATATCATGTTGCTGAGGGCAGAATTTATCTGATGAATACAACTATTTTTTTGGAATGCTAGCCTTAATTCCAAATGTGCTGTGTGTGTGAGGCTACATTCAGTAAAATTTTGTCTTCTATTCCACTTTGTTTTTTTTTCCTTTTTAATTATTTTGCACAAACAAAGAAGGTTGTTGTTGAGAAGAAACTTATCTCCTACACCCAGCAGAGACTTGAGGCAGGCATACCACAGAGCACCCGGCCAGCGCCATGGTGAATGGTACAATGTAGGCTGGCATTGGAAACTCAGCTGAGTGGGCAGGAAGAACAGTGGATTCTTTGTAAATCCCAGCACAATGATCTTTTTTTAAAAAGGCTCTATTCCCCTTCAGGCTGTTGTGACCCCTTTTAGTATTTTGTTCACACATTGCCAGTCTTTTTTTGTAAAAGGATTTGAAGTGGAAATTGTCCTTATTCATAGTAAGTTTATCATTGCACTGGGTTGAAACCTGAATGGTGCATATCTTATCGGTATATAATTGGGCTATAAAGAGCAAAGCATAGTCTGGCTTTTTTCTGTTGCATTCTAGCTACTAATCCCTTGTTGTGTGCAGCTTTTTCCCATGTTCCAGCTCCTTTACAGAAATGAGCAGTCAATTCTCGACAAGTTTGGCTTTTAGTTTGTAAAATTTTAATGTTTTCAATTGCTTTTGCATACACAACGATGCATTGCACAGAATTTAAGGGATAAAAATCTTCCAGTAAGATTTATTTATATATTATAAGGGTTTGCAAATCTCCAATGATGTTGCTTTTGGAAAGTTAGCAGATATCTAGGATTAAATGTTAGCCTATAAGTGGAGACCCTTCTTTCTGCCCATTGGGCTCAAGGGGAAACTTGAAGCATCTTAAAGCACAGACCTGATTAACACATCCTGCTGTAAGGTATACATCCCAAATTTGTACCCTGCTGCAATTCACCAGTTAGATATTGTAGGAAATGTAGCGGTCAGCATAACGCTATTACAGCACCAGCGACCCCGGTTCAATTCTGGCCGCTGTCTGTAAGGAGTTTGTACATTCTCCCCGTGTCTGCATAGGTTTCCAATGGGTGCTCCGGTTTCCTCCCACATTCCAAAGATGTATGAGTTAGGAAGTTGTGGGCACGCTATGTTGGTGCCAGAAGCGTGGCAACACTTGCAGTCTGCCCCCAGAACACTCTATGCAAAAGATGCATTTCACTGTGTGTTTCAATGTACATGTGACTAATAAAGATATCTTCTGCCACTGAGATGGCTGCCAAAGCATGACTGCAGCATTGATGGTACATAGGGCAAACCTAAAGCACCTGTCTCTCACTGTAATCCTGTTCCTTCTAGCCCCAGGAAGGGAAACAATTTGTCACCAATTATTGAAATCGTCTGCTTGGATTAACTGCCCCTTTAAGTTTAGTTATTCTGCCACTGACTGCAAAATTCAAGCAATTGTATTACAGCACAGAGGTAGAACTCTTTCCCTGCCAGACTATAACATTTGATTGTCAGACAACAAATAGGTGCTCAGCTAATTGTAAGTTTAATTGTTTGGAGAAAGAATTTTGGAGATTGTAGAGATCATTTCTTCAATGTTATTAAGCAATGACACTGGGATTGGACAAACCATTTGCAGTCCATGGACTGGGTCATGTTAAATATATTTTTCTGAATCCTGCCTGAACCTTGAAGCAAGTGCTGTAACTCATTGGCAGATTACTGCATCCTGGAACCTTTTGGAACCCCCAGCCATTACTTGGACAGGGAGTGGGATAAGGCGATGAGTTGTGGAGCTTCCTGACATTTTCAGGGAGAGAAGTGAGGTGGTTATGGGAAGAAGCAGGAGCTGAGGAATGCAAGGAGACCTGGCTTACAAGAAAATATAAAATCAAAAATTTTTACTTACCAGATGGACCTGTTCTGGCCTAAATCTCTCTGCTGTAGGTCTGATCTGATAGGGGAGTGGTCGCCATCTATGTGTCCAACATGACAACACTTAAAGAATAACCTCTCTTTCCTCTTGGGGATATCTGTTGATAAAAGGCCACATGGTTGCCTATGGTGGGGCAGTGCCCAAGAGGATTTAAGATTGAAGGAGATTGCAGAGAGGGGTAAGCCAGTAGACATATTTGAACACATAGGTGTGGATCTTAAATGCATCATTTGAGGTTATAAAAGCAAAATGTTTTCCTTTGGAGTATTTGTATTTTCCATGACACCATTCACAAATATTGATACTCTGTTGTTTAATTGTGGCCTATATAGTAACAATTAATTTGTGATTATTTTTAAAAATCTGGTTATTTTTTCATCTCATCATTTTCTTCAATTGTCCGACAACCCTATTTATTCACTGGGAAATTGGAAGGTTGCACGATTGCAGCCTGGTTATTAGAGTCCGCCCAGTGCTGCACACGGACATTCAACTGCCTTGCTTTAGCCTTGTGCATGCACGGGAGTTAAATTGGCCTTCATTTATTCTGAATTCTGTTTCAGTTTTAAGACCTCACAGTTTGATGTGAGCTATTACTGAACCGTTTTACTGCTGTTGCCATTCCACTGCTTGTCATATGATGGCTTTTAATTTAAAAGCAATTAGTGCACTCTGAAATGACATGCTGCACAGAGTGGTCATAATGGATATCAGAAAAACTCCCCAGGTCTCTAAGCAACTCTTCAGTTACAGGGACTCATCTGTATAGTATTTTTGCAGCTGGCAAATCTTAAAGTCAAAGAGACTTTTGCATATTTATCTTATGTAACAGAATTTATGGGAGTAGCTTTGAAAGTCAGGGAGAAGCATTAGCCATCCAATGCATGAGGAATAGGCGTTCCATGTCTGAAGCATTTTTCACTGCTTCAAATCATCAACTAAGTTCTCTTTGCTTTTGAAGTCAGTCAGTTAAACAATGATAGTAAAGGCTACCAGTTTAACATAGGTTGTGTCTTCATTTATCGTATGGCTCTGTCATTAAATCAACTTCATTTGCATTTTACAAATGTCAACTTATTTTCTGTGACTAATGATCACACTGACCTCTTTATTTTCCAGTGGTGGGAAATACTACCTGACAAAATGAAACCCAAATGTCAGGATTATTGGGGGTGAAATTGATCTTTGATGGTAGTGTAGAATAGACGATAATAAAAGAAGATTGCAAGGGCTATAAAATAAGCAGCCAGGTTGTTATCACTTCTTGTTATTGGTGGAAACGAATTTCACCCCTAGTATTTTTACTGTCATTTTGCATCTCTAATGAGTATTTCCTGATACTGATGCAGGCAGTCGTGGTGGTGAAGGAGCACTACTATGTCAGAATGCTTTCATTTGGGTGAAATGTTAAATCTGATTGTTGGGATAGGTGGCAAAGATTTTTTGATTCTCTATAAAGAAAAGTTGGCATTGCTCCCAGTAACAAGTTTAGAGCTCTGGGTTGGAAGTTATATCATGTGCTACAGTGTGTTTATAACATTTGCAGCAGAATTTCACATGGAGGTCACCTGGTAAATGCAGTTATGTGCCACTGTGTGCATACTGTTGTTTGGAAAAGTATATCATGGTCATCGATGTGAATGCCACACTGACACATGGAAACCACAGAGGGCATGAAACACTGAGGGAATGAAACACACAGGCAGCACAGTAGCGTAGCAGTTGGCGTAATGCTATTACAGCGCTAGCGATTGGGGTTCAATTCCCGCTGCTGTCTGTAAGGAGTTTGTACGTTCTCCCTGTGACTGCATGGGTGTCCTCCAGGTGCTCTGGTTTCCTCCCATATTCCAAAGACGTATGGGTTAGTAGGTTAACATGGGTGTAATTGAGCAACGTGGGCTTGTTGGGCCAGAAGCGCCTTTTACCATGTTTATAAAGTAAAGTTTTAATTTGGTCAATATGTGTTGCATGATTGATGACATTATTGCAAAATTGTAGCGTGAATATGTGGTTTGCAAACAACACAAGACTTGAATCAGGAACAAGATGGTGAGGGCCATCTGCAACACTGGTCCCTGTCTGGGCCAGCTGTTTTAGAGCCCAGAGCTGAATTAACTGCTTAATTCCTTCCTGATGGTGCTGAGGTCTTCCATAAGGCAAGTCTAGTTAACTAGAAATTCAGCCCCATTCTACTTTGCTTCTGAACCTGTGTTCCTTTGACTTTAATGGAACCAAATATCGAAGCAGAGGAGGATGTGCAGCCATTGTGCTGCAGCTGTCTCATAGCTCTAGCAACACGCGTTCGATTCTGACTTCTGGTGTTGTCTTTGTGTGATTTGTATATTCTCCCTTTGACTGTATGGGTTTTCTTCTGTACGCCAAAGAAGTGCTAGTTGTTTGGATAATTGGCTACTGTAAATTGCCCCTAATGAAGTTGGCTGGTGGGAGAACTGAGGGTGTTAATGGTCATCTATGAGAGAGAATAGATTGCAGGATAATACATGGCTAGTGGTTTTGATGGGATTGCTTTTAGAGCTGGCATGAGCTTGATTGGTTCAATGGCCTCTTTCTGAGTTGTATGGAAATATGAAATATATTATATTTCACTTTTAGCGCTACTGACTGGGATAAACTTGTTGGTCATTATTCTTTAATGTGAGGGCATCCCTGTCACAACAAACTATAAAACAAAAGGGAGCCATGCATGTCAGCCCTTCTACTCATGGCTTTGCAGGAAATTGACATCGGTCCCCCATGCAGTCTTGTTTCAGCATGGATGTTATACACCAAAGGCCTCCATGTTTTAAAGTACAACATTCAAATATAAATCCTTTCTGCATTGTAAATATTTCTGTGGAAAAAAAATTATGAATACTCACCAAACTTGATGGTGACTTATTATGCTGGTCCACTTTGGCAAACATCTGCAAGCAGCTGTTGCAAAACTGAAATTAGAGTAATTGCGCCTTGGAAGAGTGTGAGATTTTCACACCACCAATTATATCTGACGATTTCAGGAAAAAAAGTCATCAAAGCTTAGCATGGGAAATTAAAAAAAAGTGTACTTTTTACACAGCAGCTTTATTTTTTTTTGAAAGCATGTACTTGAATCTGTTTAACTCCTGCCCCACTCCCCGAAAAGAAGGAAAATTCCTAATTTACAACAATACAGTAATATAACTTGAAGCAACATTTGAAAAGCCTTGCATTGTGTATCAGGTCAGGGGTGGCACGGTACCGTAGCAGTTAGCGTAGTGCTATTACAGCGCCAGTGATTGGGGTTCATTTCCTGCCGATGTCTGTAAGGAGTTTGTACGTTCTCCCCGTGACTGTGTGGATTTCCTCCGGGTGCTCCAGTTTCCTCCCATATTCCAAAGACGTACGGGTTGGTAGGTTATCATGGGTGTAATTGGGCAGCGCTGGCTTATTGGGCCGGAAGGGCCTGTTACCGTGTTGTATGAATAAAGTTTTAAAAAGTCAGTGAGAACCTATGGAAACAGCAGTCTGTGTTAATTATTCTTCAGTGCCACCCTTCTAATATGATATACATATGTTGCTCCACCTGCATTTTTAAGTATTGATATACCTGGGGTTGGCTCTGTCTTTGTTGGTTTTAGGTTTTTGTGCATACACAATAACATAATTTAATCCAGGATTTATTAAGGTTTACAATGGTTCACCCACTGGCTTTCTTGTAAATAAGAACAGTAAATGGTGAAAGTACTCAGCAGGTCAGGCAGCGTCTGTAGGGATAGGGTTAACAATATTTTTTTGTCAGACCTCCTGTTGTTATTCTTTATAGTCCTTAGAGCAAAACTTACTAAACTAACTTACTGAAGTAATCTGTTCTGCATTAATTACATCATTCACTGTAGATCTATCTGCAGAATGAGCACTCAGGAATAAATATGGAAAATGTGTACAAACTTGATATATTTGAAGAATGCAGTGAGGATTTTTTTTAGCTGCAGATTATTCCCTCTTTGCCAAGATTATCAGAGGAAATGAGGAAATAATTGACAGTGGGTTTGGTGGCAAAACAGGATTGCAGCTATGAAAGGGTTAACACTTTTGGTAAACTAAATACATGAGATTTACTGCAGCTGTAAAAAGGTTAAAAAATTGTGTTTTTCCTTCCTTCCAAACCAAAGTAGGTCACTTGAGAACAGGGACCCTCCACGTAGCGGAAACGTTTGTTAACTGCCCTATGAGGGCTGTATTGGACAACAACAATTTTAATTATTTCACTTTTTAAAATTATTTTAGTGTTTTAATATGTTGAAATACTTCCAGAGTAGTGCCATTACTTGAAATTATGTCAGGAGGTAAATTTTGACTTTGGACAATTGTGTAAAATGGTCATTGGGCCAGTAGATATCCTGACTGATGTTTAGGTTCAAAAACTAAATTAATTTCTCACAGAAGTTAACAGAATGTTAATTTAATGTTGTGAGAGAATCATGGGTTGGCATCATTTAAGACCAGAGAGACTACCAGTTGGAGAAAATAAATTTTCTTAGGACTATTTCTGGGATCCTGCTCGTCTCATGCCAGTTCCTGGGAGTGAAACCAGGGGAAAGGATCTTCTACTTTATGGGCTCATTCAGGTCCAGTGGGATTACTGGTCTCAAGGAGCATGTGGGCTCACTGTGGTTCCCAGGTCAAGCAACTGGCCTTGGGCTCTAAAGAATGTCAACTTTGGGGGTAAATAACGATTACTTCCCTTCTGCAAAGAGGACATGGTTACACTGTGGTGAGAGGTAGGCAATTGGTGTGATGTTGTTGGAAGCACACCAGGGGGTGTGCCTTGGCAATTCTTTCATGCCAGTTGGGTGCCATATTATCCAGCTGTTCTGAATGGGCAGGAATTGTGGATAAGTTCACAGTGGTGCAGGAACTGGGGTGGGCAAAGCTCAGAGTGACACAGGAACTAGAGTGTAAGCTCACAGTGATGGAAGCACTGGGGATAAACTTGGAGTGACACAGGCACTTGTCTCCCCAGTCCACATTTCATGCTTTACAACTGACCCTACAACTACTGGTGGATTTGAGCTGAAGAGCCCAAGAAGACACTATTCCAAATATAACTGCTGGAAAATGGCCCTTGAGTTTCTTGGTCCAGAGTCTTTCTCATTGTCTTGCAGTCCCCCACACACTGGTCCAACAACAACCCCTATCCTCCTGTGCCTGTAGCAAAGCAACACCTCAGCTCTTTAGCTAAATATGGTACTGTAGTGAGCAGAGGTAATTAGGTTGGCTCTAATGTTCTCAGTGACTCTTTCATGCATGGGTAATATTTGTTTTGAAACATCAGATTTCTTTTAAAGGAGAAGGACAAAGTTGAAATGTATTTATTTTTTTCCTGAGGTAAAAGCCTGGATCTAAAACTAAGAGGCAGACACAGGCCACTTCAGTTATGCTCACCACATGAGTGCAAGCTCAGCACAAAGTGTCCTCTGCACTCCCTCAGGCAGCCCTGGAAAGCCAATCCCCTGTTTTTCTAAAGTGTTCTTAAGTACTAAAGTCTGAGCGAGTAATAGTTCAAAGAATTCTGACACAATACTGACTTCTTTGTGAGGCCTTTGATTTTTTCCCCCTTTAACATTACAAATTGATCAAACTAACTAAAAAGATTTGAAAAATACCCCTTTCCATCCCCCTTAAATCAAAACAGTCCTTGAAATGAGCACAGGTCTGTGCAAATGGAAGCCCTTTTGTTTAACCACTGAGTGAACTTAAGTTAGCAGTATGACCAATGACCTGACACTCATGTGGGCATTTAGAATATTCCTCGCACTAATATATTTAAAGCAAGCAAAATTACCTGAACTGTAGTTGCCAGGGTTTTGTGGCTACAACCTGTTGTTGGGTTGCCACCTGTATGGTTTTGGACTGGAAAGTCTGAATTTTTAAACAGGCTGTCCGGAAATTTTTTTAATGCAAGTCAGATGCCAAAAGCCTGTTTATTAAAAGAGAAGGACAATTTCATGTTTACTTCTATTTCTTATATGAAAACCTAGGCTCAGATAAAAGAACTTCAATGAATTTCCATTAGTGGAAATAAAAACCGAAGCTGTGATTTTACCTGCACTATTCCACCACTTTGTTTTTTTATGACTTGGGAGGAGTAGCAATTGGTACTTTTGATTTTACCCTATGGTTCGGGCTGGGTCTTCGATTAGTAGGTGGGAGAAGACATTATTAGGGGAAAGTTATTTTCTTTGAGAGCAAAGCAGTAAAAGGATTCATTTCTATCAATGAATTTGTGAGTGTTTTTCCTGAAGGTCATATTCTGGGATGTTGGGAACAATGGCTTAATATTACTAAGCCATTTTAAAGATAATTGGAATCAAAATTCTTTTTACTCAAAGAAAACCAAGAGCTTCTGAACACACAGCTGGGGATTTTACTTGTTATCTATCCCATAAATAGGGGAATTATTGTAGCTGACTGGAAAATTAAAATCAGTGTAACCCACAGTCCACAATTGAAGAGTTTTAATGGTATTGAAATTTGGAGAGTAACATGTAACCTAAGCAAACTTTCATCCTGTGTCCAAATCTCTCAGATGGGAACTAGAGGTCTAAATATTGGAGACTGGGGTGATTGTTTTACCTTAAGATAAGCAATAAACATTCCCAGGTCAGTACTGGAACCTTAACTTCAGAACAGCATTTCTTTCAGAGTTGAGAAGACATTTTTTTCATTTTGTAAACCTCTTATCCAATGGTCTGTGATAGAGTTAGTGTCATGTTTGAAGCTGTGCCTATAATGAGCTGGCCTGAGTCAAGATGGAATCTTGCTGGTAAGAGGAAATTATGGCTTGTCATTCTTAACCACAGTCCACTGGGGAAACACTGATCTCACAGTAACCTCAGATCCCTACTTATGTTAATATTGGGAGAGCAGGCTGCGCTTTATTTGACATACGCATACCAGCTGGTGGTCACTTCATCGGTGTTTGTGGCGGAATAGTTGGCTTCAAGCTCCCCATACTCCAAAGAAATTGTTCAATTGTTACTATGATTTCATTAATTGTAAATAATATGAAGTGAAATAAAAATGGAACATGCTGAAAACACTGGGCATCTGTGGAAAGAGAAACAGAGTCAACATTTCAGTTCCTTTGCCCATCGCAGTTAGCTGGATGGTGAATCCAGTACAATATAGAAATTGGTAGTGTATGCTGAAGACCATGTTACTGGTCTTTGTATGCACTGATTATTAAGTATTTGTGTGCCAGCTGTCATAAATATGGAAATAATGCCTGAATTAGCATAATGGTAAATGCATGGTTCTCAAGAAAAGCAAAACCGAAACAAGCATTATCATGGTTCTTCCAGTAAGGAAATTGGAGCCCATTACTACTTCATTGGTAATATCATCAAGTTGAATCCTGTCCCCATAACCACTCCCACCTGTTTCATACCTAATTTATGAAAGAAAAGAGGGGAAACAATTTTATTTTCCAGTCTTTTTGAAATTAAAAGTGAATCAACTTCATTTATGTGTTTCCAGATCCTAAAGGTTTCTGGGACTTCCAAATTCCTGATTTTCTTTTACTTCTACTTCTACTGAATATGTGGCAGAGGTAAATTCCCACAACAGTCATCAGCCCCCGAGTATCCCAGATGTTATGACTGTGACTAAATGATGATTCTGGGTGGCCTCTTTGCCCATGTGAGGCTGAGCTCTAGTCTTTCCCAACCTAGTGTCCTCAAACACAATTTCTAATAGGGACTATTGGATGGTGGCCAGAAAAAAAGAGAACTGCCTAATTTTTCCCTTTCTGAAGTACAAGTGCTGAGGCTAATTATAAAAATACAAATATTGATATAGTTCCCTAGGTTCAGTGACCTGAGTTTAGATCAAACAGTTCTGCATAATCCTGGAATGAATGTGAGTGCTGTATGCTACCACCCTTAACACAAACCCATAAGGCAAGTGTGTTTACTTTTAGGAAAATTTTTGGTGTATAATTGCTGTTTCTCTTTGTATTTTCCCAAACCGGAGACCCCAAACCTTCCAGGGTTCTCACTGAGTCAAAGGCCTCCTTGCCATTCAGTGGTCCAGATGCACTGACTCACATTGGGGCTGCCTGGATTGCTGATTACACTGGTGCAAAGGCCATGAGATTCTGCTTGGATATTATCTCCATGATAGATCAGCGCCACGGCAAAAGACCGAGCAGCATTGACTTGCCAGGAAGTTGCCAACTTGCTGATGCTAGGTGCTGGTATGTGCCAGCAGTTGCTCCTGTAAACACTGGTGTGGGGGTCAGAGTCCTGTCTTATGATCACGGACCAGTCATATGACAAGGTATGCCCTAGTTGAAAGTCTAACTAGCTACAAAACAGAGACAACAGCAATAGGAAAAGCTGCCATGGTATATCCTGCCTATGAAAAGCAGGTCAAGACTTATCAAACCATTGACCATTCCATTAGCAAATAGATCAAATACATTATCAACGGTGATATCAAGTGACACATTCTCAACAACAACCTGCTCACCAAAACTCCCATTGGATTCTGTCAGAACCATTTGGTTCCAGACCTCATTACAACCTTGGGCCAAACATGTTCACAACAGCTGAATTCTAGCCATGATGTCATAGTGAAAGCCTTTGACATGAAGGCAGCAATGGTTCGAGTGTGCTTCAAGGAAAAACTAAAGATATTGGGTACATAAGAGACTGCCGACGCTGGAATCTGGAACAACAAACAATCTGCTGGAGGAACTCAGCAGGTCGAGCAGCATCTGTGGGGGGGGGGGGGGAAGAAATTGTCAATGTTTTGGGTCGAAACCCTGCATAAGGACTGATGAAGTTATTGGGTATTTGAATAAACATCTGTGGCTGGGGTCATGTCCAATACAGGGGAGGATGGTTGTGGGTTTTGGATGCCAATCACCTTACTCCAGAAAAGTGGCGCAGGAGGTGTTCAGGATTGTGTTCTGGGCAGCCAACTCTTGCCATCAATGATTTTCCCTCCATCATAAACTCGAACCATTCTTCCTTCAAAAGATTTGATATAACCACTGGTAACTACACAGCATTTATTTTCATTTGCAACTCCAGTTCCATTGAAATTGCCAGGCAAGAGATGATAAGTGACAAATAATATTCACACCACATGAGAAAGGCAGTGATCAACTTCAAAAGGAGAGCATGCATTCAATAGCTTTACCATCATTGAATTCCCCACCACCAATATACAGGGAGTCACCATTAACCAGAAGCTTAACTGTACAAACAGCTAAATACTATGGTTGCAGAGTAAGCCAGAAGCTGCATATTAAATAAAATGTGAGTGATGTTGATGTATTGTAAAGGAATGTACTGAATTGCTTGGTACAGTAAATTC